>NC_138775.1:286944020-286961520 GCF_965119305.1 Pelophylax lessonae | reverse complement strand
TATATATATATATATATGTATATGTATATATATATATATATATATATGTATATATATATATATATATATATATATATATATATATATATATATATATATATATATGTATATATATATATATATATATATATATATATGTATATATAATTTTTTTTTTGCCATGTACGCAACTGTGCCCCATCTGCTCTGCCATGGGATGCAATACACACAGTTGCGTTGCTGCAGGCTAACACGGGAGTTAAGATTCCGCCATGTCAAATGCCTCTGAAGAGCGATCCACCACAGATCACTTTGTAGAGGGAAGAAAAAAAGGGCAGCCGCGTGTCTTAACAAAACCTCATTCTGTGTAAAAGGGACGACTTTCTCAATGAACGCACAGCTGATATAAAGAGTGACAGCGGTAAATATTGATTTATTATTAAATAAAGAGAACTTACCACCAGGTACAGCATGGTGTACATGGAGAAGGAGGCGTGGCCGGAGAAGAACGACTTCCTGCAAAACGAAAGTTAAACAAAATGAAACGTGACATTCCAATGTACTTTTCATCTTATGTCTGAGCAACATCTGACTTACTCCTTATCAGCTCATAAATCAATCAACATGCATGGACTTTGCAATGGGGAGGAGGCTGCCAGGCATCACTGAAACCCAATAAGAGTAGGAAAAGGGTAAGGACAGGGAGGGATGTTAGTAAGTACAATGGTGTGCAGTCCTGGGACAGCTCTGTCTAGTGCCCAGGGCAAGGATTCAGAACTGTGCCCCCTCCCCCTGTCCATTCTCCGCCTCCTTGCTCCACTGTGCCCGGGGGAACCAGACCCTCCTGCCCACCCCTTGTCTTAGCCCTGGTGACATAACAAGACAGTAACTATAGTTGCCCATGCAGCTGGTATGGAGCCTGGGGGGTGCAAGAAGGGGGTTCCTAACCGCTTCTGGACTGCTCCGTGCATATATACTGCGGCAGGGCGTCCCTTAAGCCCAATATCACATACCTGTACATCATGCGCCCCCTCCCAAGCGACCCGCTACCGCCAGAGCCAATCAGCGGAATCAGTGGACCCAATGTTTGCCGGCAATCGTCTCCGGGGGAGGCAGAACAAGTAAGGCAGATCGCCGTTCTGTCAGAGGGGAAGATGAGGATCTTGTGTTTCTACTAGGCAGGAACACGGATCTCTGTCTTCCCCCAGTCAGAGCACCTCCCCCACACAGCTGGAAAGCACTCCCTAGAAACACATATAACCCTTTGATCGCCCCTGGGTTAACCCCTTCCCTGCCAGTGTCATTATTACAGTAACAGTGCATATTTTTCCCTGGAATGATCACAGAGATCATGTGATTATTATTATTATTATTATACAGGATTTATATAGCGCCAACAGTTTGCGCAGCGCTTTATCCTTCTATATATAGGATCACATGTCTCTATGGTAATTTCACAAGCCACGCCCCCCCCACAGTTAGAATCACACCCCTAGGCTCACATTTAACCCCTTGATCACCCACAGTGTTAACCCCTTCCCTGCCAGTGTCATTAGTACAGTGACAGTGCATATTTATAGCACTGATTACTGTAGTTATGTCACTGGTCCCGCCAAAAGTGTCAAAAATGTCAGTTAGGGGTCCGATCTATCCGCCGCAATGTCGCAGTCCTGCTAAAAATCGCAGATCGCCGCCATTACTAGTAGAAAATAAATAAATAAAAAAAAACATAAATCTTTCCCGTAGTTAGTAGAAGCGATAACTTTTGCGCAAACCAATCAGAATACGCTTATTGCGATTTTTTTTACCAAAAATATGTAGCAGAAAACAAATTGCTTGAGCACTTGCCCGTTTGATGCCCAAAATGCCCTTTTGTCAAGGCAAAATTTCCGCAGTGGCGCCCATAAACAGTATGGCTGCAGGCCAACAGTGCAACTGCGCATGCGCCATTCCAAAAGCCTGCCAGGCTTGGGAAAGTGAGGCACTCGGTCTCACCACCTGCGCCATGTCCGCAGCCTCTGACTACCTCCTGCACCATGTCCGCAGCCTCTGACCACCACCTGCACCATGTCCGCAGCCTCTGACCACCCCCTGCACCATGTCTGTTGCCTCTGATCAGACCACCACCTGCACCATGTCTGCAGCCTCTGATCACCCCCCCCCCCCCCCCCCCCCGCACCTGCCCTATTTAAATCCCTGTTCCATGTGCCCCTTTTATACTTTGATCACCTGCCCCTCCAAAGGTCTTTGCACGGCCCTGCTGGTGAGCTACTGAGGACAGAGTAGTTGGCTGGAAATTTAATGGTAACATTTTTTTCCCTGCACTGTTGCCCCTCTTCCTTGACAACGTCTGTCCTCGTCTCTTGTCCTTAGTAGTGGACTGACTATACTGACAGTTCCCCCGCTACCTGTCCTTGTAATAGACATACTGTACATTACGTTACGATGAAGGACAGTAGAGAGGTCGCCCAGGGGCCCATCAAAAATCTGCTATTGGGACCCATGACGCCTGTGGATAAGCCTGAGAGATAAGAGATAAGAGCATACTTGGCTGTCATCGGTGTGATACATAATTACAAAACACTTTGTGTTGCAAGCGTGAATTTCAGATGTGTTACTAAGTATGAATCAGGCATGAAGTACGTAAGAAAATGGACAAGTCTTGTCTTATTCCGCCCCGGCTCCCTGCCTGCTCTCGAGCTATGAGGGTATTATGAGCTCCATATGAAGAATTCAAATGCCAGAATTCAGATCTAGCCTTTTCAGTCCCGGAAGATTTACCCCCCTCTTCATGACCAGGCCATTTTTTGCGATGCGGCACTGCGTTAATTTAACTGACAATTGCGCAGTCGTGCGACGCTGTACCCAAATAAAATTGATGTCCTTGTTTCCCCACAAATAAAGCTTTCTTTTGGTGGTATTTGATCACCTCTACGGCTTTTATTTTTTGCGCTATAAACAAAAAAGTCTGACAATTTTGAAGAAATAACTGTATTTTTTTACTTTCCGCTATAAAACATATTCAATAAAAAATTTAAAAAAATCAAATTTCTTCATCAATTTAGACCAATATGTATTCTGCTACATATTTTTGGTAAAAAAAAAAAAAAAAAAATCCCAAAAAGTGTATGTTGATTGATAACTACAAACTAGGGGATATTTTTATTTTTATTTTATTTTTTATTTTATTTTTTTGTTTTTTACTAGTAATGGCGGCGATCAGCGATTTTTATCGGGAATGCGACATTGCGGCAGGCAAATCTGACACCAAGGGGTTTATTTACTAAAGCTAGAGAGGGCAAAATTAGTCACCAATCAGCTTCCAGGTTTTATTGCTAAAGCTTAATTAAACAAGCTGAAGTTAGAAGCTGATTGGTTTTCATGCAGACTAATTTTTGCCTTCTCTAGCTTAAGTGACGTTTTTTTTGGGGACCAGTGACACCAATACAGTGATCAGTGCTAAAAAAAAAAAAAAAAGCACTGTCACTGTACTAACGAAACTGGCAGGGTAGGGGGTTAACATCTGGAGCGATCAAAGGGTAAATGTGCTCCTAGGGAGTGCTTTCTAACTGTGTGGGGGAGGTGCTCTGACTGGGGGAAGATTAGCAGAAACACAAGAGCCTCATCTTCCCCATTGACAGACCGGCGATCTGCCTTACTTGTTCTGCCTCTCTCGGATACGATTGCCGGGTGGCGGCGAACATCTGGTCTGCTGGTTCCGCTGATTGGCTCTGCGGTAGTGGCTCGCCGGGGTGCACATGGCATACAGGTACATGATATTGCTCTAAGGGTCCGCCTTGCCGCAGTATATATGCATGGGGCAGTCCGGAAGCGGTTAGGAACCCCCTAATATAGCCTCCTTGCACCCCCAGGCTCCATACCAGCTGCATTGGGCAACTACGGTTACTGTATTGTTCCGCTGATTGGCTCCGCGGTAGCGGCTCGCCGGGGCGCCTATGGAATACAGGTACATGATATTGCTCTAAGGGTCCACCTTGCCGCAGTATATATGCATGGGGCAGTCCGGAAGTGGTTAGGAACCCCCTAATATAGCCTCCTTGCACCCCCAGGCTCCATACCAGCTGCATTGGGCAACTACGATTACTGTATTGTTACACTACCTGGGATGAGACAAGGAGTGGGCAGGAGTGGCAGGTGCCCCTGACACAGTGGAGCAAGGAGGCGGAGTACACAGGATCTCCATCTTCCCCTCTGACAGAATGGCCATTCTGCCTCTCCTGTGAACGATCGGCGGGTGGCGGTGAACATCGGGTCTGCCGGACCTGCTGATTGGCTCCTACTGTGTCCAATCACAGCGGGAGCGTACACGCGCGCCCCAGACCCAGTGCGCGAAATCACAAACAGGTGATCTGCTTGGGGCAGTCTGGAAGGGGTTAATGCACTTTTCTCCATAGGTTTGAGCAGCTACTGAGTCACTCGTTATCAGTTCATAAATCAATCTATATGAGTGGACTTTGCACTGGTGCAGGGCGGCTGTGCCTCAATGACAGTGATAAAAACTACAAGGTGGGGAAGGGAAGCCATAAGAAAGGCTGATAAGACCAGTGGTGTAATAAAAGACATAGGCAGAAATCTGATTTAAAGGTCCACTTTACTGAGTATTAGTAGAAGCTGACGCGTTTCAGAGGTTGCGCATACTCTCCCAGGATAGCATAACACTTAAAGCCCAACTCCAGGCAAAAGAAAAAAAAGTTTTCCCATGCAGTGGGACTGGCAGGGCAGGGGTGTCAAACTGGCAGCCCTTCAGCTTTTGCAGAACTACAAGTCCCATCATGCCTGGGGGAGTCATGCTTGCAACTGTCAGCCTTGCAATGCAGGACTTGTAGTTTTGCAACAGCTGGAGGGCCGGCAGATTGACACCTGAGGTCTAGGGAATTGGAGAACGGAAATATACATCCCTAATCCTCCAATCCTTCCTACACAAGACTGATCCCTGTTGCTCCTGCCCCTAAACCACCCCCCCCCCCACACACACACACAGTCTAGTGGACTGTTCTTGATGTTGTTTGCAATAGGAGTGGAGGATCGAGTGAGTATAAGCTTGCTAGGGTTTCCAAATTTTAAAAACAAAGGACCATTTTATTTGTCCTTCAGACTTTAGGAGGGGCCAGACTGTGGCAATGGGGAGTAGTAAATGTCCCAGCATCAGTTGGAGTAAACAATGCCCCATCTTTGGTATCAGTGAGAGGAATTTTGCCCATCATTGGTGTCATTGGGAGGAATTGTGCCCCATTATTGGTGTCATTGGGCCCCATCATTGGTGTAATTAGTAGGAATTGTGCCCCATTATTGGTGCCCCTGGGAGGAATTGTGCCCCGTATGGGTATCATTGGTAGGAATTGTGCCCCATTACTGGTGTCATTGGACCCCATCGTTGGTGTCATTGGTAGGAATTGTGCCCCATCATTTGGTATCATTCATAGGATATTTGCCCCATCACTTGTATAAGTGGAATGAATTGTACCCCATCATTGATGTCATTGGGAGGAATTGTGCCCCATCAGTGGTGTCATTGTGCCCCATCAGTGGTGTCATTGGGCCAAATCGTTGGTGTCATTGGTAAGAATTGTGCCCCATATTGGTGTCATTGGGAGGAATTGTGCCCCATATCTGGTGTCATTGGGCCCCATCATTGGTGTCATTGGTAGGAATTGTACCCCATCATTGGTGTCATTGGGAGGAATTATGCCCCATATTGGTGTTATTCTGAGAAATTGTGCCCCATTACTGGTGTCATTGGACCCCAGCGTTGATGTCATTGGTAGGAATAGTGCCCCTTCATTTGGTATCAGTGAGAGGAATTTTGTCCCTTCAGGTGTATCAGTGGGAGGAATTGTGCCCCATCATTGGTTTTATTGGGAGGAATTGTGCCCCATCATTGGTTTTATTGGGAGGAATTGTGCCCCTTTGTTTGTTGTCAGTGAATGGTGTCAGAATGAAATAGTGCCTTAAGGGCCATTTAAAAGCGAGCACAGGGCCGCATCTGCAATCACCAATGTAAGCACAAGCAGCATTCTTCCCACTAACCCCTAATGATTCAATTCCAGCAGGGGTTCACTGAGACCTAACAATTATTTCAAGGGTTCCCCTGGGGTAAAAAGGTTGAGAATGGCTGGCCTAGGGGCTTCCTCACAGCCTACCAACAGGTTCCACCTTAACCCACTCCCCTCCCGTTCTTTATAACACAAGTCCTTTAGTCCGTTTTCACTTCAATTTTCTTTATATGGTAAATTCCTAAAAAAATATTAATATTTTTAGACATCCTACCTTGCTTCCATGACTTTATTTGGTAGGCCCGTACATGTGTAATCTTGAATATATCCCAAGGAACAGTTGATCTTTGTAAAATCCGGATTGCAGACCGCCATGAAGTGGGGTCTCAAGCGGCCGATGGACACCTTTGCAATGTCTGTGAAGGACTGACTGATGGCGCATCCGAAGATAAAACAGCCAACCTGCTTGTACAAGGCAGCCACGTAGGGATTCTGGATAAAGGAATAGGACCTCTCCTTCAAGTAGTAGATGCGGAAGAACTCTCCGACTATGATCTGTAAAGACAATGAGCGGTGTGGGTTATGGAGACAATGCAACTCAACAAACATGAAACATGGTGAGCCTAAAGTGTACCTGTTGCATACACATGGTCGAGCCGCCATTTTGTTTCCTTACCAGTGCCAGTGTGCAGAGACACAGCCAATTAATTAATTAGAAAAATCCTAATACCTCTATGTATGTATTTTTTTAAACTACTAGGATGGGTCATTTCCACTCAACACCATCCCAGTTCTGCAGGTTCCAGAAGACTTGGAACCTTAGATATAGAATGTATTAACTACACTGGCTCAACTGACTGGTATTTCGGGATTCTGAAGCCCCCAGTATGGCTGGCTAGTCTATGTGAAAGCCCCCAGTATGGCTGGCTAGTCTATGTGAAAGCCCCCAGTATGGCTGGCTATAGTTTATGTGAAAGCCCCCAGTATGGCTGGCTATAGTCTATGTGAAAGCCCCCAGTATGGCTGGCTAGTCTACGTGAAAGCCCCCAGTATGGCTGGCTAGTCTACGTGAAAGCCCCCAGTATGGCTGGCTAGTCTACGTGAAAGCCCCCAGTATGGCTGGTTAGTCTACGTGAAAGCCCCCAGTATGGCTGGCTAGTCTACGTGAAAGCCCCCAGTATGGCTGGCTAGTCTATGTGAAAGCCCCCAGAATGGCTGGCTAGAGTATGTGAAAGCCCCCAGTATGGCTGGCTAGTCTATGTGAAAGCCCCCAGTATGGCTGGCTAGTCTATGTGAAAGCCCCCAGAATGGCTGGCTAGAGTATGTGAAAGCCCCCAGAATGGCTGGCTAGTCTACTTGAAAGCCTCCAGTATGGCTGGCTAGTCTACGTGAAAGCCCCCAGTATGGCTGGCTAGTCTACTTGAAAGCCTCCAGTATGGCTGGCTAGTCTACATGAAAGCCCCCAGTATGGCTGGCTAGTCTACGTGAAAGCCCCCAGTATGGCTGGCTAGTCTACGTGAAAGCCCCCAGTATGGCTGGCTAGTCTACGTGAAAGCCCCCAGTTTGGGTGGCTAGTCTACGTGAAAGCCCCCAGTATGGCTGGCTAGTCTACGTGAAAGCCCCCAGTATGGCTGGCTAGAGTATGTGAAAGCCCCCAGTATGGATGGCTAGTCTACGTGAAAGCCCCCAGTACGGCTGGCTAGTCTATGTGAAAGCCCCCAGTATGGCTGGCTAGTCTACGTGAAAGCCCCCAGTATGGTTGGCTAGAGTATGTGAAAGCCCCCAGTATGGATGGCTAGTCTACGTGAAAGCCCCCAGTACGGCTGGCTAGTCTACGTGAAAGCCCCCAGTATGGCTGGCTAGTCTACGTGAAAGCCCCCAGTATGGCTGGCTAGTCTACGTGAAAGCCCCCAGTATGGCTGGCTAGACTATGTGGAAGCCCCAAGCACACTTTAGGGAGATATGTGAGAAGGAAACACTGCAACATGTAACATATACAGCATAAAAGCTTAGAATATAGATGGTGAAAAAGGTTGGGAGGAACCACTTGCAAGGGACAAAAATGGGGCTCTGCCAGGAAAAAACAAAGATCCAATAAATGTTGGACAGTTGATGGAAAATTGCTGAGTGGGGTAATTCACACTGGGGTCCTAGCTAATGTGTTTTCTATTAGGCAGCCCATTTAAAATAAATGGGTTTGCAACACATAAAACATCCAAATAAATGGACATGCACCGTTTTTGGCAACACATCACACCACAATGCATGGTGAAGTTTTACTGTACATTGTGGTGCATTGAAATGCATGTGCATTGGAGGTGCGTGGCTCTAGTTGATTATGGTGCCAATGCACTAATGCACTGCAGTGAAAAGGTGTAAATGGCCCCCATGGTGTTCTCTGCATTTGTGGTTTTATTTTTTAATTTTTTAAGTGTATTTGCTATTTGTGCACTGTGCTTTATTTTTATTTTTGTTTCTATTTTTATTTTATTTTATTTTTTAATTTGTTTTTTTTTCTTTTCTGTTTATTTTTTCATATTTTATTTTTTCTTGCTGTAAAAAAAAAAAAAAAAAATTAGTCAAATTGGGGGCTGTTGCTTCCCCATTGACATTTCTAATAATTGGCAAAATTTTGCCAAACACTACTGATACAAAGGAAGGATCTCCAATATCTCTGGATCCCATTCAATGCTACAGGGCAAAAGTTTTAGGGACTTTTTCTTTTTTTTTTTCACTTGTTTTGGGAATGTGAAACATTTTACTCATGTTTACTTGCACCGGTGCCACAGCGCGTAAGCTACAGCCACAGAGATCTATAATTGTGGCTTGTAGAGTTATGAGAAAATGGATCCATTCCAGAAAAAGGAAGGGACTTAGTCTGTCTTTATAAAATTATACATGCCCAAACCGAAAAAACAATACAGACATGTATAGTGTTTACTAATCTGGGGACAGATTTGGTGAGAACACCACATTGAGGTGCCATGTCCATCGCTGAAAAAAAAAAAATGTTATTGTTTGGGGAAGCCCAATGGCCGTCCTCCTTTATTTGTTTATCTGTCAGTCCCCATCTTTCCTCTCTATCTGACACCGGCTCTGTTGGTGGTCCCAGGGATGGACCAGATGTAGCAGCTTGTAAATTGGGGAATTAAGTCTCTGCCAATTAACCGCTGAGGTGTGTTTCCATTTTGCAAGGAAAACATGGACCAAATAACAGCAAGGAGCAATCTGACCTCTCACACATGGCATTAGTGATGGGGGGGGGGGGGGGGGGTAATTGGGAACAATTTTAAGTACAATATTGTATCTTATTTCCCATCACTACTGGACCAGAGCAAGAAGATAGCTATTCAAAGTATTTCTGTAATAATGTTCATTTAAGTTCAAATGGTCTAATTTTTACACATGACTAAATATGCTTCAGGGGAATTTAGAAAACTCACAAAATTGACTCCGTCTAAGTGTGCATAAATGACATAATTACTTAATTAATGGAGTCATTCTTAGATGCCTTAGGATGTCCTAATATTATCTTATATGAGATAAGATATTTATTTTTTATTATATGATTATATTATTATTATAGGATATTTATTTTTTTATTATATGATTATATTTTTATTATTATTATTATTACTATTATATTATTTATTTTTTATTATATTATTATTTTTATTATTGTTATTTTTACATTGTATTTTCTATATATAAAATGTTTTTTTTTTCAGTTTCCTATTTATTTTATGTATTTATTTTAATTTTTTTATTATTGTTATTATTATTTTTTTGTAAATTGCTTGCATTATTATTTTATGTACATTTATTTATATTTGCCTTATTTATATAGAGTTTTTTTTATTTATTATATTCAATGTTATAATTTATTGTTATTAATATTATACATTTTTTCATATTTATTATTATTTTTACAATTCATTTTCTATATACAAAAATTTTTCTGTAGTTTTCTAAAAATTAAGGGTTAGGAGGACCTCCATGGAGAGCTCCACCATCAAAAAGAGGTCCTTAATAGTCCTTCCCCTAGACCAAGAAGAAGGGTATACATTCAGTAAGGGAGGAGGGTCTAAGCTTTGCCAACCCTTAAAGTGGACATAATAATAATAAACAGTCTCTACATATTTAAAGGCAAGGTCTGGGTGGGACCGCCTGTAAAGTGGGCACCTTTTAGAAGCAGGGTCTGGTCATGTCAATCCAAAAAGTTGGTTGCAATGAGCAGTCCTCGCATATTTAGAGGTGGGGTCTAGGCTGGACCAACCCGTTAAGTGGACATGATTGGTGGTCCCTACATTTTTAGAGGCAAGGTCTAGAGGGCAAACTTGTAAAGTGCATATGATGGCACTTCCCACATATTAAGAGTTAGGGTCTAGGTAGGGTCAACCCACAAAATGGACATGATGGGTGGTCCTCACATATTTGGAGACAGGGTCTGGTTGGGACCAGATTGTAAAGTGGGCACATTTTAGAAGCAGGGTCTGGCCTGGCGTGGTCCCCTAGATGCAGGGTCTAGACTGGAACAACCTGTAAAGCAGACATGATGAGTGGTTCCTACATATTTAGAGGCAGGTCAAATCAGGACCAGATTGTAAAGTGGGCACAAGTTAGAAGCAGGGTCTGGCTATGACCAACCCAAAAAATAAATATGATATGCAGTCTCTGCATATTTAGAGGTGGGGTCTATTGTTGGACAAACCCACAAAATGTATACGATGGGTGGTCCCTACATATTTAGAGGCAGTGTCTAGGTGAAGCCAACCCATAAAGTGCACATGAAGGGCGGTCCTAACATATTGAGAGACAGGCCACATATTGAAAGCAGGATTAGGCCATGACCAACCCAAAAAGTGGATGTGATGGGAAGTCCCTGCATATTTAGAGGTGGGATCTAAGTTGGACGAACCCATAAAATGGATATGGTGGGCGGTCCCTACATATTTAGAGGCAGTGTCTAGGTGAAGCCAACCCGTAAAGTGGACATGAAGGGTGGTCCCAACATATTTAGAGGCAGGGCACATTTTGGAAGCAGACTCTGTCCATAACCAATCCAAAAATTGGGTGTGATGGGAAATCCGTGCATATTTAGAGGAGGCATCTAGGCTGAACCAACCCATAAAGTGGACATGATGGGCAGTCCCTACATATTTAGAGGCAGAGTCTCAATGGGACCTCCCTGTGAAGTGGGAACGTTTGGGACTCTCCCACCTGGAATATGGGTGGAGTTAACAGCATTTCGGGATATGGGAGCATAATGTTGGTAACTATGGACTGGTAAGCTGCAGTATATTACTTTTTTGTGGTGGCACCATCAAAAAAGCTTCCCATTTTCTGCCCCAGCAGGTTCCCTCTTGCAGTCGGAATGGAAAGAATATCCTGTAAAAGGCAAAAGAAGACAGAAAAGAAGGATTTGTACTGATTGGAAGCTTGAGACACTTACAGCGAGGACGGAAATTAAAATGCCCACAGCGGATAGCACAGCATCATTAATTGTCTCTCCCGGTTTGATGGGGTACTTGATGCTTTCATCGTCACAGTAAAACCCCCGTTCATACGGCCGGATTTGATTAGATTCAATTATCAGGAAAGGCAGGGCAGCTAGCGAAAGAGCAAGAGAGAGACAAAACAAAGAGATCGTCAATGTGATGATGCAGGAGAAACATTACACGCAACAAGGTAGCGCAACCGCACGCGCCGTCTGGGCCAACGCAACATCTGGTCAAAGAGGAACTCTGGTCCATAACAGCTGTGTCCCGGGTCAAAGGACTTCCTAAGAAGCAAGACTCCCATTTTCTAAGTCTGAAATAATTTTTCTATGTGCTCACTGCTCAAAAAAAGGACTTGAAGTATAACTAAAGGCAAAACCTTCTTAGTTTTTAGATAGAGTGGAGAGGGATTAGAAGCCATGTCAGGTTTTTATTGCTGTCTGTGACCCTGTTGGGGAGATTCCGCCTCTCTATTTGTCCTGTTTAAGCGTGAAAGTGAAAGAAAATCCTAGAATCCCAGGAATGGAAGGGACATCTTTCAGGCAGCAGTTTGTAAGGCTTTGAGTACATTTACTAGCCTCATTCCAAAGCCTGATGAAGGCGGGGGGGGGGGGGGTATTGAGGCCCCCTGTAACGCATGTAGCCTACTGTCAATAAAGGTTTAACTGGACTTACACTATAATCGTGGCACTCCCACTCTCTCCACACTACTCAGATGACTTTGATGACCTCTAAAGATACCCTGCATGATGTAGAGCTTCCTTGAAAATGTAGTTCTAAAGTCATATCCTATATCAGCACTCTCCCAACACACCTATTATGTCCTGGAGACATAACAGGAATTAAGGGGACCTGGATCACCTGCCAGGGGGCCCTGTGGTTCCCTGTGCAGAGGGTTGACATTCCAGTGTCTTCCAGTGGGTGTATGCCAGCAGCCAGCATATCCCAGTAAAATCAGTTTCCACCTGGTGCTGGCCGCTGGGAGGGTATTTAGGTCCTCCCCTATTAGTCCCCCTTGCTCCAGTGTTGTGCTGCTGCCAGATCCTGTTGCCATTTATCCTGATCTTGTTGCTGCTTTGTTCCTATTCTCCCTTGTCCTTTTTCCCAGTTTTGTTACCTTCACCTCCAGGTTCCTGAGTGTAGCCAAGTAGATCTGGCCATCCCTGCTGCTGATTCCTGATTTCCCCTTACTTCCTGTACTGGTGACAACCAGTAAATGTTGCATTTTCTATCACTTTGTGTCTTGTTAACAAACATAAAGGGTAAATCCCATTAGTGGGGACTTAGACAGCAATAAAAACCCTTTCACACTCCATCCAAAAGTAGACTGGAGACACTTTAATTGTAACGTTACAAGCTGAGTTCCTCTTTAAAGCTGGCCACACATTTTACAACCTGATTGTATAATCTCCTTTTATTTGTAGCATGGGGGGCCGCTCTGACCAAAATGTAGTTTAAATGGGATGTTTTTTGTTTGTGCTACATTATTTTGGGCAAAGAGATTGCTCAATCAGGTTGTTACCCATATGGACAGCTTGACTACAACCTTCCTGCAGTCTGCAGGTGACTGAGGATGTTAGTGCCACCTTCAGATAGTCGCGTGGGCCCAGGCAAGGCTACCGTGCCGCTGTGCTTGTCACTTACAGTAACCAGAGCCACCACAACCCCAATTGAAAGGAGCAGTGGGATCGGTATGGTGCTTCTCTTAAACTCATGTCTTATGCTCCCATCACTGCAGAAAAAGCCCCTCTTGTAGGTCGGGATAAGGGAGGTGCAGTTCGTCACCACCGCTGGGGCACAGGCTGTCAGGACAAAGGCAAAGAGGTCACAAATTACAACCCGCTTCCCACACATTGTCGGTCAGTGACAATCAAAGGGTCAGTCCGTCCATGATGGACATTTCGGTAGTGGCCGGAGGCCAACAGCCCGAGTCGCGCAATGGCTTGTAATGTTCCTCAGGTAGGCCGGCGGTGAAATATAATAGCTGAAAAGATGAACAGCCGGCAACCTGAAGTCATCCAGTTGCAAAGATATTAATTTGCAATAGGGTAAATACGTTTACGTCTTTCGGCCGTAAGCCTATGACTAAGGCCTTTTGGACGAAACGCGTAAGTGTATTTATCCTGTATTCACCCTGTAGAAGAAAAAATTCTTCAGGTTGTTAATCCTTTCAACTATAGTATCTAAGTGTGACCAGATGACACTTTTTGCCTGAGCACCGATACCTCAACTGCCTTCCAGGACCCCGGTCAAAGCAGTGCTTTTTCCGTTGCAGGCGGTGAAATATAACTGCATAAATTACAACATGAGTTGTCCTCCTGAGCAAGTAGGCGGAGCCGGTAACCAGGCTGCAGAGAATTTGCCGTCGGAAACCTCTGAGGAACATAAGAAGCCGATAGGTGACTCAATGGAATCCTTCAGCTAAGTGAAATAGCAAATTTTTATGCATTGAGTTTGCATCAGACAGCCCATTTACTAAGAATGGGATGCCGAAGAACCTCAACGTGTGAAAAAAAATTAGGCCCAATTCGCACCTACACATGTATGTTACTATGTGCATTGACACATTTGCAGACATGCAATTTAGGGGTGCCTTAATTAAGTTCATATGGAACCCCAACAGACACCCACACAGCAAAAAAGATACCGGTCATGCTACATTTTTTTTTTTTGGCACATGTTGAGGATCCATAAGAAATAGACAGTCACAGGCATAAACGCATGTACTGCAACAAGCGTGGGCGCAGAAAGTAACACCTGATAATGTGTGCCCATAGATGTAAATGTGCCTGTAGTAAAAGCTGCAAGAAATGGGGACACATGACAAAAAGACAATCGTTTTCAAATAAAAATAATGTTGAAATTTACATGAAATTATAAATATAAAACAATAATAATACATATATATAACAATAATAACAACAAAAAGACGTACAGTAGAACCATGAAACATACAGTGTGAACTTTGGAATAGTTAAAGCGAGGAGCATATGTAAGGAGTACCACAAATGTAAAGGGCCACTTTACCACTTTACCACTGACCGCCAATGTAAGGGGCATTCTTCCCACTGATCACCAATGTAAAGGGCATTCTTCCCACTGACCACCAATGTAAGGGGCATTCTTCCCACTGACCTCCAATGTAAGGAACATTCTTCCCACTGACCGCCAATGTAAGGAACATTCTTCCCACTGACCTCCAATGTAAGGGACATTCTTCCCACTGACCACCAATGTAAGGAGCATTCTCCCCCAATGACCACTCATATAAGGAGCATTCTTCAGACTGATTACCAATGTAAGGCTCATTCTTCCCACTGACCGCCAATGTAAGGGACATTCTTCCCACTGACCACCAATGTAAGGAGCATTCTTCCCACTGACCACCAATGTAAGGCTCATTCTTCCCACTGACCACCAATGTAAAGGGCATTCTTCCCACTGACCACCAATGTAAGGGGCATTCTTCCCACTGACCTCCAATGTAAGGAACATTCTTCCCACTGACCGCCAATGTAAGGAACATTCTTCCCACTGACCTCCAATGTAAGGGACATTCTTCCCACTGACCACCAATGTAAGGAGCATTCTCCCCCAATGACCACTCATATAAGGAGCATTCTTCAGACTGATTACCAATGTAAGGCTCATTCTTCCCACTGACCGCCAATGTAAGGGACATTCTTCCCACTGACCACCAATGTAAGGAGCATTCTTCCCACTGACCACCAATGTAAGGCTCATTTTTCCCACTGACCACCAATGTAAGGAGCATTCCCCCCCAATGACCACTCATATAAGGAGCATTCTTCAGACTGATTACCAATGTAAGGGTCATTCTTCCCACTGACCACCAATGTAAGGAACCGTCATTCTACTGATCACCTATACAAGGGAAATTCTTCCCACTGACCACCAATGTAAGGGGTATTTTGCCCACTGACCACCAACATAATGAGCATTCTTCCTCCCTCTGGCCACCAGTAAAAAGGAGCCTATATCTTACTGACCACCAACATAAGGGAACACTGCCATGACTCCCAAAGTTATGGGGTCCTTCTTCCTCTGGCCACCAATGTGGGGGGGGGGAGCACCCCACTCCACTGACCATCAAGGTACAGGGGGCCCCTCTCCACTCACGGTCAATAAAAGTGGAGGACTACCCCAGCGCTGCATGCGGCTCTTGCATGTACAAACTGATTGCAAATAAATTGCTGATACATTTATTCCATAGATCTAACGATCAATCACTCTACTAGATTGCAAATGCGCTACTAAAAAAAAATCGCCCATCTCCTCCTATTCTTTGGCATGAGCATACAATCGGAGTGAAGCCCGCAGGGGACCAAATACAGTTTTGTTGTGGATGGAATCTCTCTTTTCTCCCGTGATATAAACTATAGAAGCTTCAGTCTTATTTCACTACCTAAACATCCTGCGACACGGCCAACTTGGCCCGAATGTTCAGTTCGGTGTGCCAAGAGTTTGCTAAGAGTTGAGCGTTTGTAGAACAAGCCGGGCCAAGCCGGTAATGAGAACCTGCAATGCAGACTGATAAAACCCGATGAGATCCAACCAATCAGACAGCGCACGCCGATGAAAACAGCTAAGTGGGGGTCTGGATACGTGGCCCCACCAGCGCTGTGATGATTTGGTTTCCAGGCTATTGTACAAATGGTTCGCACATGGAGAATCTGTCAAACATATGTATGAGACAATAGACTTAACCTCTTCATTGTAACAGCAAAGTGTATAAAAAAAAAATCCCTGATCTCCCCCCAGAGTAGTACAGTGTCTCTATAGTGACACTGAACTACTCTGATGAAAATATGTAAAAAAAAAAAAATAATAATAATAATATTAAATAAAAAAAAAACAGTTTAAAAAATAAATACATTTTAAATATTGAATAAATATTGAATAAAAAAATATTTAAAAAATCGTTTTTTTCTTTTTTTTTCAACTTGCTGCCACTAGTCACTACCAGATACTGATCTACCAGATCTGCTGCAAACAAAATGTAAAAAACAAAAAAAAAAATCCCTGATCCCCCCCCTCAGAACGGTACAGTGTCTCTATAGTGACACTAAACTACTCTGATGAAAATGTGTAAAAAAAAAAAAAAAAGAAATAATAATATTAAATTTTAAAAAAAAAAACAGTTTAAAAAATAAATACATTTTAAATAATGAATAAAAAATATTTAAAAAATAGTTTTTTTCTTTTTTTTCAACTTGCTGTCACTAGTCACTTACCAGATACTGATCTACCAGATCTGCTGCAAACAAAGTGTAAAAAACAAAAAAAAAAAAAAAATCCCTGATCCCCCCCCCCCCTCAGAACGGTACAGTGTCTCTATAGTGACACTATACTACTCTGATGAAAATGTGTAAAAAAAAAAAAAAAAAAAAAGAAATAATAATATTAAATTAAAAAAAAAAAAGAGTTTAAAAAATAAATACATTTTAAATAATGAATAAAAAAATATTTAAAAAATAGTTTTTTTCTTTTTTTTCAACTTGCTGTCACTAGTCAGTACCAGATACTGATCTACCAGATCTGCTGCAAACAAAGTGTAAAAAAGCAAAAAAAAAAAAAATCCCTGATCCCCCCTCAGAGTAGTACAGTGTCTCTATAGTGACACTAAACTACTCTGATGAAAATATGTAAAAAAAAAAAAAAATAATAATATTGTTACATTTAAAAAAAAACAGTTTAAAAAATAAATACATTTTAAATATTGAATAAAAAATTATTTAAAAAATAGTTTTTAACTTTTTTTTTTTAACATGCTGTCACCAGTCAGTACCAGATACTGATCTACCAGATCTGCTGCAAACAAAAAGTAAAAAAACAAAAAAAATCCCTGATCCCCCCCCTCAGAGTAGTACAGTGTCTCTATAGTTGACACTAAACTACTCTGATGAAAATATGTAAAAAAAAATAAATAATAATAATATTACATTTAAAAAAAAAAACAGTTTAAAAAATAAATACATTTTAAATATT
>NC_138775.1:286624020-286939020 GCF_965119305.1 Pelophylax lessonae | reverse complement strand
CGCCCGTCTCTGCTCGCCCACCGCCCTGCCTGTGTTATTAAACAGCGGTAACACGTTAGTAAAAAAAAAAAAAAAGTGATTTGTGGGCCCCATTAATGCCTTCATATATTTATATTCGGCAGCCCCGTGTTTGCGCAATTCACGTGAAAAGGCATTATTCCTGGGAAAGTCTGTTTTCTCATCCCTAATTGTCTTGGCTCCCAAACGTGCCAATCCTCTTTAAAAGTAAATAGTATGGGAAAGTTCTCCAAAGTATTTTATAAAATTGAGTGAAAAGAGAACTTTTCAACCGTATTAAACCACTATTGGCCGACTGTACTTTTCACCACCAGCTTTCAGTATCTTAAATGCTCTGCTGGAGGATTCCTCTCCTCTCCTGAAATACTCTGCACTGCTGGAGGACTCTGCTCCTTCCTCTATAACTCTCCTCTACTGAAATACTCTGCTCTGCTGGAGGACTCTGCTCCTTCCTCCCTCTAACTCTCCTCTCCTGAAATACTCTGCACTGCTGGAGGACTCTGCTCCTTCCTCTATCTAACTCTCCTCTCCTGAAATACTCTGCTCTGGTGGAGGACTCTGCTCCTTCCTCTATCTAACTCTCCTTCCCTGAAATACTCTGCTCTGCTGGAGGACTCTGCTCCTTCCTTTATCTAACTCTCCTCTCCTGAAATACTCTGCTCTGCTGGAGGACTATGCTCCTTCCTCTGTCTAACTCTCCTCTCTTGAAAGACTCTTCTCTGCTGGAGGACTCTGCTCCTTCCTCTGTCTAACTCTCCTCTCCTGAAATACTCTGCACTGCTGGAGGACTTTGCTCCTTCCTCTATCTAACTCTCCTCTCCTGAAATACTCTGCTCTGGTGGAGGACTCTGTTCCTTCCTCTGTCTAACTCTCCTCTCTTGAAAGACTCTTCTCTCCTGGAGGACTCTTCTTCTTCCTCTATCTAACTCTCTTCTTCTAAAATACTCTGTTGGAGGACTCTACTCCTTTCTTTATCTAACTCTCCTCTCCTAAAATACTCTTCCGTAGGACTCTGCCCATTCCTCTATCTAACTCTCCTCCCCTTTAATACTCTTCTGGAGGACTCTGCTCCTTATTCTATCTAACTCTCCCCTCCTGAAATACTCGTTTTTAATGGAGGACTCTGCTCATTCCTCTGTCTAACTCTCCTCCCCTGAAATACTCCTCCGGAGGACTCTGCTCCTTACTCCCAAAATCCTTCTGATAGAGGAAGAAGTAGAGTTCCTCAGCAGTGCAGAGTATTCAGGAGAGGAGAGTTAGATCGAGGAAGGAGCAGAGTCCTCCAGCAGAGCAGAGTATTTCAGGATGGGAATTAGGTAGAGGGAGGAGAAGAATCCTCAAGAGTAGTATTTCAGGAGAAGAGAGTTAGAGAGAGGAAGAAGAAGAGTCCTCCTCCAGAGCAGAGTATTTCAGGACAGGAGAGTTAGATAGAGGAATGAGTACAATCCTTCAGAAGGATTTCAGGAGCGCAGGACCCACAGGCGCTTGACACCTGCTAAGTTCGGCAGCAGGATGCATACGTGAATCGGGACTAATGCTTGGCTGGGGATAGGTTCCTGCGCAGGTAGGACCCCCCTGTACAAGTGGGGCCCCCGGGCAACTGCCCAGCATGCCCATTCGGTAAGATGGCCCTGAACGTAAATCTCAGAACTGGATGAACAGAAATACAAACCCTTTCATTTGTGTATTTAGCTGCTTGCCTGGAGTCACCCTTGAAGTCATTAGCTGAAATTAAGGACCGGATCGTATTGTAGCAGACTTTTTTAATAGTCGATTTCCGCAAACCCCTAACTCGCAACATGGCCGACACTCGTAAAAAGCCAATAATAGTAAAACGCTGTTTTTTTTATGTGCTACAAGTGGCGTTTCAATGAATGACTGTTTAATGCGATATCCGATTAAACCCAAATCTCAGGATGGGACAGTAAACGGCTGGATTTATGTATCTCCTATACACAGCCAAGTCTCCTCAATGTTCCTATTGTATATGTGGAAAGGTCTCTTCAGCGCCGGCAGCTGCCACCTGCACAAACAGCACAAGTGTACGAATATGTAATGAGATATAAGGGACGGAACCGCCGCAGTTTACAGGCGAGGAAAAGCGGAAATCGGCCATTCTGATGGGAAAAAAACATTTACTAATCGCTTCACGGGGGGAAGAGAAAGTTTCTTTTAAAGGGATTTTTCGAGTACGATATCCAAGACCGGAAATTGGGGGGATGAACTAAAATGATTTTGATTAATGAAGATGCCGATTTGTTAATGATGGGAAGTCTTGGCGGAGAACTGAAGCTTTGATACATTTTTTTAACATTCTTTGAGAAGTCTAAAAGAAATGTGGCAAGTCTGCATTTTTCTGCAACGCACCGGAGCTGACCCGAAGTCTACAATCGCCTCTGCGGTTCCTCTGCCTCTATTTCAATAGCGTTAGGAAGATAAAGATAAAAAAAGAGGTAAAAAGTGCCCCATGGCCGCCACATAACAGCCATCAACCCACAAATGATTCATTGGGCTGCCACAGTACAGGGGGTCAGGAGGGCAAAGTACAGGGGGGTAAGGAGGGCACAGTACAGGGGGGTCAAGAGGGCACAATACAGGGGAGTCAAGAGGGCACAGTACAGGGGTGTCAGGAGTGCACAGTGCAGGGGGGTCAGGAGTGCACAGTACAGGGGTCTCAGGAGGGCACAGTACAGAGAAGGGGGGGTCAGGAGGGCAGAATATCGGGATCAGGAGGGCAGAATATCGGGATCAGGAGGGCACAGTACAGGGGGGTAAGGAGGGCACAGTACAGGGGGGTCAAGAGGGCACAGTACAGGGGGGTCAAGAGGGCACAATACAGGGGAGTCAAGAGGGCACAGTACAGGGGTGTCAGGAGTGCACAGTGCAGGGGGGGGGTCAGGAGTGCACAGTATAGGGGTCTCAGGAGGGCACAGTACAGAGAAGTGGGGGTTAGGAGGGCACAAAATCGGGATCAGGAGGGCACAATATCGGGATCAGGAGGGCACAGTACAGGGAGGTAAGGAGGGCACAGTACAGAGGGGTAAGGAGGGCACAGTACAGGGGGGTCAAGAGTGCACAATACAGGGGGGTCAAGAGGGAACAATACAGGGGGGTCAAGAGGGCACAATACAGGGGAGTCAAGAGGGCACAGTACAGGGGTGTCAGGAGTGCACAGTGCAGGGGGGTCAGGAGTGCACAGTACAGGGGTCTCAGGAGGGCACAGTACAGAGAAGGGGTGGTCAGGAGGGCACAATATCGGGATCAGGAGGGCACAATATTGGGATCAGGAGGGCACAGTACAGAGGAGGGGGGGTAAAGAGGGCACAATATCGGGATCAGGAGGGCACAGTACAGGTTCCAGGATGTTGCCCAGGACACGACCCTCCTGGAACAGCTGAGTAAAAAGGCATGACTGTCCCAGCAAATCCAGGACATTGGCAAATAGGTAATGCAAGATTATCATGGGGTCCTCATGCACCTGGGGCCCCTGGACACTGCCCAGGAGTGCCCATGCATTAAGATAGCCCTGATCGAAAGTGTTTTGTTACACCTGTTGATCCTTTCAGAAATCCAGTACGATCATGTGCACTCTGCAGTCCTATTGCAAGCAGTGTTATCAGCCCTGCCCATTTCTCCTCTATGAACCACCCAACACCTCCCCCATATGCTATAGTAATAAAAAGAGGGTAAGGAGTTCCTCAGTCCTAACACACTTCCTGTTCTAGGGTGACAACGCTTCTCCTTCATACATACAATGCTGTGAGAGAGTGTTGTCACCCTAGAATAGGAAGTGCATTACTGGCAGGAAAACAAATGCAGCCACCACATCTATGGAGCTGCAATATATTACAATATTGATCTTGGGTTTAGATACACTTTCAGTTAACTCTTTTATTTTGAGGAAGTAGTCTTGAATATTTGCTGGGAAACATCTAAACAGGACATCTGAAGCAAGTAGGTCAATGCTCCGAGATAAGGGGCGTATTTTTGTCACCTGAGTCACTTTGTTTATTTTCCAATTAACCAACAACCAGGTGTGCTCTCATATTAATAACTTCTAGCTGGAAGTTAATGAAAATGAGATCCAAACACAACAATGGGTAGCCTGTGAACGTGGAAATACTATGCAAATACAGCGTTCCAGTTTGATAATAACCTAGTTAATGAGTGATGGGAGAACTTGGGGAAGTGGTTTCTCTTGCAGCATGAAAGCATGTCATTTTATAAATATGTTTCCAGCTCCCGGGCATTTCTCCCCAATGTTGGTGGGGGCAGGATATAATACGACCTATAATAACTCTACGTAGGAGTGTATAAGGCTTTCCCAAACATTTTGTTTTTGGGTTTAGATACATCTTTATACCTTGCACACTCAGAGCAAGGTGCTGAAATGCTTACCACGGCTGCAGAAACCGGCATGGCCAATCAGCAGTAGATGCCTCGGTATTTGGTCATGTGAACAGGACCATCTTAATACCTACGCCCACCTGGGTACTGCCCAGGGGCCCCATGATCGGGGGTTGCCGCGCTCTGTGCACTGGCGATTTAGCTGCTTGTTCTGCTCTTCTCTGAAAGGAGAACTTGCAATGTCACTCCTGTCAGAAGGAGCAGAACTTGCAATGTCACTCCTGTCAGAAGGAGCAGTGGCTGGCTTCTGCTGGAGAGAGGATTCAGCTTTTTCCTCCCTCCTGCAAGGGGTGGAAGAGAACCAGCACTGAGACTGAGAACCCACCTCAGTCTCAGCGAGGGAGAAGAAGGAGTAGCTGCCTTCATAGCAGGTGGGAACAGCATTTGTGATATGTGGGTACAAGGGGGCCCTGTGATGGGGACACTGTGATGGGGAGACTTCATATAAGGGGGGGGGCTCTATGATGGGAATACCTGAAGTATGCGGACACTGTGATGGGGACATCTGATGTATGGGGACACAAGATGTATGGGGACACTGTGATGGAGAGACCTGATGGATGGGGACACCTAATGGATGGGGACACTGAGATGGGGAAACCTAATAGATGGGGACACCAGATGTAAGGGGACAGTGTGATGGGGGAACCTGATGAATAAATGCACTGTAATGGGGACACCTCATGTATTGAGGCGCTGTAATGGGGACACCTGATTTAAGGGGGCACTGTGATGGGGACACCTAAAGCAGGCGGACATAAGATGTATGGGGACACTGTGATGGAGAGACCTGATGGATGGGGACACCTAATGGATGGGGACACTGTGATGGGGAAACCAAATAGATGGGGACACCAGATGTAAGGGGACAGTGTGATGGGGGAACCTGATGAATAAATGCACTGTAATGGGGACACCTCATGTATTGAGGCGCTGTAATGGGGACACCTGATGTAAGGGGGCACTGTGATGGGGACACCTAAAGCAGGCGGACATAAGATGTATGGGGACACTGTGATGGAGAGACCTGATGGATGGGGACACCTAATGGATGGGGACACTGTGATGGGGAAACAAAATAGATGGGGACACCAGATGTAAGGGGGCAGTGTGATGGGGGAACCTGATGAATAAATGCACTGTAATGGGGACACCCCATGTATTGAGGCGCTGTAATGGGGACACCTGATGTAAGGGGGCATTGTGATGGGGACACCTGAAGCAGGCTGGTAGGGGCCCCAGTGCATTACTTTGCCCAAGGGCCCATGATACTAATAAGATGGCACTGTATGTGACCACCCCTCATGGGATCTCAAGTAGAGGTTCCCAAGTATTTTTTAGAAGTTCTGACTTCTCTTTCAATAGAGGGATAATCTTTAAATGCCTTGTTCCTTCACAAGACCATTGCTGAGACCATGACTAATATGCCATCCTCAAAGGCGTTATAGAGTTTAGCTATGTCCTGGTATCTTTCTTTGTTTTCATGCTTGATAGCAACAGGAGACAAAGTTATGCAAATCATTCTTTTATGGCCCACCAGCCAGATGCACATCCAGAATCCATGGTGTATAGTACAAATATAGCCTAATACTATAGGACCATTTATACCAAACTGCATACAGCTGTTTAGGGCTTTTTGGCCATCATCAGTGCAGCATATGGAAACCATGGCTTCTATGGAATAGGATATGTGATGGAATGAGACATATGATTTCCATCTGTTCTAAGAGAGCTTTTCTGACCTCTACACTGATTTGGTTGGAGGGCTTTTTGATTCCTTTAGTCCCTTCTCAACCTAATCTGTATGATTAAACTATCATGTATGAAAGCCAGGGCTTTTTTCTCAGAGAATAGGTGCAGGAACTCCCCCTTTTCGAGTTACCCCTTTTCTCCACTCCTATCCACCTCCGAGCATCATTCCTCAGTTCCGCGATTCCACCCCCTACCCACCTCCCTGTACTGCCTTTTTATAAAATACAGAACTAAGTATGATTTTTGTGGTACTAAGTAATTTGTATGGAATATGATAATGATAAGCAGTAAAATCGATTCTCTGCAGCCAGTAACAACAATGGACCACCCACTACAAAATGTCTCCCCTAGCAACAATAGATGCCCGGCAGCAACAACAGATCTCCCCACAGCCAGTATCAATAGACTAACCCTCAGTCAACAGTAGATCTCTCCCAGCAACAACTGACCCCCAGCAATATAAGACCCACCCCCAGCAACAGTAGGTCTTCTACCACCAACAACAGACCTCTTCAGCAACTATAGACCCTCCCTGCAAAAATAGATCCTCTCCAGCTAGAATAGATCCCCCAATCAACAGACCCTGCAGCACACCCCAGCAACCCTTGCCATTAATTACATACAGTCAGTGCTGGAGGTGCCGGAACTGCGTTCCCCCACGTTCCCGCTGAAAAAAAGCTCTGATGAAAGCTATGTGCTTCTAAAAGAAGCCATCAATCCAAAACTGCATTTTTTTTTTTCCCCTCAACTTCTCAACTGTCCTTTTTAACAGACGACAAGCGAACTGGCGGTGCCAGGAATTGGCACACAACGTTAGGGCCATCCAAAGCATTATGCAATAGTGGAGGTATTCAAGGCTTCCATAATTATGCTTACATCTGCTCAACCACCTAGCCTGAATAGGAATCCCGCCGTACCAAATCCCCCGCCTTTGTGCTGTGGCACGCAGGTTTGGGAGGATCACATGGTGACAAGGGGATCCTTTCAATTCCCACGGGACGAATTTCACTACCCTGGTGGCTCGGCCGCTGACCTTCATTCACCGCTCTCTCAGTCTTTGGGAGACAAAGGGCCAGCTATGAAGGAAGCATTGTCTTCGCTCCTCATTCTAAATCCTGCAGTAATCTGCAGCAAACTCACCGGGAGCAAAGAGGTTAAACTGCAAGGCAAAGTAAAAAAAAAAAAGGCATTCATTGCAAATACCAAAACACCCTACAATCTGTTCATTTCTAGAAAAAAAACAAAAAAAAAATGATAAAAAGTTTGATAGGACCAAACAGTGCTTTGTAGATTAAGAAACATGTCACATATCTACTGTATGTTGCTATTCCACTCTTGAAAAAAAAAAATTGAGAATTTAGAGAAGACAGGAGAGCCCAATATGGTGCAGTTTTACCTCTTGGAGATAGTCAAAGATAGGGATATATGTTGGTGGAAAAAGTACAGATTCTCACATCTGGGTAGGTTGCACTAAACCCTTGGCATGGTCTGCACCTTCAAGCTTGTAGAAAATAGGTCTAGGTCCACGCATATGTTTAATCCTAATGGTGGTCACACTCAATGCATTAAAAGAACCAAATGTCCATCCCTCTGGGTGGACTTTATAAGAAATGGTTAATAAAATTGTCATAAACCATTGATCGGGGCTGCAATCTCACCTGGAGAACTTGTCTGTCTTGATGGTGGCCATACTCAATGCTTTGGGAATTTGTGAGAACCAAACCTTTGTCCTTCTGGGTGGAACTTATATTGAATGGTTGATGAAATTGTCAGTAAGCCATTGGTAAGATCTGCAACCTGCTCTGAAGAATACTTTATGTCTGTCTTGATGGAAGTTGCAGTCAATGCATTTGGAGAACTAAACCTTCATCCCTCTAGGTCAGGCATGTCCAACCTGCGGCCCGGGGGCCGTATGCGGCCCACAACTGCAGGCAATGCGGCCCACTGCCCCATGAATATTTTTTATTTTTTTGCTGAGGAGGAAGGAATTCAAGTCAGGGGCACGGCCACAGAGGCTGTCTCGGAGAGGATCATCCACTAGTTGTGTTAAATTAGTGCTGGGGGGGGGGCTTTAGCACGGGAAGGGCGAAGTGGCGTTTTATTACTTATATACCTTAACTATAGTATATATTTTATATGCGGCCCGAGAAAATTTCTCTACACTCAATGTGGCCCAGAGAAGCCAAAAGGTTGACCAACCGACCAACCAACCAACCTTCAGTGTGGAGGATTGGGGGCTCTACTTTTGAGATATTTCCTGAACAATGTCATGCATCTGCATATATATAGCTTTCATGCCAATAGGTAAAAGAGTTTTTCTTTCAGAATGAAGAAAGCAAAAAGGAAGCTTTGCCTTTCCTCTCTATTACCCCTTTATGAGAAAGATTGCTAGCTCAGATGTCTTGTTATAGAGCATGTAAAAATGATAGGCTTGACTGTCCTACAGTATGTGAAGCAAAATAGGATTTAGGGAAAAAATTCTTCAGTTCTATGGTGTGCAGATTTTAATAGCATGGCTGGCATTGTAAGCAGGGCCAGAACAGGGGGTGGGCAGGACAGAGGAACAAAGGGGCAGAAAATTAACACAAATTGCAGTAAACCCATTCTTTGCCAAGTATTAATAGGGGAGGGGCGCAGTCCCGCATCCTTGCCCTGGGCGCTAGACGAACCTGTCCCGGTACTACTGACTGTAGGTCAGGGGAGGACTGGGCCAGGGGGCAGGGGGGGGCAGTTGCCCCCTGGGACGCTCTGATGGCAAAAAGGCTACACCGCTTCTGCCACAGACATGCCTAAAGGATTCCTGGTGAAGAGACGTAAAAAGGGATGAAGGCAAGGACAGAGCCCAGGCCCCCCCACACACACAGCATGGATGGTGTAAACTGTGTCTGAGCAGAGGCCAGTTCCATGCCCCACTGGGGACTCTCCCCCTGCCAGCCCCAACCGAGCTGTCCCAGCTCCCCCCAACTGCCCCCTGCTGGCCAGGTCGGGAACCCGGATTCGGTCAGTGAGTATAGAGTACCTGGAGTGGAGCTTCAGTCTGGAATGTGGGTCAAGAGGAGGCCTGGAAGAGGGAGAGTGGGAGGGGGGTTGAGTTGTGGCCCTATGGGCCTCTGGTTTGTACTTGCCCCCTGGCCGAAAGTTGCCAGTCAGCCCCTGCTGTCGGTAAAGCCAATCGCTAAAATCTCATAAAAGCTTTAACATGTTAATGGAATTCCAGATGTTGTTCAATCTTTTATTTAAATCTGCAGTGTTCCTTAAAATAAAATCTATTGGTCCTTGTTAAGATATTGTAGGGTGACAAACCCCTTGTCCCTGTACCCCAACAGTGCTCCTGTGTTGTCACCCTGGCTTCTAATGGAGACTACAAGTCACCATTTCAACACACAATACACAAGCCTTGGACCACTGTTGTCACCATCAGACTAGAGTGCAGGTAGACATGAAATAGTTCAAAGAGGCTGCAGGTGATCTGCAGCACTGAGATGAAACAAAGGATGACGTTTTGGTAAAAACAAGTATTTTATTTTTAAAAAAAAGTAGTTGTTAACATCCAATCAAGTTCCAGGACAGTTTAAAAATAATGATCCAACACACAATAGAGAGTCTATGCATACCGCCAGATTGTGAAGCCCCCAGACCCAAGCGCGCTCATTATGCAAATCTCTACTTCAAATGCCGAGCAAGTATGCCCCTCCCACCTCCTCCAATGCCATTGCCATGCCTTTGCGTAGGTCTCTCCTTCAAAGCACATAAGGCACATTCAGTGATGTCTTTTTTCGCCTTATGAATAACCATGCACAGCAAACGCATGAGTCAAAGGGGCCCCTTCTGAAAAGCCCTAATTAAGCAGCCAGTTAAATCTTTGCTAACCAGGAGATGTGTTGGTTTATAATAAGTTCACTGCACAACAAGACAAGTGCTCTTCAAACCTTCCAAGGAGGGAGCAGAATCCCACAGGAGCTCATCCTGAGGGAAGAGGTCTGCAATTATAGAAGAATAACTGGCTCAGGCAAGGGAGGGCGAGGACCACAATCAGCCTGATCTCAGGATTTAATCAGCACAGTTAGAATCTGCTTGTGGCCAACTGTTTGTTGTCACTGTGTAATTACACAATTACAGGGCAACAGGTTGGAAGGATGCACAGTTGTAGCCACAGGCACTTCTTTTCTATTGTGTGCTGGAGGTTGGCGAGGAGGTACACTAAACCAGTGATGGTGGGAAAATTACACACAGCCAGCAACTTTATGATCTGGATAACAACAACTCTAACCCCCAGAAAGTGTCCCCAGAGTAGAAACAGAAACAGATGTATGGGCATCTTATCCAAAATGACCATCAAAATGCCTGAGAATGCAGCCAACCCATTCACTAGAGACCGGTGACATCACTGAGAATGCAGCCTATCCATTCACTAGAGACCGGTGACATCACTGAGAATGCAGCCTATCCATTCACTAGAGAGCGGTGACATCACTGAGAATGCAGCCTATCCATTCACTAGAGACCGGTGACATCATTGAGAATGCAGCCTATCCATTCACTAGAGACCGGTGACATCACTGAGAATGCAGTCTATTCATTCACTAGAGACCGGTGACATCACTGAGAATGCAGCCTATCCATTCACTAGAGACCGGTGACATCACTGAGAATGCAGCCTATCCATTCACTAGAGAGCGGTGACATCACTGAGAATGCAGCCTATCCATTCACTAGAGACCGGTGACATCATTGAGAATGCAGCCTATCCATTCACTAGAGACCAGTGACACCACTGAGAATGCAGCCTATCCATTCACTAGAGACCAGTGACATCACTGAAAATGCAGCCTATCCGTTCACTAAAGACCGGTGACATCACTGAGAATGCAGCCTATCCATTCACTAGAAACCGATGACATCACTGAGAATGCAGCCTATCCATTCACTAGAGACCGGTGACATCACTGAGAATGCAGCTTATCCATTCACTAGAGACCAGTGACATCACTGAAAATGCAGCCTATTTGTTCACTAAAGACCGGTGACATCACTGAGAATGCAGCCTATCCATTCACTAGAGACCGGTGACATCACTGAGAATGCAGCCTATCCATTCACTAGAGACCAGTGAAACCACTGAGAATGCAGCCTATCCATTCACTAGAGACCGGTGACATCACTGAGAAGGCAGCCTATCCATTCCCTAGAGACCGGTGACATCACTGAGAAGGCAACCTATCCATTCACTAGAGACCGGTGATATCACTGAGAATGCAGTCTATCCATTCACTAGAGACCAGTGACACCACTGAGAATGCAGCCTATCCATTCACTAGAGATCGGTGACATCGCTGAGAATGCAGCCTATCCATTCACTAGAGACCAGTGACACCACTGAGAATGCAGCCTATCCATTCACTAGAAACCAATGACATCACTGAGAATGCAGCCTTTCCGCTAACCGATGCCTTGTGACAGTTGTAGAATATATAATTTATAAATGGCTTTCAAGTATGCTTTGCTTTACCTACTCTCCAAATAATCCCTTCATATTCTGACTGTAGAGAATTCTTGGTGATGTGTGAATATGTCCCAACAATTCATGATGAGTTTTTTTCCTCTTCAAGTGAACCCTTCCCAGCCTCTTCTTGTCTATCATCTCACCATCTTTAGCCGGCACCAGCTAATCATTAAACGCTTGAGAGCTGCACGAGAGTGGGAACCGCTATCTGGGTGGAAAGCCAAAGCCGCTGATAGCTCTGTGCTGACAGATTTCTCCTCCATTGTCCTGTGAGGAGGCTTTGGTGGGAAAAATGCAGTAGTATAGACGTAATATCACCGGAGATTACTGCAGCCACAATATACCGAAGGCTCAGAAGATGTTACCAAATGGAAAGTACATAGACCAAAAGATTAAACAGTACCTCCAGGCCAAAAATAAAATCAGATCTGTTATTTCTATCCAGGAGACGTTGGCTTTCCTCTATGGTCAGAAAGGGCAATCAATGGATCTTCATTATAATTCGATGGGGATAAATTTACCAGGCTCTGTCATCACGGCCCGTAAGAAATTCAAGTGCTGGGCAGTTACAGACAAAAATGTGACCTGCTGCCAACCAAAAAACATACAGGAAGTGATGCGAAATGCCAAATTTTACAGTTCGTCAGGAGGTAAGGCGAAATTTTCCAATGGGCTTATATTTTATCTTCATTGGCGCATCCCTCCACCCTTTATCAACACGCTAATAAAATGTAAACCTTTGCATTTTCATTACATAACTCATTTTAGACCCAGTAATGACATCACAGGGTTTTGGTGGTTCACTATGCAATGCAGGCAGGTGGGTGGGGCTGTACATAGTGTCCTGCAGCAGACTACCCTAAATAATGCCCACATGTGATGCTCGATGTCCATGATTGAAAGAACTGAAAGTCAATGAATGGAAAGGGTGAGCCAGGGACAGTCAGGATTAGAAGGAAAATCATGAATCTGGTTTACCTATTCATGGTGGATTTGTGGCTCTTGGTCTTCTTGGGCAGCAGCATGGCCTTGATGTTGGGCAGGACTCCTCCCTGGGTGATAGTGACACCACTGAGCAACCTACTGAGCTCCTTTGTTGTTGCGTACAGCAAGCGGGAGGTGCCAGGGGGGATGATGCAGGTCCCCATGTCGTTAGAGGCGGTGTTGCCGGCCAGTTTGTGGATATACTCAAGGGCAGCGGCTAGATAGATGGCAGTTTCGGCACTGACCCTCTTTGCATAGTTACCCTTCCTAGAAAACACAACTGACTGGGAACTGTGGACCTGCCCGAGACAATTAGGTCTTGGTCTTAATCTTGGCTAAGGGGATGGGGAGGAATGAACTCAGGCCCCATTCACACTTGTGTGACTTGTTATGTGACTTTGGACCCCATGACAAGTCGCACCCCCATGTTTCACAATGAGTAAGTACCATTCATATCTGTGTGACCTAAAGTTGCAGAGGCTTTAAAGTAGTTCTTGCACTACTTTGGTCTGACTTTCATATGACTTAGGGGCATAGACTTCAATGTAAACCCTCAAAAGTCACATGAATGTCACACCTGCATGATATACATGTGACTTGTGTGCGACTTTTTAAAGCACAAACAATCACATAATCTGCTTTTTGACCCCTGTCCCAGCCCATCCCTTCTGCAGAGAAGCCCTTCCTGAGCAAATTGTTCATCCATCTCTGTTCCTGGTGTCTCTTCTTCAAGAGAAATGAGCTCTAACCCTAGCCTAACCCTAGCCATAACCCTACCGTAACCCTAGCCATAACCCTACTGTAACCCTAGCCATGACCCTAACCATAAACCTAACCCTAGTCATAACCCTAGCCATAACCCTAACCCTACCATAACCCTAGCCATAACCCTAACCCTAGCCTAACCCTCACCATAAACCTACCCCTAGTCATAACCCTAACTCTAGCCTAAACCCTAGCCATAACCCTTACCCTAGCCTAACTCAAGCCATAACCCTAACCCTACCGTAACCCTAGCCATAACCCTAACCCTAGCCTAAGCCTAACCCTCGCCATAAACCTACCCCTAGTCATAACCCTAACTCTAGCCTAAACCCTAGCCATAACCCTTACCCTAGCCTAACTCAAGCCATAACCCTAACCCTAGCCTAACACTTGCCTTACCCGTAGTCTAACCCTCGCCAATATTGCATCAGGAAAAGGAATTGTGTCATACCCTGTCTTTATTGGTCAAAGCCAAAGAAGCAACAAAGTCGCACTCATCCAAAGTCACGTCAAAATTGCATCAAAGTCTATTTTGAAGTCGCACAAGTGTGAATGGAGTCTAAATGATGTTGGGTGTCCCCGACTAAAAAATGAGACAAACTCTATCTGACTCGCTGCAGCTTCTAATGCACATTGTGAGAAGCTCACAGTGTGCAGTGAAATCAAAGTAAGCCATTTTAATACAGGAAAAGAGCCCCTACAAATGCACAAGACTGAAGGGAAGGCTGGAGTTCAACTCCAAAATTTGACTTAGATGTATATGTTATATCATTAACACATTAGGATTGTTCTTATAGAATTGAACAAAAAACTCTGCAGATGTCTGGAGGAAAAAAAAATAACAAGCAGAGCAGTTAAAACTGTTTGGGGAATTTTTGTACATTTCTAAGTAGAGTTAATATAGGTTGTATTATATCCTGCCGCCACCAATGCCCGGGAGCTAGTTTCATATATTGGAAAATTACGTGATTATATGCTGCAAGAGCAACCACTTCACCAAGTTCTTCCATCACCCATTAACTGTATTATTAACAAGCTGTAACTCTGTATTTACATAGTGTTTCCACGTTCACAGGCTTCCCATTGTTGTAAATGGATCTCATTTTCATTAACTTCCAGCTAGAATTTATTAATAGGAGGACACACCTGGTTCTTGGCTAATGGGAAATAAAACAAGGTGACTCAGGTGACTGAAGTACGACCATTATCTTGAAGAACTTATCTAGATGCTTAAATATCCTGTTTAGAAAATCAATAATGAGGGTTTGCCATGTCATGGGGTTTCCCAACTGTTGTCAAAACTCAAGTGCATCCTAAACTGAAGTGTATCTAAAACCAAGAATAATAAAATAGTACATTGTAGCTCACCAGCCTAGAGATGTGTTCATGGTCAATGGGAAATTAAACTTGGTTACCCAAGTACAACCATTATCTTGGAGAATTTACCTACTTGCTTAATATTCTGTTTAGAAAATCATTCATGGGGCTTTGCCACGTCATTGCCAAGTCATATCAGACTGCATCCTAAATAAAAGAGTATCTAAACCCAAGAACAACAATGTAACATACTGCAATTTAACAGATTAGAAATGTGTTCTTGGACAATTGGAAATTAAACAAGGTGGCTAAAGTATGACCATTACCTTGGTGAACCCATCTATATACCTAGATATCCTGCTTAGAAAATCAATTACGGGGCATTGCCTTGTCGCCAGAGTTTCCCAACTGTTGCCAAAACTCCAGAGCGCATCCTAAATTGAAGTGTATTTAAACCCAAGAACAACAGTGTAATACATTGCAACTGCCTATACATGTGTTCTTGGCAAATTGGAAATTAAACAAGGTGGCTCAGGTGACTCAACTACGACCATTATCTGGGAGAATTTACCTACTTGCTGTAGATATCTTCTTTAAATTTGGGGTGTCACCAGCTCTCTAGGGTTTCCCAACTGTTGGAAATTGAATCCTAAATTGAAGTGTATCTAAACCCAAGAACAACAATGTAATACATTGCAACAGTCTAGAGATGTGTGTTAATAACCAATTGGAAAATAAACAAAGTGGCTCAGGTGACTCACCTACAACTATTATCTTGGGGAACTTTTCTTTATGCTTAGATATCCTGTTTAGAAAGTCAATTATGGGGCTTCACTATGTCAACTGTTGGGAAAACTCGAGACTGCATCCTAAATTGAAGTGTATCTATAGCTAAGATCAACAATGTAATGCATTGCAACAGTCGTTAGATGTGTTCTTGGCCAACTAGAGTTTAAACAAGGTGACTCAGGTGACTCAAGTATGACCAGTATCTCGGAGAGTTGACCTCTTTGCTTTAAATGACCATTATCTCTGAAAACTTATCTATATGCTTAGGTATCCTGTTTATAAAGTCAACTATTGGGCTTCGCCATGTCTCCAGGGTTTCCCAACTGTTGGCAAAACTCGAGACTGCATCCTAAATTGAAGTGAATCTAAACCCAAGAACACAATGTAATACAATGCAACAGTCTATATATGTGTTCTTGGCCAACTGGAAATGAAAGAAGGTGACTCAGGTGACTCAAGTATGACCGGTATCTCGGAGAGTTGACCTACTTGCTTTAAATATCCTCTTTAAATGCTGGGTGTCACCAGGTCACTGAGGTTTCCCAACTGTTGGCAAAATTCCAAACTGCATTGTAAAATAAAGCATATCTAAACCCAAGAACAATGTAATAAATTGCAGCTTAACAGATGTGCTCTTTGCCAATGGGAAATTTACCAAGGTGACTACAGTATGACCATTATCTCTGAAAATGTGTCTATATGCTTAGATATCCTGTTTAGAAAAACAATTATGGGGTTTTGCCATGTCACTGGGGTTTCCCAACTGTTGGCAAAACTCTAGACTGCATCCTAAATTGAAGTGTATCTAAACCCAAAGAACAGCAATGTCATACAATGCAACAATCTATTGATGTGTTCTTGGCCAATGGGAAATTAAACAAGGTTACTCAAGTACGGCCATTATCTCAGGTTATTTACCTACTTGCTTTAGATATCCCAATTAGATGATGGGGCTTCGCCATCTCACCAGGGATTCCAATCTATTACCAAAATTGCAGACCGCATCCTCAAAACAATTAAAGGATATCTAAACCCAAGAACAATATGATATAATGAAGCCTATCAGTCCTTAGATGTGAAGCTCCAACTCACTGTATTGAAGCAGCACTGTTACACATGGCCAAGACCACAGAACACAGGAGATGCTCTGTAGTCCACAGAGGTGACCTGCGCAGGCCTGATAACCTTACTTTAGACAATACCGACACATGACAGCACTGGATTTCTTGCAGGATCAACAGGTTTTTTTTGTTTTGGGGGGGGGGGGATTTTTTTGCACTTCGCAAATTGATATAATAAAATGCTTTTAATGTTATATTTAACAGGCCAAAAGGGAGAAAATAAAAACATGTTTTTGTTAGTATTTACATGCACCCAACATGGCAGACAAATATCGGCAGTTTGTCTATTTTAACAACAGCATGATTGACATGGGGTATGCTGGACAACTGCTCCCATTAGGCCAGGCACCTCCTTTACCTATTGCAGACCTAATGATGTCATCACTGGGTCTCTGTGCTTCTCTATGCAATTCAGGCAAATCATGGCTGGTGGAAGGGGCCAGCAGGGTGCTGTACATAGCTTCCTGAAAACATCACAGCACACTGCCTCCATACGCCTCTCAGAAGCCCTCAAACCCAATGAACGCAGTGGCTGGATGGGGTAGATGTCAGTCTGGAGGAATTGACATTCCTAGACAGGCTGTATTTGCATTTAGACCATCCTAGGGCTTTTTTTCAGCGGGAACGCAGGGGAACGCAGTTCCGGCACCTCCAGAACTGAATATATGCAATGGCAAAGGGTGCTGGGGTGTGATGGAAGGTCTACTGATGCTGGCTGCTGGGGGATTACTTATTGTTGCTGGGGGGGATCTATTTTTGCATGGCAATCTATTGTTGCGGGTGGGGGTTCTTTAGTTGCTGGAGAGTCAATTGTTGCTGGAAGGGATCTACTGTTTAAGGAGGGGTCTACTGTTGCTGGCTGCTGAAGAGTCTATTGATACTGGCTGCTGGAATGTTGTTGCTGGGATGAGGTCTATTGCTGCTGGCTGCGAGGAAAGTATTTTTTGATTTTCTTGTCATCAATACTAACTTCCATACAAATTACTTAGTACTACAAAATTATACCTGGCTCTATATTCTCTAAAAGGGGGCGTACAGGGAGTTGGGTAGGGTGTGGAACCAAGGATCAGTGCTCGGAGGTGGGTAGGGGGCAGAGACACAAAGTGAATTAGAAGGGGGGAGTTCCTACACCTATTCTCTGAGAAAAAAAGCCCTGATCCTAGGTAATGCTCACATGTGAAGCTGATCCTCTATTATTAACCACTTGCCGACCAGTCACGTTGACCGTACTGCGGCAAAGTGGTTCGTTATCGTCTTGCGATGTAGACCTACGTCACCAGACACAACCCTCTCTCGGCGGCGGCAGTTACAGCGGGAGTCGGGCCAGGGGAGGAGCAGCGGTGATCACCGCCGCTCTTCCCCGATCGTCGGGGGGAATCGAGTGTGGAAATCCGCCCGCTTGTGTAAACACAAGCGGGCAGATCTCCTAAGTGACAGGCAGGGTCAGATTTCAAGGTTCAGCATAGCTGAACATGCGATCTGTCCTTGTCTCACTCAGTCCCCTCCCCCCACACACGTCAGTAAGCACCAGGCATACATTAACCCCTCCCTCTCCAATAAAAATGAACCCCTTCCCTGCCAGTGTCATTTTTACAGTAACAGTGCATATGTATAGCACTGATTACTGTAGTAATGTCACTGGTACCCCCAAAAGTGTCAAAAATGTCAGTCAAGGGTCCGATCTGTCCGCCGCAATGTCGCAGTCCCGCAAAATAAATCGCAGATCGCCGCCATTACTCGTTAAAAAAAACAAAACACCAAAAATGACAGAAATCTTTCCCTTAGTTAGTAAACGCAATAACTTTTGCGCAAACCAATCAAAATACGCTTTTTGCAATTTTTTTTACCAGAAATATGTAGCAGAAAATAAATTGGCCTAAAATGATAAAAAATTTTGATTTTTAAATTTTTTTGGGGGGGAATTTCATATAAAAAAAAATGTGAAAAATATTGTTATTTTTTCAAAATTGTCACTCTTTGTTTGTTTATAGCGCAAAAAGTAAAAATCGCACAGGTGATCAAATACCACCAAAAGAAAGCTCTGTTTCTGGGAAAAATAGGACGTGAATTTCGTTTGGGTACGGCGTTGCATGACCGCGCAATTGTTAGTTAAATTCGCACAGTGCTGAATCGCAAAAAGTGGCCTGGACGTAAGACAGCAAAATCCTCTGGTGGTAAAGTGGTTAAAAGAACTGAAATCCGATGAATGGAAGTGGTGGACCAGGAACAGTATGGCTGGGGAGGAAAGGGATAGATAAAGCTGGACGTATTCCAGCCAGGAAATGAGCTGGCCTCCACATCTACACTGTGACTGAAGGTAAAGCTAGAGTTCGGCTTAAAGCAGATGTTATGGCTGAAAAAAGACATAGAAACTGCGATAAAACGTTGAGTCCAAAAAAAAAATGAAATTCCCTTCTGCTCATATTCTGCAGAAAACTCATGTTTTCACCTAGTATAAGTGGATGTTAATGATCTGTACACAAGCCCTGGAGTAGCACTTTATGATCAATTCAGGAGAAACTTTGGCAGCCTTCTAAACCCAAGCCCACCACTCCAACCCAAAAAAACAAAAACACAAAGAAACGTTTGAAGCTTCTCCACCGAAAGAAAGTCAAACCAAAGACACTCGAGATCTCCAACTAAAATCTTGTCTCTACATGAAGAAACTGTACACTGCCGGGTTTCTGCACCTTCTGAGGATACTCCTCTAAGAAATCACTTTGCCTTCCAGCCAGTTCCCTGCTCCCGTCCTCCTGAAAAGCCTCATTGTTTGTGCCCAGAGGGCTTTCAACTCTCCGTATCCTGAACTTGAACCCCCAAAGTTTTCTGCTGGTGAAAAGTTTGAACCGCCCTGGGCTGTGCCAGCAGTTTTGCGGTTCATAATGGGCTTGGAAATCTTGGAAGTTGGAGCGTCTAAGGCACCCGTTCCATGGGAAGGAAATAAAAGAGAAAAAAGAAAATGTTCAAGATAAACAAAGAAGGATTAACAACCCACGGCAGGTTCAAAGAAAGTTCTCCAACTGCTTTGGAGGATAAAGTCACTTCTTGCACTTTTTAAATGGTTGTTTGGTTTAGAAGTTCAAACTGAAGATTAATCTAGTCTCTAAAAAAACAAAAATGCTTTTGACATTGGCTTCAAATCAGAAACAGTACTAGAGTTATAAGATATTAAACTTTGAAGAACATCTGAAATGGACAGATGGTGGACCAAGGATTTACCTTTAACAAGAACATAATAAGCAATGTCTAAAGAAGAAGGACACTACAGCTCCAACATGGCCAACCACTGGACATTAACCATAGTATAGTCTTATAACACTAACTATATAGAACATTACACCTCCAACATGAACCACCACTGGATACCATCAAAATACTATTCTACTACATTCTATACAGAGAACACTACACCTCCAACATGACCCACCATTGGACATGATCATCATACAATTCATTTACACTCTAGAGATAGAACACTACACCCCCAACATAACCGACCACTGGATACCACCATAATACAATCCTTTTACACTCTATACATAGAACACTACACGTCCAACATGGCCGACCACTGGATACCACCATAATACCATTCTATTACACTCTGTACATAGAACACAACAGCTCCAACATGACCGACCACTGGATACCATCATAATACCATTCTATTACATTCTATGCAGAGAACACTACACCTCCAACATGACCCACCATTGGACATGATCATCATACAATTCTATTACTCTCTATACATAGAACACTACACTTCCAACATGACCGACCACTGGATACCAATATAATACAAACCTTTTACACTCTATACATAGAACACTACACGTCCAACATGGCCGACCACTGGATACCACCATAATACAAACCTTTTACACTCTATACATAGAACACTACACGTCCAACATGGCCGACCACTGGATACCACCATAATACAATCCTTTTACACTCTATACATAGAACACTACATGTCCAACATGACCGACCACTGGATACCATCATGATACCATTATATTACACTCTATACATAGAACACTACACCCCCAACATGACCGACCACTGGATACCACCATAATACAATCCTATTACACTCTATACATAGAACACTACACCTCCAACATGACCCACCACTGGATACCACCATAATACAATCCTTTTACACTCTATACATAGAACACTACACCCCCAACATGACCCACCACTGGATACCATCATGATACCATTCTATTACATTCTATACATAGAATACTACACACCCAACATGACCGACCACTGGATACCACCATAATACAATCCTTTTACACTCTATACATAGAACACTACACCTCCAACATGACGGACCACTGGATACCATCATGATACCATTCTATTACATTCTATACAGAGAACACTACACCTCCAACATGGCCGACCACTGGATACCATCATGATACCATTCTATTACATTCTATACATAGAATACTACACACCCAACATGACCGACCACTGGATACCACCATAATACAATCCTTTTACACTCTATACAAAGAACACTACACCTCCAACATGACGGACCACTGGATACCATCATAATACCATTCTATTACATTCTATAAAGAGAACACCACACCTCCAACATGACCCACCATTGGACATGATCATCATACAATTCTATTACACTCTATACATAGAACACTACACCCCCAACATGACCGACCACTGGATACTATCATAATACAATCCTATTACACTCTATACATAGAACACTACACGTCCAACATGACCGACCACTGGACATGATCATAATACAGTTCTATTACACTCTATACATGGACCACTACACCCCCCAACATGACTGGGTATGATCATAATACATGGCCAACCAGTGTTGGTTCTACTTTTTGAAAAACTTTTGATACAACTGGAAACAAACATAATAAACCCACACAAGAGCATAGCAGACAATGTAATTTATTGTATTCCAGCATAGCTATGTTATCCCCTTTTTAACAGCACTTGAGCTGGAATCTACTGTTGGGCCACATTGCAAATCCTTATAAATATCTTCAGCATTGCACTTCTTGTCTACCCTTGGCAGTGGAGAACAATACGGACAGTTTTTTTCTTTCTATCATAGAGGAGTTTCATGAACACAGCCTCCCCACATACTGTCTCCCATGCTAATCACAGCCCCATTCAATGCTGCCTCCAAACTGAATAGAGAGCTTTGACAATGGGCCAGGGGCATACTGAGCCTGCCCCACAATGCACTTGTTCTTTCACTTGCAAAGTGCTTTTTCCACGCTCCCATTAGCGAGAGCTCATAAAACGATGCTCTGTAATTTTCGGGACAAAGCAAGTCTCGTTTTCTGCCTCGCTCTCTACAAGGAGGAACCCTAAGCTACTAACTTGCTAAAAAAGCGTCAGGTAGCATCCTGAAGAACGTAAAAACTGCAACTTAAGTTGCAAAAAAGTAACCTTTTAATAATGAACATTTTAGTTTTTCTTTATTTGAGTTTTTTCAAAATGCTTAAGGTTCCATAATTCCAAAAAGTTCAAAATTTTTACATTTTTCTTGAAATTATGTAACTGTCGCGAATGAAGATGTTTGCTTGTTTGCGAGCGGGATTATGACATAAACACGTGGATTACGCTCCGAGATTTACAAACGACTTGCGGTTGCCACGGAGACGTCCTTTTCAACAATGTCTATTGTGGGGGCTTTTCATGAGTGTTGGTGGGAAAAAAGCGACTGGCATTCGGCTTCTGGCGGAGTGATGTGCGGGATGAATTGGCATTGACGGGGACTTTTCAATGGCCATAGCATAATATGGCATTGCCTTTTCAGAGATACTAAATTAGATCAGACAGCTAAAAGGGGCATTGTTCTGATTTTTTTTTTTTTTTATAATAGCTTCTTCTGCTCCTTCTGCTGTTGATTGGCCAATCAAAGGGTCTGATGGATGGAACGTTGGAAAGGCTGTACTTCCCTAAAGCTGGGTATTTATTGCCAAAGCTTTCATTGACAATGAGGAAACATGACATGACTGCTCCAATTTATTGCCGATAACTGATCGAGCACTCAGCCTTCAAAAAGATTATTATCGGCCGTGAATGGCTCGACCATCGCCATATAATGTACCTGATCAATGGCCGCCAGGAAACATTATATGGTGTGGTCTCACAGTGACTCATTCAAACCTCCTAAAGCGCTGCTCTAAGTGTCTAAGTTACTGGTTCGGTGATCCACCATATAGGAAGGGGTCCAAAATGCTTCATCCAGAGAGCAATGTATGCATGTAGTATGAGGATGTCGCACACCGCCAGCTCAGGGTGTATTAGTGTATGGAAATGGCCTCAGCTCCTCCTTGGCCATGCCCCCTGGCATGTTTCGCCCTCCGTGGGGCTTAATCGTAAAGGGCCTCTACGATTAGGCCCCTGGGGTGGGGCGAAATGCTTCAGTGCCATGGCCAAAGAGGGGCTGAGGCTGAGGCCATTTCCATACACCAGTACACTCTGAGCTGGCAGTGCACGTCATCCCTAATCTGCATGACTGTATGGTGTTGGCTTTGCATCACACCTAGAGCATTAGGCCTTCATTGATTGCGCAATTTTTTATTACAGTCATTATTATCGTCCATTATTATCATACTTTGACCCTTTAGTATTGACTCCTACCAATCCCTTCAAAGAGTTTTTTATGCCAGATTCTGGTAGGCAGGCTCCCAATCATGTGACCACTGTGATTAGCTGTTAAGGTGGTCACATGATCAGTGAAAAGTGGTGGCTCATTCACTGTGCTGGGGGTGCACACTATACCGGGATCTCTGCAGTCACCTTCTCCATAGGTACACCTCTCCCGGGACCCTCCAGCCTCACTTATGAAACTCTTGGCTTAAGCCTGAAAGGCTTTTCGCAACCTGCCCAAGCCCCCAACTCCATAAGGGTCACAAAGTCTACAGTCAGCTCTCCTGGGTTTAGGTCTACCTCTCCCTGGACTCCAGCCCTGTCCAGGACCAATACTTGCTGGCTAAATCTGCTTGGATGTGGGGTATTTGGCTCCCATGCCCCAACTGATCTAGGGCTCTTCCCAACCTGGCTTATAACCGGGCCTTGACTCACCCATGATATCACTACAGGAGGCCTCAAAACCAAAAGGGGCCTAGCACCTGATGACACTATTGGTGCTTTTCCACTGCATGGAACCGAACGGTTCGGCTCGCTTTTGTGCTTTTCCACTGCTGGTACCGCATGGTATAGTGTAGGAACGGTTCGGTTCGGTACGGTACGGCGGCGCTTTTCCACTGCTTGGAACCGAACGGTACGGCTCTCAAAAACAGTACCACCTCGATTGTGGTTCCAAGAAGTACCATACCCGGTACCATATCCCACAATCCTTTGCATGCAGTCACTACTAGCCACTGATTGGTCAGAGAATCCCACCCACCCCGTTGTTATCCCACCCACTTAACTTTAGTACTACTTTAGTGGAAAAGCAAACCTATACCGTACCGAACCGTTCCAACACCGTACCATGCGGTACCAGCAGTGGAAAAGCAAACCGGGCCAAGCAGGGCCGAGTAGAGCCGAGCCGGTATTGCAGTGGAAAAGTGCCATATCTTCTGTAACCAGACACTATTCTGGAACAGAACCCCCTACTGGCAGACTAGCTTATTTCAAAAGTAATTTTCAATCATTAAAAATTGGCAGTTTCCATTAAAAAAATCCCTGGAGATACTTGTTCTTGCCTCCCATTTGTGGTCCTGAGTTGCCACTTGGTCACATGGTCTTCCTGTAGAGAATACACACACTACGCAGGCATGGTTCACTGTTGTCCCCATCAAGAAACCCATCCTGAAAAATGCCACTAAGCCATTGGTGGAGTGCATGTGGACAGGAAGGGGCGGTAAAGAGGCTGCAGGAGATTGGCAGCACTAAAATGTAATGAAAAAAAGCATTTTACTGTATGACATGACCATTGTTTATGCTACACAGAGCTTTAGCAAAATTAATGTCCTTCATTTAGGGTTTACATCAAGTCAAATTTAAGGCAATGGAGTGGACAAGCTGCATTTTTCGATGAAGATCAGAATTTAAAGTGGAAAAATGAGAACACTTGGAGAGAAAATGACTTTAGCCGCAGACCTCCTGTGACTTCCTGTCAGCTGTTACAACAAAACCTGCAGCATCCTCACCGCTCCTGGACCGGAGCCAGCAAAGCTATTGAATAAAGAGCAAAAACAGCCCCAGTCCTGTACAATACAAAGAGGACAGGAAGCCAATACTCCAATCACTCAAAAAAAAAAAAAAAAAAAGCTAAATGTCAAGCTGTATTTAAAGAGCCCAAGAGACAATTTCTTTAAAGCTGAACTCCAGACACAAAAACTTTCAGTTCAATAAATCCCTCAATTGTCAAAAAGGAAATTCCCTTTGTGTGCACAAAATACCTTTGCAAACCCAGGTATGACCTTACCAATTACAAACTACATCATCACTGTACTGTACATAGCCTGTGCATAGAGCAGAGCTGTGGGAGGGGCCCAGCAGGCTCCCACCCTCTACAGGGTGCCTACAGAAAACTATAGGAGGAGGCGGAGACAAGACCAGTCACCCTGGACAAAGAGAGAGAGAGCAGAGCTGTCAGAGGGGCCCAGCAGGTCCCACCCACTAAAAGGCTGCCTGCAGAAAACTACATGAGGGGGTGGAGACAAGACCAGTCAGTCTGGACAAGGAGAGAGGGCAGAGCTGTGGGTGGGAACCAGCAGGCTCCACCCACTAAGGGCTGCCTGCAGAAAACTACAGGAGGGGCGGAGACAAGACAAGCCATGCTGCACAAGGAGAGAGAGAGAGAGAGAGCAGAGCTGTGAGAAGGGCCCAGCAGGCTCCACCTACTACAGTAAACTACAGGAGGGGGCGTAGACAAGACCAGTCATCCTGTACAAGGAGAGAGAGGAGAGCTGTGGGAAGGGCCCAGCAAGCTCCACCCACTACAAAATAATACAGGAGGGGGCGGAGACAAGACCAGTCATCCTGTACAAGGAGAGAGAGGAGAGCTGTGAGAAGGGCCCAGCAGGCTCCACCCACTACAGAAAACTACAGGAGGGGCGGAGACAAGACCAGTCATCCTGTATAAAGAGAGAGAGGAGAGCTGTGGGAAGGGCCCAGCAAGCTCCACCCACTACAAAATAATACAGGAGGGGGCGGAGACAAGACCAGTCATCCTGTACAAGGAGAGAGAGGAGAGCTGTGAGAAGGGCCCAGCAGGCTCCACCCACTACAGAAAACTACAGGAGGGGGCGGAGACACGACCAGTCCTCCTGTATAAAGAGAGAGAGGAGAGCTGTTGGTGAGAACCAGCAGGCTCCACTCACTACGGGCTGCCTGCAGAAAACTACAGGAGGGGCGGAGACAAGACCAGTCATCCTGTACAAGGAGAGAGAGGAGAGCTGTGGGAAGGGCCCAGCAGGCTCCACCCACTACAAAAAACTACAGGAGGGGGCGGAGACATGGCCAGTCATCCTGCACAAGGAGCACAAGGAGAGAGAGCAGCAGTGAGCGGTCTTTATTACAGGAAGTCTCACACTGGATTAGTGCACAGATCTGAAGAAATTACGCAAAGCACGCCGAGATTCAAGAAGAATACACAGTACACGATGAATGGATTTAGACAATATTTGCTTATTTTATGGAAGCTCTCATTTGTATCTAAAATAACATCATCACATAATATATCTATAATTATCTTGTAGCCCTGATGAAGGGTGAGTTTTGCCCCTGAAACGTGTTGGCTGTTTTGCAAAACATTAAAGCATTTTTGGTCTCTGTTATCAATTTAGACCGGTATTCCTTCTGTTGGTTGATGCTCTGAACAACAAAAAAATCAGCCGGTCTAACCCCTCCCACATTATCCTAAACTTTAAAAAAGTAAGATTATCTTTAACCACTTGCGACCGCTCACTCGAGCTCTACTGCGGCAAAGTGGTTAGTTCCCCTTGTGGGCGGCGCTCGCGCGCCACCGGAGGCTCGCTCCCGCTGTATTCAGTCACAGCGGGAGTTGGGCCAGGGGAAGAGCAGCGGCGATCGCCGCTGCTCTTCCCCGATCGTCGGGGAATCGAGTCTGGAGATCCGCCCGCTTGTGTAAACAAAGTGGGCGGATCTCCTAAGTGACAGACAGTGACAGATTGCAGGGTTCAGCATAGCTGAACATGCGATCTGTCCCTGTGTCACTCAGTCACCTCCCCCCACACACGTCAGTAAGCACCAGGCCTACATTAACCCCTCCCTCTCCAATAAAATTAACCCCTTCCCTACCAGTGTCATTTTTACAGTAACAGTGCATATTTATAGCACTGATTACTGTAGTAATGTCACTGGTACCCCCAAAAGTGTCAAAAATGTCAGTCAAGGGTCCGATCTGTCCGCCGCAATGTCGCAGTCCCGCAAAAAAATCGCAGATCGCCGCCATTACTCGTTAAAAAAAGAAACACCAAAAATGACAGAAATCTTTCCCTTAGTTAGTAAACGCAATAACTTTTGCGCAAACCAATCAAAATACGCTTATTGTGATTTTTTTCACCAAACATAGGCAGCAGAAAACAAATTGGCCTAAAATGTTAAAAAATTTAGATTTTTACATTTTTTTGGGGGGGAATTTCATATAAAAGAATGTGAAAAATATTGTTATTTTTGCAAAATTGTCGCTCTTTTTTTGTTGATAGCGCAAAAAGTAAAAATCGCACAGGTGATCAAATACCACCAAAAGAAAGCTCTGTTTGTGGGAAAAAAAGGACGTCAAATTCGTTTAGGTACAGCGTGGCATGACCGCGCAATTGTCCGTTAAAGTCACCCAGTGCCGAATCGCAAAAAAACCCTGGTCGGAATGGGGGTAAAATCTTCCGGGGCTTAAGTGGTTAAATAAGCTAAAATAAAAAGTGTGCACTGTACAAACTGTGCAATTAGAATATATTTTGCAGATGTCACACCCAGAGGTCATCTTAAGAAATATGCACAAAATAAAAAAAAATTACATTTCACTCAGGCCGAGTACAGAGTGTCAAGTTTCGCCGTTCACATCAAAGCTGCGCAGTCAGCCGAACGCCCTTCATTCGCTTCACTTTTTTTTTTTCATACACATTTATATTTTTTCCAGGGAATCAAGTGGCAGAGGTCTGGAAAAATGGAAAAAACACCCCCCTATAGATCACACTACCGCCAGTTTCCAGACCATGTCAAGCGTGTCTGCGCAGTGGCCGTAACCCTACCCCCCCCCTTCCCTCTGCAGACCAGCGAGAAGATCCGATTTCCCCCCCCAGAAAGAAGAAGTAATTAGGAGCCAAAAAAAAATAAAAATGAAGGAAAGAAGGGCTGAATTTCTCTTCGAAGTCTGACCACAAGAAAAGCTCGGCATATTAGGCTCATTAGGCTCCCGTAATGGTCCCCCGTCTGCCTTTATGGTCTGGTCCCGGCTTATATATTGACTCTGGTTTATTGTGTTTACAGATGGTGGGTACTCAGATTGCCACAGAAGATCTGAGCCCTGATTGGATGACATTTCGTTAGCTAAAGTAAAATAATGCCTTTTTTTTATTTTTTTTACAATTTTTCTTTTTTTTTTTACAATTTTCAATTTTTTATCCTTTTTTGGCTGCTGATCTCCTCCAGCCTATTTCAGCAACTTCCTGTCTGTATGCAATCACTCCAACAGCTGCACATCATTTTCAGATGATCTGAGCCAAGCGGCACCACTCCAAACAAAGAGGCGCATATCCACCGTGGCCGCTGTGTCGGGTGTTGGCAAGGGAGCCCATCTTTGTTCCTAATAACAAAATTATACCGACTGCAAATCACAATCTGAAAGATGTCACTACTTTGTAAAAGTTTTATCCAAGCAGAAGCAGCAAATAGCATGCTCCCATCTTGATACTGGCCCTCAGTGACGCATTTCACCACGACGATCTCTGCAACTGAGCCCATCAGGGTGAAATGTGTCATGAAGGGGTGGTTCCGAGGTCCAGACATGCTGTATGTTGCTTGTGGTTGATTAAAGCATTTACAAAGTAGTGACGCATTTCACCATGATGATCTCTGCAACTGAGCCCGTCAGGGTGAAACACGTCATCAAGAGGTGGTTCTGAGGCCCAGACATGCTGTATGCTGCTTGTGTTTGAATAAAGTGTTTACAAAGTAGTGATGCGTTTCACCATGATGATCTTTGCAACTGAGCCCATCAGGGTGAAACGTGTCATCAAGGGGTGGTTCAGAAAAAAAAAGTAGTGGCGTCATTGGAATGCAGTTTGAGGTTTGATATAACAGTTGCTCATTGTTGCTCTGCACTGGCTTCCTAGTGGTAAGAGTGGACCAGTGACGGGGCAAGGTTCCTTAGCACCCAATGCAAAAAAGGCCAAAGTGGACCCCTCTATGAGCTGTGAACCTCTTCAGAAGCCTAAGTTGCAGGTCCTGCCCTTTTTGAATCCTCCTCCTGTTTAATCGCTCAAGGTGGCCTCTTCTTTTGCCTACCTCTTCGTCCAGCCCTGTGGTGGACAATGACTGAGGGATGGTTCCAAGGCCCAGACATGCTGTATGCTGCTTGTGGTTGAATAAAGCGTTTACAAAGTAGTGGCGTCATTGGAATGCAGTTTGATATAACAGTTGCTTATCGTTGCTCTGCACTGGCTTCCCAATGGTAAGAGTAAACCAGTGACGGGGCAAAGCTCCTTAGCACCCAATGCAAAAAGGCCAAAGTGGACCCCTCTATGAGCTGTGAACCCCTTCAGAAGCCTAAGCTGCAGGTCCTGCCCTTTTTGAATCCTCCTCCTGTTCAATCGCTCAAGGTGACCTCTTCTTTTGCCTACCTCTTCGTCCAGCCCTGTGGTGGACAATGACTGAGGGGTGGCTCCGAGGCCCAGACATGCTGTATGCTGCTTATGGTTGAAAAAAACAAACAAAAGTAGTGGTGTCATTGGAATGCAGTGTGATATAACGGTTGCTCATTGTTGCTCTGCACTGGCTTCCTAGTGGTAAGAGTGGACCAGTGACGGGGCAAGGTTCCTTAGCACCCAATGCAAAAAAGGCCAAAGTGGACCCCTCTATGAGCTGTGAACCCCTTCAGAAGCCTAAGCTGCAGGTCCTGCCCTTTTTGAATCCTCCTCCTGTTCAATCGCTCAAGGTGACCTCTTCTTTTGCCTACCTCTTCGTCCAGCCCTGTGGTGGACAATGACTGAGGGGTGGCTCCGAGGCCCAGACATGCTGTATGCTGCTTATGGTTGAAAAAAACAAACAAAAGTAGTGGTGTCATTGGAATGCAGTGTGATATAACGGTTGCTCATTGTTGCTCTGCACTGGCTTCCTAGTGGTAAGAGTGGACCAGTGACGGGGCAAGGTTCCTTAGCACCCAATGCAAAAAAGGCCAAAGTGGACCCCTCTATGAGCTGTGAACCCCTTCAGAAGCCTAAGCTGCAGGTCCTGCCCTTTTTGAATCCTCCTCCTGTTCAATCGCTCAAGGTGGCCTCTTCTTTTGCCTACCTCTTCGTCCAGCCCTGTGGTGGACAATGACTGAGGGGTGGTTCTGAGCCCCAGACATGCTGTATGCTGCTTGTGGTTGAATAAAGCGTTTACAAAGTAGTGGCGTCATCGGAATGCAGTTATAGGTTTGATATAACAGTTGCTTATCTTTACTCTGCACTGGCTTACTGCTGGTAAGAGTAAACCAGTGACGGGGCAAGGTTCCTTAGCATCCAATGCAAAAAGGCCAAAGTGGACCTCTCTACGAGCTGTGAACTCCTTCAGAAGCCTAATGCCTCGTACACACGCAACGATTATCGGCCGAGTACAGCGTTGCACAACCGTGCAATTGTCAGTTAAAACAAAGCAGTCCTGTATCGCAAAAAATGGCCTGGTCATGAAAGGGGGGGGGGGGCAGATCTTCCAGAGGGCAAGTGTGATATTAGGGGCAGACTGGCAACTTTCGGCCCAGGGGGCAAGTACAAACCAGAGGCCCATGGTGTAGCGACTTGGCCCTCCTCCAACTCTCCCTCTTATGGTCCTCCTGATCCCCATTCCAAGCTGAAGCCCTGCTCCAGGTACTCTCTACTTACCGGCTGAATCGCGTTTCCCGACCTGGCCAGCAGGGGGTGTTTTGGGGGGAGCTGGGAGAGCTCGGTCGGGGCTGCCCAGGGGAGAAGATTCTCCAGTGGGGCATGGAACCGGACTCTGCTCAGACAGTTTACACCATCCATCAATAAAGTAATTCATTTTTTAAGCCTAATACCACTTGGGTTACTTACTTTTTACTTTTGCATAGCTCCTTTTGCTATTCTTTTTGTTACTGGGGGGGCTGCGCTCTGTCGTTGTCCTCAACCCGCACCCAGTAGGTCAGTGAGAAGGACTTTTTACTTCTCTTCACCAGGAATCCCTTAGGCACGTCTGTGACAGAGGCAGTGCAGCCTTTTTATGGGGCATCAGAGCGGCCTAGGGGGCAATTGCCCTTGCCCCCTGGCTAAGTCCTCCCCTGTGTGATATCCTAAGGAAGAAACTCAAGTGGTCACACAATGAAAGTGTTAAAAAGTTACTTTTTCTTAGTAAATATAGAGTCAAAGCTTTTTTTTTTTTTGCTTGAAGTTCTACTTTCCAAAATGTTAGCTCCTCCCAGCCCCCCGCAAAAGGATTAAACACTTACTACCCTGCATTGCTAGGCTAAAATTCTTCCAGATGGTCCTCAAACCTCTTTCACGGCACTAAGACAGGAAAAGAGAAACATTTCTGTAAATATTATTAACTGGGTGGGTGAAATTAGTTCAGTCTGCCGCTCCGCATTGGTGAAATGCCTAGGATTTTCCGACCAACTTTAATTTCGTGATACCATCTAAGAAAATGTTTAGCTGGAAAATGTCGTTTCTGAAAGGCCTCTAATCATGGCTGCGTACACAGCGCTGGATGGCTCACAAGTGTTTGCACCTGTCAATCTTTCACCGCTTCAACTAAAGTCCTTGGACCTACATACGGGGCAGAGCAAACGAGGGGTCCTGGGGGGATGCCGGTAGTCCATTATATCCTCCTCTCGTTGGCTGTGCATAGCCGTACCAGGCTGCCTAACCTCAAGCTCACCCCATACTGACCAAGAATGCTTCAAATGCATTTTCTGAACATTTTCCAGGGTGGTCAATGAGAATGTTAAGTGGTTTTCTAATTTTTTTTAAAAAAAATAGCTGAGAAATAAATACATTTTTGCTTTTTTTTATGTTTTTTTTATTTTTATTTTTTTTTCCCAATTTTTTTTCCAATTAATTTTTTCAATGAATTATAGAATTTTTTTTTTTTTTATACATTCTCCACTTCTGGACCGGAAGGATTTGCCCCCTTAATGACCAGGCCATTTTTTGCGATTCAGCACTGTGTTAATTTAACAGACAATTGCGCAGTGATGCGACACTGTACCTAACTAAAATTGATGTCCTTTTTTCCCCACAAATAGAGCTTTCTTTTGGTGGTTTTTGATCACCTGTGTGATTTTTATTTTTTGCGCTATAAACAAAAATAGAGCGACAAAGATTCAGCGATTTGGGTTGAGCTCTAGAAAACCGAAGTTTAGAATAAGTTTGTGTATTGTATTGGTGCCAACATCCCTAATTAGAACAGGTAGTAATTATTTGGTTCCTCAGACCAGTGGGTGGGACTTTGAGGCAGAAAAAATTAAACAAGAGTAATATGCGTTTTGACGTTTATCATAAAACAAGAGACGCTTTTTAAAACTATACTAACAAAATTGCTCAAAAATCTTCGATTGACACTAACAAAGACTAAATATCTTTATATAGATATGGTGAAAATCCTTGAAAAAGGCACAGCCGAAACGCGTTGGGATGGAAACGCATCCTGCAAACATCCAACATCAATGGATGGCAGGATCTAGCGTCTCTAAAAAGTCACCAATTATCACAGTGTCACTCTCCTTTTTCTTTCGTGCACTATCACGGATGGGCCTCTCACCCATCCAGCACTTTATATTTCATGTCTTGTACATGCTAAATATTGTTTTATGATAAACCTTGTTTTATGATAAACGTCAAAACGCATATTACTCTTGTTTAATTTTTTCTGCCTCAAAGTCCCACCCACTGGTCTGAGGAACCAAATAATTACTACCTAGAGCGACAAAGATAGAGCGAAAAAAAATGTTTTAAATTAAAAATTTTTTAACATTTTAGGCCAATTTGTTGTCTGCTACATATTTTTGGTAAAAAAAAAAAAATCGCAATAAGCGTATTTTGATTGGTTTGCGCAAAAGTTATCACGTCTACTAACTACAGGAAAAATTTATGTCATTTTTATTGTTTTTTATTTTTTTACTAGTAATTGCGGCGATCTGCGATTTTTAACGGGACTCTGACATCGCGGAGGACAGATCGGACCCCTAACTGACATTTTTGACACTTTTGGGGGGACCAGTGACATTACTACAGTAATCAGTGCTAAAAATATGCACTGTTACTGTAATAATGCCATTGGCAGGGAAGGGGTTAACCCGGGGGTGATCAAAGGGTTAAATGTGTACCCAAGGGCGTGTTTCTAACTGTATGGGGGCGGGGCTTGTGAAATGACCATACAGATCTGTGTTCCTATATAGAAGGATCACAGGCACTCTGTGATCATTCCAGAGAGAAGAACAGTCGGCTGTGCTTACAACAGCTGACTGTTCTTCACTCTCAGCGGGGAGCGATAGTGGGTGTCAGGCAGCAATCGGAACCACCTACCCCCTGCATCGGAGTCCCCGCTGCCAAGTGGGGGCGAGAGTGCGCCGGCAGCGGCGCGCGCTCGCCCCCTAGCTGCAGGCGTATACCTACGGCGGTTAGCCTGCCGCAGTATAACTGCAGTGGGCGGTCCTTAAGTGGTTAATGAAGTAATAAATGAAAATATAATGCAGTTTTTATTTGGGTAGCATCTAGGCCCCTTTTTCCTTATCTCTGTCTCCTTACACTCCTTTTACAGTGCTCACTAGCTAAAGCTGGAATTTGCACACACAAGATCCTCATCCAAGGATTCAGCGAAAGACGCTAAGCCTGAAAGAGAGTTACCTCTGGTGTGATTTCTCTTAAAGCTCAACCCCTTGAAATTCTAAATGTATCCTTTGCATGTAGTGCTGCACCTACAATGTAAGAGTTAATTGCTCATTTAGTTCCAGGAGACTTGTTAAATACAACATACTTGCCATTTTATCCTCTGTCTCCTTGCTACCTGTTGTTTACAGTGCTCAGTAGCTAAAGCTGAAATTCACAAACACAAGATCCTTATCCGAGGATTCAATAGAGGGCCTCGTGTCTGAAAGGAAATGACTTGCAGTGGGCTGTGCTTGTTTAAGTCTAGGGGTCTTGTTAAAAAAGATTCACCTACCCATCTTCTCCCTTACACGTACTTACCATGTTATCCTCTATCTCCTTAAGCCTGGCACGCACCACTTGTTTTTTTGTTGAATGAAAAAAAACTTGACAGCTCTGGTCGGAGCCGCTGTACTAACAATCCGATGTCAGTACTGCAATCTCCCCCGCTAAACTCTTGTGTTCTGACAGGGGGGGGTTGCTGGCTGCTCCCGCCCGCGCCAGAACTCCTTGATCTCTGAACACTCCGGAACTGAACAGGAGGCGGTCGGCTGCTAGTTTTCCAGCATGCTCGTCGGACATAAGCCAGATAAACGGATTCTGCCATACACATGGGCTGAATGTTGGTTTTTATTGAAGCCCCCCAACATTCGGCCCCTGTGTACTAATGCTTTACTGCCTGTTGTTTACAGTGCTCAGTAGCTAAAGCTGAAATTTGCACACACAATATCCTTATCAGAGGATTCAATGGTGAATGTTGTGCTTAAAAGTTAGTTACTTCTGATGTGATTTCTATTAAAGCTTAACCCTGGGAAGCTTAAAATGTAACCCTTGCAGTGGGGCTCTGCCCACACTGCAAGGGCTAATTGCTCATCTAGGGTTAGCGCAGTGGTCCTCAGCTCCGGTCCTTGGGGCCCACTAACAGGCCAGGTTTGCAAGATAACTAAATTACATCACAGGTGATCTCATTTGCTGCTCAGTGATTGCAGTATTCTAGTCTGCATCTCCCCAAGGTAATACTTAAAATCTGGCCAGTTAGTGGGCCCCGAGGACCGGAGTTGAGGACCACTGGGCTAGGGTCAGTGCTGTATTTTGGCCTAGGCCAAAAAGGCCCAGGCCTAGGGCGGCACTTTGCAGGGGGGCAGCAAAAAATCCACCCCCCCACCTGACACTCTATTGGCCACTGGCTGCTAGAGCCATCTCTCTCTCCCCCCTCTCTCTCTTTTTCCCCCTCTCTCCCCTCCTCTCTCTCTCTCACCTCCCTCTCTTTCTCCCCCTCTCTCTATCATCCCCCCTCTCTCTCTCTCGCTCTCTCATCCCCCCTCTCTCTCATCCCACCCTCTCTCTCATCCCCCCCTCTCTCTCACCCCCCCTCTCTCTCACCCCCTTCTCTCTCTCTCTCTCTCTCTCTCTCATCCCGCTCTCTCTCTCTCCCTCACCCACCCCCCCTCTCTCTCTCCCTCACCCACCCCCTCTCTTATCCCCTCTCTCCCTCCCTAACCTACCCCCCCTCTCTCACACTCTGTCTCTCTCTCTCTCCCTCCCTCACCCACCCCCCTCTCTCTCTCTCTCTCACCCACCCCCTCAGGGGTTCATTGTGGGACTTGTAGTCCTTCAACTTTGGAGGGAGTCTCATCCGTTAAAAAAGGAGTGGGGAAAATTTACATGGCGGGGGGGGGGGGGGGGCGCCCAATTTTAGTCTTGCCTAGGGCAGCACAAAACCCAAATACACCACTGGCTAGGGTACTTGTCAAAGAAGATTCATTTACCCATCTTCTCCTCTACACTTTAGCTAAGGTTCTGACTACTGTACCAGCAATCCAGGGTCCATAAGCCTGCCCTGGATGTGATTACGCCGGGAAACAGTGCAAGGCCGGAATGTGAGCGCCATCTGCTTGGGGAGCGTAGAATCAATTCAGCAAAAGTGCCTAGGCAAAATCAATTAACCCTTGCAGTGTGGTCACAGCCCCACTAAAAGGGATAATTATCACATTTCCCAGAGTTAGACTAAGCTAGCCCATAATGCTCTGGGATTTCTTAGTCATGTGATAAATATTAAAGCGGAACCAAACCCTTCTATCCTTTTCAGCCAACAAAGCTGCCATCTTAGTCTCTGTTGCTGCACATGTGATCGGTTAGGACACCAGATATTTGATGGTTTGACAGTTTGGTTGAGAGCACGAGCATATGTGACAGTTAGCAATCCTGGCATACCTTTAGAGTAGTCCATTAAATACATGGGTTTAGTCCTAACATCCCAACAATTTAGGAAAAAGGAAGATGGTTCTTGATTTTGCACCTTCAAAAGCATGTTAGCAGTAACAGCATCTTACATTTCTTATCCTAAAAGAAATTCCTTGAAGATGGCTCAACATCAAACATACTTTTGAAGCCCAAACGTAGGGGAAAAGGAAAACCGTTCCGGTGTAAAAACGTCCTAACAATCAAACAGGGTGCTGGTTAGGTCCGCAATCCCGGCAGCTGTACAAAATAGAAGTAGGCAACCGCACTCCAACTTGAAAGTTTGAAATGAATAAAATCTGTTTATTGACGATCCAAATAATCCATAGTGACAAAAATCAGAGACAGGGGACAAACACAGTTGACGCGTTTCACGAAATTACATTCGCTTAGTCATAATAACCATAACATACTTTTGAGGGCCTTCTTATCTGCCAGGCAACATAATAGGTGGTAGAAGTCATAAACAAAACAACACAATCTTAGGAATTTCCAGTTGCTGAGTAGGTCATTTTCCTTTGTTCACCAATTTTAAGATTTTAAAATTGTGTATCAATTTTATAAGAAAATTAAACCATAGGAAAGAAGCTTTTTTTTTTTTTTTTTTGGAAGACGTTTGTTTGGTCTGCTGTGGTCGTCTCTCTGTACTAGGATACCTGTTCTTTGTAATTGACACCCCAAGCTGTCTCCGTCTCCAGTTTGTTATGCAAATGTGACTGTTGTCTTGCTTTGTAGAATCTCTTTAAGATGAACCACATTCACTAATTAATCCTTTGTCAAGACGATCCATTATGAAGAAGCATCAGTTCAAACTGGACAGGTGAGTAGGCTAATCATAATTATGTCACTAATTATCATTATGTACATGACAACTGACGAGCAGATCATGCTCTTTGGTTTAACCTTAAATACCTGGTAGATAATCAAATTTGCTACCGGTATCATACCAGGTATGTGGTATCTGCTAAACCAAATGATGACTATGCACCCTAGTGGACTAAGTCAAATGGGCTGTCTGTGGACACAGTGAGTTTTGCACTGAATGCAAAGGTTGCAGACAAGAAAGTTATCTCCTACCATTTCAGGCTTAGGAATTTGTCAGTAATGAAGAGCTGAATTTGCTAATTAAATGCTCACCACCCCCTGACAAAGCAAACATCTTGATGACAGCCAGTTTCTCCCCATCTTGATTTACGGACCCAGCCTATCAATTCTACTACAGTGATAAAAGTTTGACCTAGGAAGCACAGGAGTCTCAGAAATTTCAGCTGGGCACCAGAAGTACAAAAGGTTGTCTATCCAAATGTTTTCCAGTGATCTGCAGCAAGACTACCCCATGGAGCTTCAACAACACTCAAGTGTCAGAACTAGACTTCGAGCCAGCATGGGTTGGCCAAGACCGAAATCCAGTTGGCGAATTCAGATGTCAACTTAGAGAATCGTAAAGAGACTTAAGTCTGACACCTCTTCCTTTCAAGTTTAGAATGGGGTCATTTTGGCACCAAATATTATGGTTTGAAGTAAAAGGTAGAGACAGCCAAGTTTCGCAATCTCTAGTCACATAACGTCTTAACATTGGAGCTATCAGTAACTGTTTTGCAGTTACTGCTTGGTGGAAATAGATATCAGGATCTTTATATCTTCTAAGGATACGCATTACTAGTCAACACATCATTGGCATTGTCCAAGAGCGCCTGCATGGTGTCACTCGATACCTCTTCCTCGTTGAGAACGTGAACATCATATTTCATAGCCACCAGCAGTAAATGAGCATTGGGAAAATCCAGTGACAGTAAAACTATCTTTGAGGGAACAGGATAGCCATAAACTGGTCATCCCTAGAGAACTCAGGACATCAAAGACAACTGGCACCATTGGTAAGCACACATTTCACCCTAGTAGTTTGCAGAAAGCCTTTGGAAATCAAGTAATACCCCTTATTAAAAATCCAGTGACAGTAAAACTATCTTTGAGGGAACAGGATTGCCATAAACTGGTCATCCCTAGAGAACCCAGGACATCAAGGCCAACTGGCACCATTGGTAAGCACACATTTCACCCTAGTAGTTTGCAGAAAGCCTTTGGAAATCAAGTAATACCCCTTATTAAAACCCCAGTGACAGTAAGACTATCTTTGAGGGAACAGGATTGCCATAAACTGGTCATCCCTAGAGAACCCAGGACATCAAGGACAACTGGCACCATTGGTAAGCACAAATTTCACCATAGTAGTTTGCAGAAAGCCTTTGGAAATCAAGTAATACCCCTTATTAAACATCCAGTGACAGTAAAACTATCTTTGAGGGAACAGGATAGCCATAAACTGGTCATCCCTAGAGAACCCAGGACATCAAGGACAACTGGCACCATCGGTAAGCACACATTTCACCCTAGTAGTTTGAAGAAAGCCTTTGGAAATCAAGTAATACCCCTTATTAAAAATCCAGTGACAGTAAGACTATCTTTGAGGGAACAGGATTGCCATAAACTGGTCATCCCTGGAGAACCCAGGACATCAAGGCCAACTGGCATCATTGGTAAGCACAAATTTCATCCTAGTAGTTTGCAGAAAGCCTTTGGAAATCAAGTAATACCCCTTATTAAATAATAAAGAGCATAATTTAAACTCCAAACTTTCTCCATTAATAGATGGCTAATATCCATAGGATGGCATACCCATTTGCCCGTCTGTTACTGCTCTCTTCAGTTCTCACTTAGGTCGATATATGGGTTCCTGATGATGTTTTAAACTCAAGATTTAACCGTTTTTCATATCCACCGACACGGTTCCAACCCCCCCTCCGTCCTTCTATCCTCACTTGCTCTATTGCTCTCTTCTTTTCTTCCACTTTACCCTATCCTATTATTTAGGGGTACACTTCTATTCTGCTGTTTTTTGCGGGGCTCATAGCCCCATTAGCCTAGTGAAAGTTCATTGAGTGGCATATACCAGTCTGCTATTATGGCACCGCCTTGGGGGGCTATGGCTGCTCCCTTGCCTATGTGGAATTTCAGGGGGGGGGGGTAGCCTGGTGTCCCAGGGGTCTGCGCCGCGTCATTTAATTGTTATTATTACTTTTTTCTGGTCTTTAATTTCATGCATGTTAACTTGCTTAATGTACTCCAGAATTTTGTACCTCCATTTACACATGACAACTTTACATGTTCCCTGTATTCTTTTACGAATTTTCAATAAAAAGTTATTAAACAAAAAAAATAGATGGCTAATATTGTACAACCCTCTACTGTGCCCTGGTAGATTGATCATCAATTTGCTACAAAAAAATGTCTACCCATCAAGCTTAAACAATTATTCCAAACTTGATAACAAGCTTTGGATTATCATTTAAGGATTACCTAGTGGTTTTAGGGGACAGTTCTGGATTAAATCCTATATTTGGAAAGTATACAGTGTACAACTCCCCAGTTAACAGCACAATCTTATCTTGAGAATTTAAGAACGTGATAGCATTATCCAGACTCAGCACCTATAATCTGGATGTACACTAATCTGATTGTGAACATACCTTGGCCAAAGCAAACACAACAACTGACAATGAGGCAAAGAAAAACCAAAGTTTGTGCAAACTCCAAGACTTTTTTTTTTCAGCACATTTGATCTTTTTGACACAAACTTTATAAGTTGAAAAATTGATTTCAGCAACCAATGGTCCAGTAATGACAGAGGCAAAACTTCCTCGCCCTATACGGGATGGATGGCCGCGAGCCAAATTCGACTGCACGTCAGGCGGACCCTTAACCAAGTTTAAAGAGCCTAATTCCACTCAATCCCCAGAATTCTCAGTTGCACGAAACAATACGAACCAGATGTCAATTATGTAATGATTTATGAGTTCAGTTCTTTCTTGGAGACCTGCTCAGTTACCTAAGCAAACTCCAAATACTCCACATCACCCTCGGCTTCTCGGTGCCACAATGCCTTGTAGCTTAGCAATAAAATCTAGCAATTCATACTAGTGTTTCATATAAACATTGCAAGCGTGACCTTTGGAGTAGGATAGCTGTGACAGAGTGTTTTAAAGCTATGAATAACGCATAAGGCATTTGTCCATAAAAGAAATGGACACAGTATGGCAGACTTGCAATGTGAAGGCTGGGAGCACACTGACATTGACAACCTAGTTGGGTTTAGTTAAGTTAAAACAGCTGCAGGTGCATGTTGGTCATTCAAAAACATTACAAAAATTCTGCCTGCATCTGGAGGAGATACTACCTTGCACAATGTAGGCAGATCTATACAAGGGTAAAAAAAAAAATAAGTGCAAAGTTTTGCTTTGAAGCCACAGGGATCTGATAAGAGCCAAACAACCCTGACAGAGGTTCACTGCAGCTTCTCAACTGAAACCCAAGCCAGCAACTATTGATCCAACTGTCAGCTCCTTCCATTGCTTCAGCAGAGTAGCTTGTAACCTATAGGGGATTAAGAAGCTCTCAGCCATGCCGAATTCCCCACTTCTGCCCTAGGACCACACAGCCTGTACAACTTAATTTCCTAAGGTTTGCACACAGAAATCTTTTAACATATGGCAGGGCAAAAAATGGCATTTGGGATGTTTATATACATAAAAAAAAAAAAAAAAAAATCAGCACGCAAAAAATAAATGAATAACAAATGTAACAAAAGTTACAACTGTAAAGCTCTCTCTGCATTTCCTTCTTTCTATATGTATATATGTATATAAACATACAAAGATGCATACACAAACTTTCATGCTGGATATATGCCTGCAGGGTAAGCATAAACAGCATCAGGAGCAGATAACATATACAATCCCATAAACTGGCAATCAGCACGGAGAATTTTATAATTTCCTCCCATATCAGGGCTCGCTAGGTACTTTCCACTAATAACTTTCCCTTTTCAGGCAATTAAACACACATGTGAAAGTCAAAACTTGCATCAGTCATCACCAACATTAGAGAAGCCTTCAAACAGAGTTTCTACACCAGCGTTTTTCAAACTTTTTGCCCCCGAACAACCCATGAAATTATTTTCAGGTCTTGGGGAACCCCTGCTAAGATTAATTCCTATTGCTCCTTACATTGACAGTCAGTGGAAAGAATGTCAAGCCTACAAAAAACTAAAAAGATCAATGTTTTCTTGCTGCTAGCTCTGCCGAGTGGTGTTGGACTCAAAACTTTGGAGGCATCATCAGATGGGAGGTCAATCAGCCACAGCTTTAGGAAACCCTAGCAGCCCCTGCAGGAACCCTAAGGTTCTACAGAACCCTGGTTGAGAACTGCTGCTCTGGAGGAAAACCTTGGAATAATTTTCAGGTTTCAGAGAACCCCTGCTAAAAGTAATTCTAACATTAGTGGTCAAAACTTTAGGGGCATCATCAGCTGGGAGTCCAATCCTCCACAGCTTAAGGATCCCCTAGCAACCTCTAGAGAACCATAAAGTCCTACAGAACCCTGGTTGAGAGCTGCTGCTCTGGAGGAACCCTTCAAATAATTTTCAAGTTTCAGAGAACCCCTGCTAAAAATAATTCTTACATTGCTGGTCAAAACTTTGGGGGCATCATCAGCTGGGAGTCCAATCCTCCACATCTTAAGGATCCCCTAGCAACCTCTAGAGAACCATAAGGTCCTACAGAATCTTGGTTGAGAACTGCTGCTCTGGAGGAACCCTTCAAATAATTTTCAAGTTTCAGAGAACCCCTGCTAAAAGTAATTCTTACATTAGTGGTCAAAACGTTGGGGGCATCATCAGCTGGGAGTCCAATCCTCCACAGCTTAAGGATCCCCTAGCAACCTCTAGAGAACCATAAGGTCCTACAGAATCCTGGTTGAGAGCTACTGCTCTGGAGGAACCCTTCAAATAACTTTCAAGTTTCAGAGAACCCCTGCTAAAAATATTTCTTACATTGCTGGTCAAAACTTTGGGGGCATCATCAGCTGGAAGGTCAATCTGCCAGAGCTTATGGAACCCTTTAAACCTCTGAAGGAACCCTGGTGAGCTCTGGCAGAGCTCATGAAACAATGAAATAATTTTCAGGTCTCAGGGAACCCCTGCTAAGATTAGTTCCTAATGCTCCTTACATTGATGGTCAGTGGAAAGAATGTCAACCTTATAAACAGCTAAAAAGACTATTGGTAAAATGCTGTTGGCTCTGCCAAGTGGCACTGGACCCCTGACTTTTTGAGGCACCATCAGATGGGAGGTCAACCAGCCACAGCTCAAGGAACCCTTAGCAACCTTTGAAGGAATTCTACAGTTCAACAGGAACCCTGGTTGAGACAAGCTGATCTACAGTCACAATTATATTTTTTGAACTCATAAAGTAAATAAATAAATAAATTAGAAGTACAAATGTATCAAGCACCACGCTCTTAGCCAAGTCACATGGGTGTAAAAAAAAAAGAAACAAAACTTTAGAAAACTTTTTCATACTAATAACTTTCTCTTCTATTTTGAACATAAAGTAAGTACATACACTTGATATACAAATGTAGCTAGCACCACGCTCTTAGGCAAGGCACTTGTTAGTAAAAAAAAAAAGAAACAAAACTTCCAAAAACTTTGGAACACTTTTTCAATCATTTTTTTTTTCAAGCGTAATTCTTTTTTTAAGTTAAAAAGTGATTAAATAAATTAAATACACAAATGTATCAAGCACCAGGCTCTTAGGCAAGGCACATGCTTGTAAAACAAAAAAGAAAAAAAGTAATAAAACTTTAGAAAACTTTTTAAAACTTTCTAGTAAGTTTTTCCTAAACAGAAAATTAATTAAATAAACAAATGCATTAAGCTGTTAGGCAAGGCACACGCTTGTAAAAAATAAAAAAATAATAATAATAAAACTTTTTAAAACTTTTTAAAACTTTCTAGTAAGTTTTTCCTAAACAGATAAATAAATTAAATAAAAAAATGTATTAAGCACCAATCTGTTAGGCAAGGCACATGCTTGTAAAAAAAAAAAAAAAATAAAAAATAATAAAACTTTAGAAAACTTTTTAAAACTTTCTAGTAAGTTTTTCCTAAACAGATAAATAAATTAAATAAACAAATGTAGCACCGATCTGTTAGGCAAGGCACATGCTTGTAAAAAAATAAAAAAAATAAAAAATAATAAAACTTTAGAAAACTTTTTAAAACTTTCTAGTAAGTTTTTTCTAAACAGATAAATAAATTAAATAAACAAATTTATTATGCACCAATCTGTTAGGCAAGGCACATGCTTGTAAAAAAAAAAAAAAGTAACAAAACTTTAGAAAACTTTTTAACACTTTCTAATAAGTCTTTCTCAAGCAGAGATTGCAGCGGGGAGTTTGTAGATACTGTAACATTAGCCCCTGTTTTATTGCAGCCAGCCAGGGAGAGTGCAGGGGAAAAGTTATTTTAGAATTAAGTCATTCTGCATGCAAGGAAACTCAACAGCTTTAGACTGTCAAGAGGAGAATGCCAAAGGAAAAGGGTGCATGAGGGCTCTGCACCCCACTCAATGCCAGGAGGGCTCCTGTAAAGCCAAGAAAGTTTTTTCGTCAATTTTGTTTTTAACTTACCTACAACAAGGCAGAAAAGATCCAGAAAAATAAGCAGAATCCTCTTGCAGCTCCCAGTGCCATTATTGTTGTTTAAAGTGGTGCTGCCCCCGTTCCTGCTTTCGGGGGGCATCGCCTTGTCATATTTGTAGTTCTGCATGCTGGTGTTGCAGTTGGAGACAAATTTCTTTAGATCCAGGCTGCCCAGCTTTGCACACAGTCAATGACAGCAAGCAGACAGGGCGCTTGTGACTTTGTTTCCCCCTCCCCAGGTACAAAGTCCTTTTTCAAGCCTTGGATAAAGTCAGAGTTTGCTCCAGAGATGGATCCAAGTTTTTCGGAGTAGGATCCCGGCTTTGGGGATGGGATTTCACTTCTGCCTGGGATTTTGGTGAATGCACAGAGAGGGAGAAAGAGAGAAAGGAGGGGGATATTATTCCCAGAGATCCCAGCCTCTGTTCACAAAAGGCTCACTCAGTCCTGCTGATAAAAAGTGCTGAGAGCTCAGTCTGCACTCCTGCTCTGCCTGCTCTCCTTCTGCACTTTTATTTTCAGGGTCTGCTTTCCACCCCCTATAAGAAACTGCCTTGCTCTTGGCACTGATGGGATTTGGCTAGCACAGCCCCCTTCCTGAAACTTACTTATACATATGATAATTAACTGCACATTTGTTTCCAGAGAGAGAAAGCTGACCCCAAACAGTATGAGGGAGCCTCTAGTGTTCAAAAAGTGCTCCAGAAGAATTTTTTTCCTTTTTTTTTTTTCCAAGAAGTTGCAAAAGTTTAAAGAGGCACCATAGTCCCCCACCTCCTCCTCCTCCTCCGCCTCTCCCCCAGAGTGACTTACATTTACCTTTTCCTCCTCTAGGCTGCAGGTAGAAGGTAGGAGGTCCCGAAGAAAGGCCTGGGAGGGGTTTTTTAAGGCTGAATAAAGCTTATGTTGGAGACGTAAAAAGACAAATGTGTTTTTGTCTGCTCATTCACATGATGCCATGCGTGTGAAAACTTGTCCCTGAGCTGTCACTGTGTTTTGCTGGCATGCTGGGGTTGGGTCATGTAATGTGTTTTTAAACACTTTGTTAGCAGCTGCTTAGTGCAAAACTTTCAGGTGGGGAGGTATGGATTTGGAGGTTTAGGGCTGGACCGAGTTCAACGGCGGTCTACTGGGAGAGGAGCTTTTCATAGGGCTCATCCCACCATTGCAATGGATTAATGCAGCATTTTTCAACCTCTTTTTCAGTCGCGGCACCTTTTAAATGCATGCAAAATCTTGAGGCACCCCAGTCTGAAATGTAAAAAAAGGTAAGTGTTACTTATCAATGAGAAACCTGAGCCTAGGACGATGCACACAACTGCCCTGATGAAATTAACTTCACATCAGAAGACCTCCTTCATATCAAAGGTCCCCCATGAAATTGGAGGTCCCGTTATCACATCAGATGTCTCCCCTTCACATCAGAAGCTCCTTATCACATCAGAGGTCTCCCCTTCACATCAGAGATCCCCATCACATCAGAGGTCTCCCCTTCACATCAGAGGCTCCCCTTCACATCAGTGGTCCCCCATCACATCAGAGATCCCGATCACATGAGAGGTACCCCTACAAATCAGAGGTACCCCTTCACATCAGGGGCTCCTCATCACATCAGATGTCTCCCCTTCACATCAGAGGCTCCTCATCACATCAAAGGTCTCCCCTTCACATCAGAGGCTCCCCATCACATCAGAGGCCTCCCCTTCACATCAGAGATTCCCATCACATCAGAGGTCTCCCCTTCACATCAGAGATCCCCATCACATGAGAGGTCTCCCCTTCACATCAGAGATCCCCATCACATCAGAGGTCTCCCCTTCACATCAGAGATCCCAATCACATCAAAGATACCCCTTCACATCAGAGATCCCAATCACATCAAAGATACCCCTTCACATCAGAGATCCCCATCACATCAAAGGTACCCCTTCACATAAGAGGTACCCCTTCACATAAGAGGTACCCCTTCACATCAGAGGTACCCCTTCACATTAGAGGCTCCCAATCACATCCAATGTTCTCCATCACATCGGAGATCCCCCATTACATTAGAAGTTCCCCCATGACATCAGAGATCCCCCTTACATAAGAGATCTCCATAACACTAGAGGTCCCCCTTTACATCAGAGTTTCCCCTATCACATCAGAGGTACCCCTTCACATCAGAGGCTCCCCGTCACATCAGAAGCTCCCAATCACATTGGATGTCCCTCATCATATCAGAGGTCCCCCCACCATATTGGAGGCCCCTCATCACACCAGAGGTCCTCCTATTGCATCAGAAGTCCCTCATTACATTATAAGTTCCCCCATCACATCACAGATCCCCATCACATCAGAGGCTCCCCATTACATCAGAGGTCTCCCCTTCACATCAGATGCTCCACATCACATCAGAGATACCCATCACGTCAGAGGTACCCCTTCACATCAGAGGTACCTCTTCACATAAGAGGCTCCTTATCACATCAGAGGTTCCCCTATAACATCAGAGGTCCCCCATTACATTAAACGTTTCTCCCTTAACATCAAAGGCTCCCCATCACATCAGAGGCTTCCCATCACATCAGAGGCTTCCCATCACATCGGATGCCCCCTCCACACCATATTGGAGGCCCCTCATCACACCAGAGGTCCCCCTATCACATTGGAGGTCCCCATCACTATAGAGCTCCCCCCTTCACATCAAAGGCTCCCCATCATAATAGAGGTCCACCAATCACATCAGATAACCCCTTTCACGTCAGATCAAATCTGAGTCCCCCAATACATGAGATCAAAGCCTGTCAGCACACCAGCGCACGTGCAGTTGATTTACCATGCACGCACAAAGACAGGGAGGTTGTCAAGCTTCCTTGGCCACAGTCTTTGCATGTGCATGGGAAACCCCATCCATGCGCAAATACCCGGGGGACCTTGTGCCTGCACAGAAGTGCCGCAGGGCTTCTTCGGTATCTGAGCCCTATGGCAAATCTGTGCATGAGCAGGAGGCGAGGAGAAATTCCTGCCAAGGTGAGAATTGTGGAAAAGCTGCTTTGCAGCCCAAATAAAGCTCTTTTAAAAAACAAAAAAATATTCTATTTTCAAGAGAGGGAGGAGCAAGGTGGCAGGGCAGCTCAATATGCCCTTTAGGATGAAGATCCACTTTAGGCATTTACACAGACACAATGAATGATCCTTGCATTGTTTGTAATGTTATCTCCTATGATTATCAGCTCCATCTAGTGGCCATACTGTTTTTGTTTTTTTTATTTAGGCTTTTTAGAAAAATGCTGCATAGTGACCACTAGATGGAGCTGAAAATCATAGGAGATCATAAGATTGCAAACAATATGCCTGTGCACCGCAAAGTTTTTATACATAGACCTCTTAAATTCCAAACTTTCTGCAGTAATCAATGACTAATATGGTGCAATCCTCCACTGCTAGATTGCAAGAGGAAACCTGTGCCAGCCCACGGGAATTATAATTACTATAAAAGTATTATATAGTACAAACGATTTGCAGAGCACTTTACATTATAAAGGGAGACAGTACAGTTACAATACAGTTCAAGACAAGAGGGTTAGAAAGGTCCTGCTCCTGAAAGCTTACAATCTAAAAGGGAGGGGCTGTATGCAGATAGTGGTAGCAAACTGAAACCGGGACGCCAGTTTCACATCGGACGCTACCTGGCACTCACCGGACACGGGGGGGGGGGGTTCACTTGTCTGCCCAGCAAATTGCAGCAATGACCTGAGACATGTAGAAGATGACCTAACTTCACCATAGAGATGAGCAGTGGCCATCGCCTTGATGTGTAAAACCACAAGGCTTCAAAGTACTTCTCTGAATCGCCTTTCTCAGGCTTGGATGGGTTTTCACTTCCCATAAGTTACCTAAATATAATTCTCCTAAAAGCCTGACCCATTTTAGAGAAGTGTAAGGTATAGCCAGAGGAGTCCAGTAGCTGGATGAGCACAAGTTCATGGGAGTTGTAGACTTGTAGTTCTTCAATAGCAGGAGAACAAGTTGTGAAGGGTTCAGTGTTCCCTGTATATATGTTAGCATCTTATAACTGATGAAAATACATCTTCAGGTGGCATTATGGTACTTGTTGTTCTGCAAAGACATTGATAATCTGCTGAAATGTGTCAGGGCAGCAGAATTAAAGCTGCATCCTTAGCTGATGAGACACAGATACTTGGACCTGCCTATAGGCTCCAGCCGGTTGGGAAGGAGTTACATCTCACCCCATAGCCTCAGGTGACATTACTTACAATAGAGAAGGTTTACTGCTTACTGAAGGTGTTTATTTTGTTCTCTTTGTTTCCTTCTGCACTCAGGAGAGTAACTGAATATACAGGTTGTACATTAATGCTTACAGGTAGGCAGGACTATTTTAAAGGGTCAGTCCATGCAGAACTGATGTTTGGCGGATGATGGAAAGTTAAACCACCTGTAAATGTCCTCTATTTCTCAGAGATCACTGCAATGGGTTCCCTAGTCTGCACACCTGCTGTGCCCATTATGAGGGCTTCCCACCATCCCTGTACTGAGTTCCCAGGTCTGTACACCTGCTGTGCCCATTATGAGGGGTTCTCACCATCCCTGTACTGGGTTTCCAGGTCTGTATACCTGCTGTGCCCATTATGAGAAGTTCCTACCATCCCTGTGCTGCTTTCCTGGGTCTGCACACCTGTTGTGCCCATTATAAGGAGCTCCCGCCATCCCTGTGCTGAGTTCTTGGGTTTGTACACCCCCTGTGCCCATTATGAGGGGCTCCCACCATCCTTGTGCTGAGTTTTTGGGTTTGCACACCTGCTCTGACCATTATGTGGGCTCCAACTATCTCCGTGCTGAGTTCCCAGGGCTGTACATCTGCTCTGACCATTATAGGGGGAGGGAGGGGGGGTTCCCACCATTCCTGTGCTGGGTTCCTGACCCTGAACACCTGCTGTGGCCATTATGATGGGTTTCTAGGTTCCTGGGTCTATACAACTACTGTGCTGATGATGGGGAGCTTCCCCCATCCCTGTGCTGAGTCCCTGGGTCTGCACACCCGCTGTGCCGCCAATGAGGGTTTCCCTGCATCCTTGCATTACACCTGCTATGCCCATTGCATGGGGGTTTCCACTATCCTTATGCTGAGTTCCCATGTCTGTACACCTGTTGTGCTCATTATAAGGGACTCCCACCATCCCTGTGCTGAGTTTCTGGGTCTGCACACCTACTGTGCCCATTATGAGGGGTTCTCACTATCCCTGTGCAGAGTTCTTAGTTGGAGTGTACTAGCAAGAGAAGATATATGTGTCTTTCTTCTTAAATATTTTAGGTAGTCTGACCATTTAATAAGGGTCTTTGCAAAGACACTCAAAAATCCATCCTAGGAAGCCAATGGCCATTAAAGAAGAGGATTTTGTTTCATTTAGGATATTGTAGTTTACGAAAGAGCTCCATGAACATAATCTCTACACTGGAATAAGTAGAGTAAAATGATGCAGATTACTCTTACCTCTTTTGCCACCTTTGCAAATACTGGTTCTGAGGCTGGGAAGCTAAATGCACACCTCCCTTTGGGCACTATTCCTTCAACCGACACCAATGATGAGGCACAATTCCTTCAACTGACTCACCTAACACTTATACCAATTATTGGGTATTATTCCCCCAATGATGGGGCACTATTCCTCCTATTGACACCAACGATGGGGCACTATTCCTAATACTGATACCAATTATGGTGTAATATTTCCCCTAATGACACCAATGATGGGGCACTATTCCTCCCACTGACACCAACAATGGGGCACTATTCCTCCCACTGACACCAACGATGGGGCACTATTCCTCCCACTGACACCAACGATGGGGCACTATTCCTCCCACTGACACCAACGATGGGGCACTATTCCTAACACTGATACCAATTATGGGGTACTATTCCCACATGACACCAACAATAGGACACTATTCCTCCCACTGACACCAACGATGGGGCACTAGTCTTCCCACTGACACCAACAATGGGACACTATTCTTCCTCTTACTGACCACAGGTACTATGTCATTTATTTACTACCACTAACCACCAAGCCTGAAACATTGTGTACCTACAGTGATGCTGGGGGAACTTTTTATTTCCATTGGCCACTATTCAGCCCCCCCTAAAGTATAAAGGATGATAAACTGGCCCTTTGTTCAGAAATTTTGGAGACCCCTGCTCTAGAGCAGGGGTCTCCAAATTGCGGTCCATGGCCCAGATGTGGACCTTTGCTTGCCTTTTCCTGGCCCTTGGGGCACTATTTCCCCACTGACACCAATGATGGGGTCCTGTCCTCCCACTGACACCATGGATGGGGTCCTGTCCTCCCACTGACACCATGGATGGGGTACTGTTCCTCCCACTGACACCAGAGATGGGAAACTGATTCTCCCACTGATACCAATGATGGGGTCCTGTTCTCCCACTGACACCAATGATGGGGTCCTGTTCTCCCACTGACACCAATGATGGGGTACTGTCCCTTTCGACCAACACCAATGATGGGGCACTATCCCCCCCACTGACACCAATTATGGGGCACTATTTCTCCCACTGTCCACCAAGCTTATGGCCACCGATGCCAGGGCATATTTTTCTCCCACTGGCCACAGTCCAGCCCCCTAAAGTTTGAAGGGCAGTTAACTGATAGTTTGGAGACCCCTGCTCTAAAGGATAGTAGGAACGAGTGACCACTTGGCCACTCGAATTTATCCAAAAATGATATGTCATTCGATTCGGACCATATTTCATTATTTTGAAATCCATCCCAGGAAAACACATTGTTTCCAAAAGGGCAATTCTCCTTTGACAGCAAGGGAGTGACATCTCACTGGTTCAACCAAGAGAGCAATGCCATGGAAAGAGGTAAATGGCTTTTTTTCCCTCTTTATTGATTGAGGTAGTGCGTCATAGGCCTACCCGATCCTGGTGCAGAGGGGCCATTAATGTATGATGACATTAGAGCCTGGATGGCTAAAAGTGTTTTCACGCTTCCATTATACAGGAGCCAGTGGCCGCTCTCTCTTAGCAGGCCTGTCTAGGCTGGGGTGGCCATTGATCGAAGAGTGATAGACATCAGCCTGTATCTGTCTATCTGTGTCCTGCTGACGGCAATGTAACCCTACACCTGACCTGAAGGGCCAATATGGTGGTTCAGCAAAAAACAGAATCATCTTCCAACTTGTCTTCCAAAAAAACTGATTGCAAGTGCAGATAGGGTCAGGATCAAATACAGTTGAGGGACAGCGGAGCCCTGCAGCTGTGAAGAAGATACAAAGGTCAGCTTGCCCTGGGTAGTATACAACAGGGTTTAACCTTCTTTAGGACCTAAATTCTTCCATGGCTTTTGCCTACAAATTTTTTACTTCTGATGTACAGATCTGCAGAAATGTAAAGGTCTATTTACTGAAAATGTTTAACCCACCCATGAAGCCCACGCCAAATTTAGCAGCACTGCCAGGCACCAGTTTCAAAAACTATTACGAATTAGCTTATGTATACCAAGACAATTTACAGGTATGGATTTTTGCATAATCACACTGGTCCAGCATAGACTCATAAAAGTACAGATATTCCATACCTGGCTCATCCCTGTGGAAGTGGAGAATCGCTGTACTAGCTGCCGCTGTGTTAATGCGCACATTTTAGCATGCATGGCCATTACCAATAAGTGTTAATGGGCCCCTAAATTTAGGTTCACTCACATTATTCTGTGTCAGGAACACTGCCATTTAGCAGACGCATTACCATAGGCATTTGCAAGGGGTGTGCCAGGTGTGCTTGGGCACACCCTAATTACTCTGTGCGGTGCCAATTCCCCCTACTGCCAGGGCTTCCCCGTGTTGGCTCCCCTGTCCCAAAGTGTTGCTGGTTTCCCTTTCCCCCAGCTGCTGCGGGGGATGTTTTAGGATGGGGAGTGAGGGAAGGGCTAGTAAATATGTAATTTACCAGCCCCTTCCTTTTCTAAATAAACACACTCACTCACTGTGTTCATTCATAACTGAAGCATAGTAAAACTGGGTTTACTATGCTTCAGTTTGTGAATGAACAGGAAGCTCAGCTCAGCACAGAGCACTTCCCATTCATTCGCTCTCCGGTGCAGCTGAGGCTGCAGAGAAAGGCATGTGTGTTTGATCTTTAGGGTGCATACCAGTGCACACTGCAGTGCCATACATTTTGGTGCGGTGTATTCTCAAAAAATAGTCAGGGGCTTCTTCTTTTCGTTTCTCTTGCGTAGGGCAACCCATTGAAATGAGCGGGTTGTCCTACACGCAAAACAGGGGCACACGCGGAAAATGCACCTGCAGCTTGGCCACCCCTGTATGTGTGAACCAAGCCTAAGCGTTAGGCTGGTGACTTTTTTAGGACTAGAATGGCTGTAAATGGTTAACTTTCAGGATTTGGTTAGGGGTCAGTGCTAGGGGTAGATTATAAAGAGTCCTGCATTGACTCCTTTAGTACCATACTGCCACTGCGATGCCTTGGAGAGTTTAATTTGGAACTCACCGCTATGTGTTTCTGGTTCCTCCGTCCTGCAAGGTTGGGAAGTGGAAACAAGTTTTGTTCGGGAGTAAATGACTCACCCACTTCTGTTTTACTCATATGAAAAGTAAAAGTGAGGGAACAATGAGAGTCCTCGCTGCCGGGACAAGTCACAGCGGATTAAAATGATTTCTTAACAATACAACAAGCACTGGTAATTGATGTGTATTTCTGGAATGAAAGAATTTATAAACTCAGGTCTTCAGATCTTCTACTCATGTTATACTGTAGGTGATCTTCCGTAGGATGCCAACATTAAATTACCATCACCTGGCCTGTAGGAGGTCTTCAGATCTTCTACTCATGTTATACTGTAGGTGATCTTCCGTAGGATGCCAACATTAAATTACCATCACCTGGCCTGTAGGAGGACTTCAGGTTTTCTACTCATGTTATACTCAAGGTGATCTTCTCTAGGGTGAAAACATAAAATTAACATCACTTGTCCTGTTGGAGGACTTCAGACCTTCTACTCATCATATTATGCTGTAGGTGTGATCTTCCCCAGGGTGCAAACATAAAATAGACATCACCTGGCCTGTAGGAGGTCTTCAGATCTTGTATTTATGTTGTGCTGTTAGTGATCTTCCCTAGGTTGTAAATATAAAATGACCATCACCTGTGCTGTAGGTCTTCAGATCTTCTACTCATGTACTGTAGGTGATCTTCCCTAGGATGCAAACATAAAATGACCATCACCTGTCCTGTAGGAGGTCTTCAGATCTTCTACTCATGTTGTACTGTAGGTGATCTTCCCTAGGGTGCAAACATAAAATGACCATCACCTGTCCTGTAGGAGGTCTTCAGATCTTCTACTCATGTTATACTGTAGGTGATCTTTCCTAGGGCTCAAATTTAAAATGACCATCACCTGTCCTGTAGAAGGTCTTCAGATCTTGTATTTATGTGGTACTGTTAGTGATCTTCCCTAGGTTGTAAATATAAAATGACCATCACCTGTGCTGTAGGTCTTCAGATCTTCTACTCATGTACTGTAGGTGATCTTCCCTAGGGTGCAAACATAAAATGACCATCACCTGTCCTGTAGGAGGTCTTCAGATCTTCTACTCATGTTGTACTGTAGGTGATCTTCCCTAGGGTGCAAACATAAAATGACCGTCACCTGTCCTGTAGGAGGTCTTCGGATCTTCTACTCATGTTATACTGTAGGTGATCTTTCCTAGGGCTCAAATTTAAAATGACCATCATCTGAATCTTTGTTGTCTGTAGGAATGTGGAGTTACAAGCTGTCCAGAAATGCACCAGGCATTATGTCCATCATGTATGCATACTGTACATCCATTCTGTTGTATCCAACTTTTTGGGCCAGCTCTCTGGGGAATAAGTGGGGATGGAAAATGCGGGAGAGAGACAGGATAAGAAAGTAAGAAGAGAGGTGCAGAACTAAGCAGGGGGAGAAGGCAGGAAACAGAGAGGGAAGGCGGAACCTTCAGGTTAGATTGTGTTCCAGAATGGCAGGAATACCCAAACTGGCCATGGGCAGAGTGGGTAGAGCATAAGACCACCATGAGTTCCACACTTTGAGAAACTTGGTATGGGAGTCATGAACCATACTGGTCATATTCTCATGAAGCATGAGGGCAGTCAGAATGCTCTTCACCTCTGCAAACCCAAGCCCCAGCAATGGCACGCCCTGTGGCAATGAAAAGATAGGTAGCCAGCTTCTGCTGGTAAGAGAAGAGGCCTGGGGGAGAGTACTGGAGAAGTGGAGGTGTCCTTGTGGAAGGATACATGGAGGGTACATGGAAAAGTGTTGGGAGTAGGCCATAGACGCTTGACCAGAAGCCCACCAAACAGAGGCAGGACCACCAAATATGGATCTCATCTCCGTGTTTGCCACAGCCCCTGAAGCATATAATCACTATATGAGGGGTTTCGAATGAGCTATGTGGACGGGACCCAGTACCAGAGGAGGAAAACCTTATAGGCCGCCTCCATGGTGACCATGTTAAAAGAACAATTTGCTCCACTTCTTGAAATCTATGGAGGCTGCCATGTCTCGCTCACATTTGGAGATGTACAGGTGAGAGCGAGACAAAGCCCCCGCAGTCAAGGAGGAGCAAATAGAGGAGATAGTGCCCCGACCTCCAGGTGAGTGAAGACAGATATGTTCGAATATCGTTGCCTGCGAAGGAAAAGAAGAGTTGCGGCGGATGGAAGAAATCCAGTGTCGGAGTTGTAGGTAATGGAACAATTCACAGATCTTCACTTTTTCAATTCCACTTTAAGGTGGCCCATCACCTAGGAAAACCGATAGGGAGTTGGAGAAAGAGATAGACCAGTCCCCCAACTTCTTAGGGAAGGTCAATAGTGGAATATTCGCTCATTAGCTGAACCCCACGAATGTCCATGTTTAGGAGTAACAGGGAGAATAAAAGAAATTTTTCTGCAGAATACATTGTTTCGTAACATCCAGATGCTGCCTTGTGCCTGGAAACTGTTATGATCCATCATGTTTTTCATTATTAATGGGAAAACAAAGAACGTTTACTATGTTGGAATGAAAACTCATTGTGTGACAAATAGTCATTGAATAGATTCTGCCATTCCATCCAGTCTTCCCTCCAGTCCTAGAAATGTAGAGAGCCGGCGACAACCTGTAGAAACGTGTCTGAAATGTGTTCGGAATTCCACGACATGCCAAATCTTCCCCCATATCTCTGTCTGCTATCAATAACAACAAAACAGTTAAGTGATGCTTCGGAGGAAGAAGAGCTTCATAACTGTCATGGCATTGGATTCTTGTGGTTGTGACGCCCACTCAGATACAGACACCGATTACATCCTCTCAGGTATCATATCCCCTATCATGCAATGTTAACCCTTCTACTGGAGAAACGGATTAGAAAAAGCAAATTTGGAATGCAAAGGGAAGCTATGGCCACCAAGAAGACCCGTCCAGTAAGCCCACTTAGGTCCACTTAGGTCAACTTAGGTGGTCCTCTGAACGTAATGTTTTATTTATTTTTTTTAAGAGTGGGCATGCTTTTTTTTAGCTCTTTTGATCTTATTGGGCATATTTCCCTTACTTTCTGTCCAGTTGACTACAAAGGAAGTAAGAGGAATCATTGTAACAAGGAGGTAAAACCTGACAGAGGTTCTAATATTATACCCCTTGGCCTTTACAATAGAGATAAGAAAAGCTATTCCAATCATGACTGTTCCTGGTGACAGAATGGCTCCAGCAGGTCCTCCTTCTTCCTTTTGGTTCTTCCCTTCTGCATCAATATTGCTTCTTCAGTCTGGATCAGTCAGATTGAGCCCTTATGGCTGACTACCGGCCTTAGTGTACTCGGCCAACACTGTTCTATGCACTGCTTTACTAACCACTTCAAGATATAGTTCTAGGATGTATCTCCTACACCCTGCTCCTCTCCTCATGCTGTTCTCTCCACCTTTGCTACTGGCAAATAATGGCTGTCAAAAGGAAAGCCGGGAAATGCTATGTATTATATAGTTGTCAAAATCCAGCAGCTCCTATATAAAATGACACTTGCAGATAATTTGTAGGTGTCATTAAAGGCGGCCATAGATGGTTCTTACCTTGGCCAGTTCAGCAGGACTCGCCGAGATTGAAACTGCGTATGGGCAGGCTGATTGAGCCCAAGTTGATTGGGGGGGGGGGGAGTCTGTGGGGAGCACAAATGTGGGAACATTGATCTGTAAAGGACTGCAATAACAGTTATCTCGAGCAGTATAATGTAATGTATCTCCAGTCTACGAATGTCTCCTGAAACATGTTTATTCATGTATGCTGTCTGACCATCTCCTGTAGTATGTCTGCAATCTCTGACCATCTCCTGTAGTATGTCTGCAGTCTCTGACCATCCCCTATAATATGTCTGCAGCCTCTAACCATCTCCTATAGTATGTCTGCAGTCTCTGACCATCTCCTGTAGTATGTCTGCAGTCTCTGACCATCTCCTGTAATATGTCTGCAATCTCTGACCATCTCTTGTATCTTGTCTGCAGTGTCTGACCATCTCCTGTAGTATATCTGCAGTCTCTGACCATCTCCTGTAGTATGTCTGCAGTCTCTGACCATCTCCTGTAGTATATCTGCAGTGTCTGCCCATCTCCTGTAGTGTGTCTGCAGCCTCTGACCATCTCCTGGAATATGTCTGCAGTCTCTGACCATCTCCTGTAGTATGTCTGCAGTCCCTGACCATCTCCTGTAGTATGTCTGCAGTCTCTGACCATCTCCTGTAATATGTCTGCAGTCTCTGACCATCTCCTGTAGTATGTCTGCAGTCTCTGACCATCTCCTATATAATGTCTGCAATCTCTGACCATCTCTTGTATCTTGTATGCAGTGTCTGACCATCTCCTGTAGTATATCTGCAGTGTCTGATCATCTCCTGTAGTATGTCTGCATCCTCTGACCATCTCCTGTAATATGTCTGCAGTCTCTGACCATCCCCTGTAATATGTCTTCAGTCTCTGACCATCTCCTGTAATATGTCTGCAATCTCTGACCATCTCCTGTAATATGTCTGCAGTCTCTGACCATCCCCTATAATATGTCTGCAGCCTCTAACCATCTCCTATAGTATGTCTGCAGCCTCTGACCATCTCCTGTAATATGTCTGCAGCCTCTAACCATCTCCTATAGTATGTCTGCAGTCTCTGACCATCTCCCGTAGTATGTCTGCAGCCTCTAACCATCTCCTATAGTATGTCTGCAGCCTCTGACCATCCCCTATAATATGTCTGCAGCCTCTAACCATCTCCTATAGTATGTCTGCAGCCTCTGACCATCCCCTATAATATGTCTGCAGTCTCTGACCATCTCCTATAGTATGTCTGCAGTCTCTGACCATCTCCCGTAGTATGTCTGCAGTCTCTGACCATCTCCTGTAGTATGTCTGCAGTCTCTGACCATCTCCTATAGTATGTCTGCAGCCTCTGACCATCCCCTATAATATGTCTGCAGTCTCTGACCATCTCCTATAGTATGTCTGCAGTCTCTGACCATCTCCCGTAGTATGTCTGCAGTCTCTGACCATCTCCCGTAGTATGTCTGCAGTCTCTGACCATCTCCTGTAGTATGTCTGCAGCCTCTGACCATCTCCTGTAGTATGTCTGCAGTCTCTGACCATCTCCTGTAGTATATCTGCAGTGTCTGCCCATCTCCTGTAGTGTGTCTGCAGCCTCTGACCATCTCCTGGAATATGTCTGCAGTCTCTGACCATCTCCTGTAGTATGTCTGCAGTCCCTGACCATCTCCTGTAGTATGTCTGCAGTCTCTGACCATCTCCTGGAATATGTCTGCAGTCTCTGACCATCTCCTGTAGTATGAGTGACTCTGAATTCTGTGAGTATGAAAGTGTCACACTGTCACCTCTAAGGTCTTTCCGGTTCACCCACCATCCCACCTACCTAATCAGTGTAGACCTATGCACTTAGGACACACACCTATATAATGATATGAAGTGAAAGTGTTCTCTACAGAGATGACCCTTCTCCAGTAGATGATCCCTCTCTGTGTTCTGCCATCACTCGATATCCAGGCAGGGATATCTGCGTCTCCCGGGATTAGCGATCTGTGGATATAGTGCCATGATGATCAGATTACTCAAAGTCTATTTTTACACACTGAACGTTCCATGGGGGGAAAAAAGATCACCCAAAAAAGGACTGGGGCAGCCGGTGCCTCTTCCAAACCAGCCCATATTCATTTCAAAGTGCCGGGATCAACCATGAAGCTCTTCTCATTATATCCAATGTAATACGTATATAAGACAGGGAACATGTGTACTGTATGATACCTCTTTTATTTCTATACTGAAGTAGAGTGAAGCACTGTGTGTTGTCTTTATATATATATATATATATATATATATATATATATGGGTATATTTTTAATAAAATACTGTTTTTACCCCTTTTTCTATATCTTTGTTCCATCTCAGCGCAGCTTCTTTGCAGCCACTTCTTGCCTAATGGAACTTCAGTGATGGCTGCATGGCAATTCCCAAGGCGGGTTTCCTATTGGTGGCAAAAGTGGACCATGCCTAAGTGAGGTGTGCTGGAAAGATGTTTGTAGTCTTCATTTAAACAGCATGTGGCAGGATGACACCACAGGAGAACGAATGGAAGACACAGGCGTCTTGGGGGAGGGTGTAGTAAAAACAGGCAGCTGAGCCATGGCTTTACTGCTCCCCCCCAGATGCCCACCTAAATTTTTACATTACAGGCCTGTACACATGCAGCAGCCACAGTGCTTTTTAATACTTGCCTATTAAGGTTTAACGGGAGGGTGCAGCCAGGGTCGGGACAAGGCTGCCCTGGGCACTGTCGTATTATGTGAGGTGGGGGGGGGGGGGGCACCACAAGGAGATTAGGGAGAGGAAATTTGTGTTTGGAGGGGGGATTGGGGGGAAGGGGTGGTTGGCAGGAGGTAAGAATTGTTCTAGGTGGGGAAATTTGGAGAGGTCTGCTAGAAGTGGTGATTTGGGCAGATTTGTGTTGGAAGGGGGGATAAGTAAAGAGGATTTGTGCTAGGAGGAGGGATTTGGGGGGTTTGTTCTAGGGGGGATTTTTTTTTCTTGGGGGGGGGGGAGATTTATGGTACTAGAGATGATTTAGGGTTACTTGTGCTAGAAGGGAGGATTTGGATTGGGGGGAGAGGATTTATGTTCGGAGGGGAAATTTGACGGGTGGAGGATTTGTGCAAGGAGGGGGAAGTTTACAATTGTTTACTATAGGGATATGTAGGGATGGGGGCGTTTACTGTAGGAATGGGGGCACCTTCCTTCTGTTACAAGGCTGACCGGAGTAGTGACAAGAGCAGTGATTATGATAAGCAAGTGATTGCTGAGCGTAGGATCCCCTAAGCTTGGACATCATCAATGAGGGGGTCTTTGTTTGACATCTTTCCCCTGGGCGCTACACAGGTGGTGACTGGCTACTTTCGGCATAGAGGGCAAGTACAAACCAGAGGCCCATGGTGCAGCGACTCAGCCCCCCTCCCACTCTCCCTCTTCTCCGCCTCCTCCTGACCCCCATTCCAGGCTGAAGCTCCGCTCCAGGTACTCTCTACTCACAGGCCGACTCCGGGTTCCCGACCTGGCCAGCAGGGGGCAGTTGGTAGGGAGCTGGGACAGTGGGACATGGAACCGGCCTCTGCTCAGATACAGTTTACACCATCCATGCTAGGGGGGGGAGGCATGCGCTCTGTCCTTGTCTTCATCCCGCACTCAGTTGATCCACAGTGGGGACTTTTTTCTTCTCTTCACCAGGAATCCTTTAGGCATGTCGGTGGCAGACGCGGTGCAGCCTTTTTACAGGGCATCAGAGTGGCCTGGGAGGCAATTGCCCCCCTGGCCCAGCCCTCCCCTGGCGTTACATGACCTTGTCCCAGCACTGGCTGCAGCAGGATGTCAGTGTTAAGGAGGGTGGTAAAGACACTTCTCAACCATCTGGTTTTACTATCCCCTGGCCACTTGTGTGAATGAGCCCTCATTTCTTCATTATTAGTACAAATTAAAATTGGTGGAAAAACTCTTTTTTTTTTAACTGCAATTTTCAGAGTATATATGTCTGGATCTTGCAAGAGCAAAAAAAAAAAATATATATATATATATATATATATATATATATATATATATATATATATATATTTAAAGGAACAAAATGCTGGAGGAAAAAAAACCTAAAAAGAAGAGCTCCCCAGTGCCAGCAATTTGTACTCCTGCTATAAAAATAAAGAAACAAATGTATGGAACCCGCCCTCGTCACAGGCGCTCATCGACTCACAGAGCTAGCGTGAGACTGCCCTGACAGCGGCGGCTCCCCAGCATTATGGGCCTCAGTGATCACTCATCACATTACTCTGCTGTGCACTTAAATAGGTTTTGATGGGCTGTTTTCCCGGGCAATTAAAGGCCGTCACCTAGAAGAGTGATTAGGTAAATGGGGAGTTGTGGGTTAATGAGCTGCAGCAGTTGGGGGGTGTGGAAAGGGACCAGATTGGTACAGCTGCAAGCGTCGGGGGGGGGGGGGGGGCATCACTTGCAGATCAGTGCGCCCATCCAGCTGTTCAGAGGGGTACTTTTTTTTTCTTTTTTTTTCCCTGGAGTTCTCCCACAAAAAAACTGCAATTCACAAAGCGAATACACCAGGGCGAGGACAGTTCCGGTCCGTTCTCACGTGCAATGCGGTGTGCTGAACGCACACGATGCGATACATTGGGGTTTATTTACTAAAGGCAACTCCACTGTGCACTTGGAAGTGCAGTCGCTGTAAATCTGAAGGGAACATGCAAGAAAAAATAAAAAAAAAGCATTTTTGCTTGCATATGATTGGATAATAGTAATCAGTAGAGCTTCCCCTTATTTCAGATCATAGTTACATAGTTTGTGAGGTCGAAAAAAGACATCAGTCCATCCAGTTCAACCTATGATGTGTGTGTGTGTTTGCTGCTAACCGTACATTGTATACCCCTGTATGTTGTACATTGTATACCCCTGTATGTTGTACATTGTATACCCCTGTATGTTGTACATTGTATACCCCTGTATGCTGTACATTGTATACCCCTGTATGTTGTACATTGTATACCCCTGTATGCTGTACGTTGTATACCCCTGTATGTTGTACATTGTATACCCCTGTATGTTGTACATTGTATACCCCTGTATGCTGTACATTGTATACCCCTGTATGTTGTACATTGCATACCCCTGTATGCTGTACGTTGTATACCCCTGTATGTTGTACATTGTATACCCCTGTATGTTGTACATTGTATACCCCTGTATGTTGTACATTGTATACCCCTGTATGTTGTACATTGTATACCTCTGTATGTTGTACGTTGTATACCCCTGTTTGTTGTACATTGTATACCCATGTATGTTGTACATTGTATACCCCTGTATGTTGTACATTGTATACCCCTGTATGTTGTACATTGTATACCTCTGTATGTTGTACGTTGTATACCCCTGTATGTTGTACATTGTATACCTCTGTATGTTGTACGTTGTATACCTCTGTATGTTGTACGTTGTATACCCCTGTATGTTGTACATTGTATACCTCTGTATGTTGTACGTTGTATACCTCTGTATGTTGTACGTTGTATACCCCTGTTTGTTGTACATTGTATACCCCTGTATGTTGTACATTGTATACCCCTGTATGTTGCACATTGTATACCCCCTGTATGTTGTACATTGTATACCCCTCTATGTTGTGGTCTTTAAGGTGCCCATCTAATAGTTTTTTTTAAACTATCGATGCTCCCTGCTGATACCACTGCTTGTGGAAGAGATTTCCACATCCTTACTGCTCTGACAGTGAAGAACCCCTTACATATTTTAGGGGTTCTTCACTGTCAGAGCAGTAAGGACATTCCCTCCACAGTGACTGCACTTCCAACTGCACTTGCAGTGCACAATGGATTTGCTTTTAGTAAATAAACCCCATTGTTACAATGTATCACAATGTTATCCTTTTTTTTCTTCCTTTTAAATTTTATTAACAACTCCAGGACCGCTCGACACACATTTACTGCGGCAGGCTGGCCCTCCTGCGCGAACCAACGTAGCTCTACGTCGGTCGCGTGATTGGTTCTGGGGGGATAGCGTGCCCCGGTGCCGGCGTGCTCCCGCCCCCACTAGGCAGCAGGGATGCCAATGCACGGGGATGGCAGCCGCGATCGCTCCCCACTGAGAGAGAAGGACGGTCGGCTGTTGTAAACACAACTGACCGTTCTTTTCTCTGGAATGATCACAGAGTGCCTGTGATCCTTCTATATAGGAACACAGGGCTCTATGGTCATTTCACAAGCCACGCCCCCCCCCCACAGTTAGTAAACACTCCCCTAGGCTCACATTTAACCCTTTAATGGAAGGCACAGTGGTGTAGTGGTTAGCACTTTCACCTAGCAGCAAGAGGGTCGCTGGTTCGAATCCCAACCACGACACTACCTGCCTGGAGTTTGCATGTTCTCCCTGTGCCTGCGTGAGTTTCCTCCGGGTACTCCGGTTTCCTCCCACACTCCAAAGACATGCTGGTAGGTTAATTGGATCCTGTATAAAATTGGCCCTACTATGTAAGTATGAATGTCAGTCAGGGACCTTAGATTGTAAGCTCCTTGAGGGCAGGGACTGATGTGAATGCGCAATGTATATGTAAAGCGCTGCGTAAATTGACAGCGCTATATAAGTACCTGAAATAAAAATAATAATAATAATCACCCACTAGGTTAACCCCTTCCCTGCCAGTGTCATTATTACAGTAACAGTGCATATTTCTAGCACTGATTACTGTAGTAATGTCACCGGTACCCCCAAAAGTGTCAAAAATGTCAGTTAGGTGTTCGATCTGTCCCCCGCAATGTCGCAGTCCCATTAAAAATCGCAGACCGCCGCCATTTCTAGTATAAAAAAATTAAATAAATAAATAAAAATAACATAAATCTTTCCCGTAGTTAGAAGACGTGATAACTTTTGCGCAAAACAATCAAAACGCTTATTGAGATTTTTTTTTTTACCAGAAATATGTAGCAGAAAACAAATTGGCCTAAAAGGATGGAAAATTTTGATTTTTAATTTTTTTTTTTTTTTGGGGGGGATGTTATTTAGAAGAATGTGAATAATACTGGATTTTTTTTCCAGAATTCTCGCTCTTTTTTTGTTAACAGCACAAAAAATAAAAATTGCAGAGGTGATCAAATACCACCAAAAGAAAGCTCTATTTGTGGGAAAAAAAAGGACATCAATGATCGGGACACAGATCTTTCCCCTAGTTTGTAGACGCGTTAACTTTTGCGCAAACCAATCAAAATAAGCTTATTTGCGATTCAGCACTGCATTCCTCTAACTGACAATTGCGTGGTCGTGCGACGCTGCACCGAAATAAAATTGATGTCCTTTTTTCCCCACAAATATAGCTTTCTTTTGGAGGTATTTGATCACCTGTGCGATTTTTATTTTTTGCTCTATAAAAAGAAAAACTGACAATTTTGAAAAAAAAAAATATATATATATTTTTTTACTTTCTGCTATAAATCATATTCAATAAATAATGTAAAAAATCGAATTTCTTCCTCATTTTAGGCCAATTTGTATTCTGCTACATATTTTTGGTAAACAAAATCTCAATTAGTGTATATTGATATACTATATATCCAGATTGCATGGCTGAATTCGCATCACAACAGAAACCTTTTTTAGGTCCGCACCAGAATCGGATCGCATCGGGTGTTCACACCCATGCGATCCGATTCACGTCTGAACTGACAGTTCGCACTGCGATATGCAAACTGATCTGGGGGTGTTGTTAACTTTGTATTAAAGAGGAAGTAAACCCTCCTCTGCAACTTTTACCTATAGGTGATCCTATGATAAGGCTTACCTATAGGTAGTGTAAATATCTCCTAAACATGTACCGTTTAGGAGATATTTACCTTACATGCAGCCAGTGACATCACTGGCGCATGCGCTCTGAATGGCCGCTGGTGCCTTTCCTTCAGAGCCCCGTGCGTGCGCGGGAGTGACGTCACCTCGGCTCCGGCCAATCAGATGGTCCCGGAAGACGGATCGATCCCGGAAGACGGACGACTGAACATGTCGCCCATCATACAGGTAAGCGGGCGGCACGGCGGGGGCTCGTTCTAAGGTAAGTATTTCATAATGAGCTAGTATGCGATGCATACTAGCTCATTATGTGTTTCTCTTTCAGGTTGAAAAAAAAAACATTTTTTTGCATATGCCAGTGTGAGCTGCCTGCGAGTTGAATGCGATGCGGGAACCCACAGTGCATTCGCAGGGTTCCCGCATCGCATATGTGTGAAACGGGGCTTAATGAACATTTTTGTGCCCGGAGTTCAGCTTTAATAAATTAGTAAAATAAATAAACACAAGTAAAGTTATTTCAAGAAGGTCAGCAGAGCAGAAGAAGGCCGGCCGGCCTATAACAGGTCGGATGTGTTTGCACAGCAGATGTCGACCACCGTAATTACAGCTCTGGAAACCGGTTAAGAACAAAAAAAATAAAAATACAAGTGTAATAAAACAACTAAAGTACTTATTGCACTAATTATACAACACTACACATGAGGAGAGGGCGAGGTACTTCCTGGGCTGGAAAGGTCACCTAGTAATCATATAGGTGTTGTATACAGCATATAAACCTGTATGTATACATATGGTGGTGCCACTTACCTGCAAAAAATGGGGGCACAGCGCTAATTACCTGTTAGCTATTAGCGCTGTTCCCCCATTGTTTGCATTTGATCCACTTTTTTGTGAAAAAAGTTTTGCTATAACAGCTTATTATTATTTTTATCATCGTTTTGCGCTGATTTTCATATACTTTGCACATACCTTTAGTGTCACTTACCTGCTTACCGGGGTCCAGGCCACGAAACCTGGGCACAGAAACAACACATGAGAAATACAAGAAGAGGAAAACAGAATTATAGAAGGAGGGTAGTAAAACAAAAAAAAAAAAAATGTAATAGCAAACAGCTTGTAAAATGATGAATGGCATTGATTTCTAAGTGATTATATTATAAAATAAGTCATAATCACTTGCAGAAATATTATCCCCTTATGTAAGAAAGGTGCAGACATACATAGGAAGTACATAGTAAACTTAGTATTTATAAGGCTGCATAATATATATATACAGTTCAATAAACTACATTGTACAATTCCCATCTGGTGGAGAAATCACAATGTAGCAAAATTATAATCTGACTCTAGCAAGGCCCAACGCTGCCATCTAGTGTCCAAAAAGGAAGAGGCACGCCTCATTTTATTTGCAGATTTGCTATGGAAGTTTTCATTTAGAAATTAGTCTTCAAACTATGGCCCTCCAGTTGTTCAGGAACTACAATTCCCATCATGCCTAGTCATGTCTGTGAATATTAGAGTTTTACAAGCCTCATGGGATGTGTAGTTCTGCAACAGCTGGAGGGCCATAGTTTGAGGATCCCTGATTTAGAAGTTTCCTAACATAGTACCCAGAGGTGTAACTAGAACCTTCAGGGGCCCCGGTGCAAGAAAACATGAAGGGCCCCCCGGACCCCTGGCCGGTGCCCTTTCCTTCAAGCCTGGGGCTCTTCCCACTGATCCTGGGGCACTTTACTATGGTTGCGGGGCCCTTTATTACGATCCCGCAGCGGGATCCTTTCACAAGTTCTGCAGTGGGCCCCCTTCCTGCCATCTTGGGGCCTCCCCACGGTGCACGGTGGTGGAATGCCAGGACCCGGTCGCAAGCGTGACCTTTGCGATCCTGGAAGTTCACCCACTGGTGTCAGTAGTTTTTTATTTTTTTTGTATTTTAATTGTATTATTTTTTATAATTTTATTTTATTTTTTTTACAATGTCACTGACTATGACTCTGTCCATTCAGAAAAGGAATGAGCTGGTAAATTACATATTTACCGACCCCTTCCTGGTTCTCTGTTGTGACACATCCCCTGCAGCAGCCGGCAGGAGAGGGGAGGGAGCACAGTGGGGGGGGGGGGGGTACCAGGGGAGCACACAGGGGCTCAGAGACAGCAGAACACAAGTGAACTGGATAGGAGGAGTGGCGGGGGCAACATACAGAGGAACCAATCTCCTCCATTTTTCTCCTGCAGCTACAGGAGGAAAAAGGAGGACAGTGATTTCTCTACATGCTGCCCCCGCCGACCCTCCTATCCAGGTGTACAGGGGAGCCACACAGGCCCCCTGGGGCATGGGGCCCGGTTGCAATTGCAACCCCTGCAACCCCTGTAGTTACGCCCCCTCATAAATTCAAATTATAACAATAGTCACTGCAAACAGCCTGTAATTATCTTTCTAGGACACTTCACACAACAGCAGTGAATGTAAGCAAAGTCTATTGACATGGTGGGGTCTCCGGAGACCGGATATCTAGACTGCAAGCTCATGGTAAACTTGTGTCTGGCAATTTACACGGATGTTTGGCTGCTAGCTAGCTATCTGTGTTACAGAATAAGGAAGTTATGGCATGGCACGGAATATATTTTTAGTGAGCCTTGACATATTTTCAGCTGTAAAAAAATACTATCACTGGGTCTCGTAGATTTGATATAACTGATGAATATAATGAAATTGTGTATATTCAAAATTCATATGAAGATAAAAATTAATAATGATAAATAAATTACATATTATGAGTAAACGTGAAAATTAAATGTGTAAATTAATGAATGAACGTCCAATACAAATAAATAATAAAAATGATCACAATAATTAAATAAAAGAAGAATAACAAGGGATAATGATTTAACTCCTTCACCTTGGGGCTTGAAACAAACATGAATAAACAAGGCTCAAAAAACAGTGGCTGAATAAAATAAGGTGCAAAAGTGCACAGTAGTCACCGGACTGAGCACTTTTGCACCTTATTTTATTCAGCCACTGTTTTTTGAGCCTTGTTTATTCATGTTTGTTTCAAGCCCCAAGGTGAAGGAGTTACATCATTATCCCTTGTTATTCTTCTTTTATTTAAATAATTATTGTGATCATTTTTATTATTTATTTGTATTGGACGTTCATTCATTAATTTACACATTTCATGTTCACGTTTACTCATAATATGTCATTTATTTATCATTATTCATTTTTATAACAGAAAGGTGTGTGTGGTTCCTGCGCTATCAGGGGTATATGAATGTCCTTAATGCTGCACCACTGATACTGATACTCAACAGTTAAACAAATTCTATAGTGGGGGTAGTGGTGCGCTTTAAGGTGAAAAACTAAATGTGAAAAATGTGTATGAATAATTTAAATTCAATCAAACCAGTGTCCGATGTAGGTGATTGACCTAACTGGGCAAAAATTATATATATCCGTGTGGTGTCTTTTTAGAGAGTATATGTAAAAATGATTCCTGTTGAAAATAGTGCTAAGTGCTCCTGAGGAAGTCACATGACCCCGTGACGTAACGCGTAGGAGGAGCCCTAAACCCGGAAGTGACGTATCGGACGGAACTCGATCTCCATAGCGTTCGTGTGTCTCTGTATATGCTGAATACAAACAAACCAATTGTAAGTGTTATTCTGAATGTGTGGGAATAAAAACACATAATACTGCACCATGATAGCCCTATTTTTTCTGAGTTAAAAAAAAAAAAGGAGGATAGTGTGAGGAGATCGTACCTAAAGGTAATTATCGGATAAGACTCCAGGAGACCCCTATATACCAGGAACCTGCGCTGGATATCTGGAGACAGATCGGACATCGTTAAAGGAAAGGAGCAACAGCCAGGACCCTAGAGACCCTGGAGATATACCACAGGCGCAATATCCCTGATATAAAGGTGAGAGTTTAGTACACCTAGAAGTAGCATAAGGTGGAGGAAATAAAGTCACTATATCTACGTTAAGAGCGTCTACAATAAGAAAAGGGATTGGAATATAATTTTAAAGAAGTTTTGGACTTTTTTTATATAGACTTTTTTTAAGATTGTACTAGCGCTCATTTATGCTGATCGAAGAAAGTTTTTCTACAGATTGTTTTATAAATAAGGTGATTTTAGGAAGCACTCAGCACTTTATGAGCACCATTATGTATGTGTCACAATAGAAATTGCATACTTATTTTGATGAGATATTTTTATATTAGTGCACATTTATATTGATTGAATACAGTTTTTCTACAGTTTGTTTTATGAATAGGTGATTTTAGGAAGCACTCATCACTTTTATAAGCACTACTATGTGTGTGGCACAATAGAAATCGCACAATTACTTTGATGTAATAATTTTCTAATGGATTTACGTATTCATAGTTTGGATTAGGAAATTGAAGCACTTAGCACTATTTTCAACAGGAATCATTTTTACATATACTCTCTAAAAAGACACCACACAGATATATATAATTTTTGCCCAGTTAGGTCCATCACCTACATCGGACACTGGTTTGATTGAATTTAAATTATTCATACACATTTTTCACATTTAGTTTTTCACCTTAAAGCGCACCACTACCCCCACTATAGAATTATTCATTTTTATCTTCAGATGTATTTTTTATATACACAATTTCATTATTTTCATCAGTTATATCAAATCTACGAGACCCAGTGATAATATTTTTTCACAAGAAAAAGATCATGCGAACCTGAATGATAAAGTCAGAAGGTGCTCCCAAAATAAAATCACCCACACCTAACATGTTTCACTCTTCAAAATAGAGCTTCGTCTGAGGTAAAGCAGTCAAAGAAAGTGAAGAAAGTGAGCAACCCAGAGTATCTGACTATCACATGGTGAAAAATGTATATCTATACATACATACACATATATATATATATATATATATATATATATATATATATATATATGAATAGCAACCCAGAGTATCTGACTGTCACATGGTTAAAAATGTATATATATATATATATATATATATATATATATATATATATATATATATATATAAACCTGGACAGATTTTGGCACCACTAGCAATTTATGATTCTACTGGCTGCTATGATTTTGCATTTTCCTATGTTGGCTATTTTGTAACAATACTATATAACACATAGAGTATTTTAGATGAAAGAATCGTGTTTTCCTGAAATGACTGCTTTAATCCAGGAAAAAGGAATTTCAACAAAAATACCATCAGATCATCCGGTCATCCTGGTAAAATAATCCAAATAAAATCAACCAGATTTACCTTTTTATTTTTTGTGTTTATGAGATCATTTGAAACAATCAAATTTATAATAAATTGTAATTATTTATTTATTGTAACTGTAATTATAATCATCTCTTGTTTGGTCAGCATAACTCATTTGCATTTCAGAATTCTCTTACATTCTTTCATTTTAAACAGTTTCAAAGCCATGCATAAGTCAGTTTAATAAATAACAAATTGAATAAATACATGTCATAAGTATTAAATTTAATAAATATGAATTAATAAATATATATATATATTTATACATGTGTATATATATTTATATATGTATATATATATATATATATATATATATATATATATATACATTTTTAACCATGTGACTGTCAGATACTCTGGGTTGCTATTCATGTATATATATATTTCTATATGTGTATATATATTTCTATATGTATATATATATATATATATATATATATATATATATATATATATATATATATATATATATATATATATTTATATATATAGATATACATTTTTAATCATGTGATTGAATAAATATGAATTAATAAATAAATATATATATATATTTATATATATATATATATATATGTACATATATATTTATATATGTATATTTATATATGTGTATATATATTTCTATATGTATATATATTATATATATATATATATATATATATATATATATATATATATATATATATATATATACATTTTTAACCATGTGACTGTCAGATACTCTGGGTTGATATTCATGTATATATATATATATTTCTATATGTATATATATATATATATATATATATATATATATATATATATATATATATGTATATATATTTATATTTATATATATATAGATATACATTTTAACCATGTGATTGAATAAATATGAATTAATAAATATATATATATATATTTATATATGTGTATATATATTTATATATGTATATATATTTATATTCTACACCCAACAGAAAAAGTAACATTTCTCACAAATTTACAAAACAATATTTAAAAAAAAAAAATAACGAAAACAATAAACATGTGTGAACATTTAGCAGGTCTGGTGCTCTAGTTGTAGAGGGATGGAGGACAGACCATGAGCCGTCCACATTGGGAAATTTCCATCAGAATGGGCAGAGAAGTTGCACCAGCACAAAGCCAGTTTCGGGTGGCACAATGGGCCATTATGTGGAGGAGGAGGAAAGGATTGGACTGCCTGATGACAGAGAATTCCCAGTTTCACCGTGAAGAATGGAGATTCTCCATGGGTACTTTAGGAGTAATTAGCGGCCTATTCACAGAGGTGATAAGTGTTGTTTTTGTCCTGAGTAGAATCCTCGTAATGTGTTCAAAATGTGAAGAAAGTGAATGTTATGCAGATGAGACGGACTTCTTGCATCAGCAGAACTTTTATACTGCAGGTTTTGTGCATTTTTTTATAGATATATTTTTACTTTTAAGGGGAACCTTGAGGGCTGAAACACACTTTACTGTTGTGGTGTGCTGCTCAATGCATGCTAATTTACCCCAGGGCCCTAAGGCGCCCCAATGCACTAAGTCATTCCATGATACAGCGGCACCCCTAGACGCTGAGGCATGCCAATGTGCTAAGGCACCCCAATGCACTAAGCCACTCCAAGATACTAGGGAACCCCAGTTCACTGAGGCACCCCTAGATGCTAGGGCATGCCAATGTGCTATGGTACCCCAATGAACTGAGCCACTCAAAGATATTGGGGAACCCCGGTTCACTGAGGCACCCCTAGGTGCTAAGGCATGCCAATGTGCTAAGGTACCCCAATGAACTGAGCCACTAAAAGATATTGGGGAACCCCGGTTCACTGAGGCACCCCTAGGTGCTAAGGCATGCCAATTTGCTAAGGCACCCCGATGCACTACGCCACTCCAGGATACTAGGGAACCCCGGTTCACTGAGGCACCCCTAGACGTTAGGGAATGCCAATGTGCTAAGGCACCCCAATGCACTAAGCCACTCCAGGATACTGGGGAACCCCAGTTCACTGAGGCACCCCTAGACTCTAAGGCATGCCAATGTGCTAAGGTACCCCAATGCACTAAGCCACTCCAAGATACTAGGGACCCCCAGTTCACTGAGGCGCCCCTAGATGCTAGGGCATGCCAATGTGCTAAGGCACCCCGATGCACTACGCCACTCCAGGATAATAGGGAACCCCGGTTCACTGAGGCACCCCTAGACATTAGGGAGTGCCAATGTGCTAAGGCACCCCAATGCACTAAGCCACTCCAGGATACTGGGGAACCCCGGTTCACTGAGGCACCCCTAGACTCTAAGGCATGCCAATGTGGTAAGGTACCACCAATGCACTAAGCCACTCCAAGATACTAGGGACCCCCAGTTCACTGAGGCACCCCTAGACTCTAAGGCATGCCAATGTGCTAAGGTACCCCAATGCACTAAGCTACTCCAGGATACTAGGGAACCCTGGTTCACTGAGGCACCTCTAGACATTAAGGTATGCCAGTGTGCTAAGGCACCCCAATGCACTAAGCCACTCCAGGATACTAGGGAACCCCAGTTCACCGAGGCGCTCCTAGAGGCTAAGGCATGCCAATGTGCTAAGGTACCCCACCCCAGTGCATTAAAGCAACCCAGGTAAATAAGGCACCATAATGCATGTAGGCACCCCAGGGCACTAAGGCATTTCTATGCACTAAGACACCCCAGGCCACCATGGCACCCCAATGCTCTAAGGCACCACAGGGAACTAAGGCACCCAACCCTTTAGGGCACCCCAATGCACTAAGGCAAAGGCACCCTGGGGCACTAAGAAACCCCAATGGTCACTAATACACCCAAGTCACCCCAGCATATTAAAGCACCCCAAAGCACTAAGGCACCCCAATGCACTAAGGCACCCCAGCGTAATAAAGCACCCCAAAACACTAAGGCACCCCAGCAAACAAAAGCAACCTAAAACATTAAGGCACCCCAGGGCACTAAAGCACCCTAAATCACTAAAGCACCCCGGGGCACCAAGACAACCTGATGCATTAAGGTATCCCAAAGCACAGGCACCCCAGTACACTAAAGCACCTTAAAGCATTAGGGTAGCCCAAGACAGCAAGGCACCTCAGGGCACTAAAACACCCCAATGCACTAATGTACCCCAGTGCATTAAAACACCCCATTTTGGTGTTTGTGGCCCTGAAGAAGGTGGAGATTTCTGTATCCCTGAAACGCGTTGGCTGTTCTATTGTCCTTTTGTGAATGAAAGACGTTTTTAAAAGACTTTGGACTTCCATTACTTTCTGCTGTGGCTCTCAGTGAATTTTTTGGACAGGGGTTCTAAACCCTCCACACTCCATCCCAAAAAAAAAGTCCACTCCAAAAAAAAAAAAAAAAAAAAGGGGGGGGGCAAAAAAGTCCCAGCACAAGGCAATCAGAGCTCTCTACTGTCGGCAGGCTTGCGCCATTTTTTTGTCTTCCTGCAAAGCACTTCCCTTATTAACCACTTGCCGACCGCTCACATTGAGCGTACTGCGGCAAAGTGGTTCGTTATCGTCCAGCGACGTAGACCTACGTCGCTGGACTCCTCCCCCTGTAGGCGGCGCTCGCACGCCGCCGGAGGCGCGCTCCCGCTGTTTTCATTCACAGCGGGAGTCGGGCCAGGGGAGGAGCGGCGGCGATCGCCGCTGCTCTGCCCCGATCGTCGGGGAATTGAGTGAGGAGATCCGCCCGCCTGTGTAAGTGACAGGGACTGACAGATCGGAGTGTTCAGCATAGCTGAACATCTGATCTGTCCTTCTGTCACTCAGTCACCTCCCCCCCCACACGTTAGTAAGCACCAGGCATACATTAACCCCTCCCTCTCCAATAAAATTAACCCCTTCACTGCCAGTGTCATTTTTACAGTAACAGTGCATATGTATAGCACTGATTACTGCAGTAATGTCATTGGTACCCCCAAAAGTGTCAAAAATGTCAGTCAAGGGTCCGATCTGTCCGCCGCAATGTCGCAGTCCCGCAAAAAAAATCGCAGATCACCGCCATTACGCGTTAAAAAAAAAAACACCAAAAATTACAGAAATCTTTCCCTTAGTTAGTAAACGCAATAACTTTTGCGCAAACCAATCAAAATACGCTTATCGTGATTTTTTTTTACCAAACATAGGTAGCAGAAAACAAATTGGCCAAAAATTAAAAAAAAATTGGATTTTTACATTTTTTTGGGGGGAATTTCATATAAAAAATGTTAAAAATATTGTTATTTTTTCAAAATAAACGCTCTTTTTTTGTTTATAGCACAAAAAGTAAAAAGCGCACAGGTGATCAAATACCACCAAAAGAAAGCTCTGTTTGTGGGAAAAAAAGGACGTAAATTTCGTTTGGGTATGGCGTCGCACGACCACGCAATTGTCAGTTAAAGTCGCACAGCGCCGAATCGCAAAAAGTGGCCTGGACGTAAGACAGCAAAATCCTCTGGTGGTAAAGTGGTTAAAAAACAGCACACAGTGAATGCACCAAGCACTGTAAGGCACACATTTAACCCCTAAATTGCCCTAGATGTTAACCCCTTCCTGCCCAGTGTCATTAGTACAGTGACAGTGCATATTTTTAGCATTGAACACTGTATTAGTGTCACTGGTTTCCACAAAGTGTCAGTTAGTGTCTGATTGTCCGCCATATTATCACAGTCCTGCTATAATTCACTGATCACCACCATTAGTAGTAACAAAAATCCAGTATATATCCCATAGTTTGTACACGCTGTAACTTTTACACAAACCAATCAGTATATGGTTATTTCTTTACCAAAAACATGTAGCAGAATACATATTGGCCTGCATTTTTGAAGAAATTAGATTTTTAACATTTTTTGATGGGATATGTTTTGTAGAAGAAAGTAAAAAATATTATTTTTTTTTTTTGTTTTTTCAGAATTTTCGGTCTTTTTTGCTTTATAGCACAAAAAAAATAAAGAAAAAAACACAGAGGTGATAAATACCACCAAAAGAAAGCTCTATCTGTGTGAAAAAAAATGACAAATTTAATTTTGCTACAGTGTTGTGCCATATCGCAAAAAATGGCCTGGTTATGAAGGAGTTAAAGTGTATCAAAATCTGAGAACAACAAAGTAACATATTGCATCTTCCCAGGCTTTCCAGTATTCTTCACAATCTTCCTATCCTATAGTAACAACGCTCACCTGCTGCACTGTATCTATGGAGGAGCATCATTGTCCGCTGATGGGGGGGGTGTTCTGTAGTTCCCATAGAAAGTGGCCAGGATTGATCAAACTGTTAAAGCAGAGGAGACATAAAGTCTTAAATCAGCTCACTGGATTTCTGGCAGAACCAACGGGTAATTTTTGCACACCATCCCCCACCCCTTCATTTATTGAATTTCAGCTCTTTCAGTCTCAGCATCACATGTGGGCGTGACCTATGCAAATATAGCCTGCCTAGGAACACCCACTTCTCCAGACAGACATCCACCTTTCAAAGCATTTTCATATTTCCATAACTCCTCCCAAGAGCCCGCCCACTATATGCATTACAATTGCCTACCCTTAATTCACTGCACACTGTGAGCTTCTCAAAGTGTTCATTAGAAGCTGCTGCAAGTCAGACAGAGCCCGCCTCATTTCCTGGCTGGAGGACCTCCAGCATCATTTAGCTTTTTCCTCCCTAGCTTGATTGGCCCCTGCCCCGCACCTTTCATTCATTAGCATTGGCAGTGAAATTAGCATTGGCAGCTGGTGCTCCATGGGCTGGGCTGGGGGGGGGCGGCAGACGGAAAACACCATCTCAGGACCCGCTTCCTGATTGGCTGGGAGGAGGATCTGTGTGATAATAGCTAATATTAATTCGCTATTGTCACACAACTGGGTGGGCTCAGGGAGCTCTGCGCCCTGAGCCCACCATTTTTTAAGCCTATTAGAGCCTCTGGCTCTAATCATGTGCTTCAAAAAGAAAAAAACTCTATTGGAATCCATGCGTCCGGCGCCCTGCATGTAGATTAGGGGGCCGGACGCATGGATGTGCCCCCAATGCACCAGCCGCCACTGTTCATTAGATTCAGAGATATATAAAACTCCGCGCAAAAGGACTCTAGTGGGATATGCCCAGAAATTCTGCAAAGAAAATATGTCCCAGTGACAAGTGTGTGGGGTAAATATAATATATAGATAATGTGTATAAGTGTAGGCTGCAGCCTCCCTGAATATTAGTCCGGGGACTAAATATAAAATGGATAAAAGATAGGGTGTTGGCGCTGCCTATTTAAAAAACAGTAGAAATGTACAAACTGTAAATGCAATAAAGTGACAGTGACAAATAATTTAGCGTAAATATTGCATGCTAAAACATAACTCAATACAAATGAGTGCTAATCTAAATAAAAATGCTTAGCAGATAAAGTGCTTATCAAATAAAGTGTTGTAGTGCACGTGCAAAGAAATCCCAACTATATCATATAGTATATGGAAAGTGCTGTAAAGAGCTGGAGAAAGAACTAATATACAAAGGATAAGTATACAAATACCAAAGAAATATAATAAAATGAAAACACAATCAGAATGGTGTTGGTGTACAAATAGAATATACTAAAAGGAAACACAATCCAAATGGTGCTGGTGTGCAACCAATCTGTGAATAGTCCCAACACAATCCAAATAGTGCTGGTGTGCAACCAATATGTGAATAGTCCCAATGATGGAATTTTTGTAGTCCAGTGACTGAGTATATTGTGCAGGAAAAAAAAAAATTTTATATATGGGTGGTAGGTGACAATCACTGTATTCAAAAGGGTGACCCCGTGCCGTGTGGTAGGGTGCTGCGTGGTCCTTTCTGGTGAACAAAGCTCGCTTACCAGAAGCACCCACCCCACACAGGGGTATAAGGCGGGTGTATAAGGATCAAGGGTCTCGGTGTCTCCCCTCCTCCTGGGTCGATGGGTCCCTGAAATGGTCCCTGGGGTCCTAGCTGGAGGTATCCCTGGGGTATTAGTGGATCCTACTATTCTCCTATAGGCTGTTCCTCCTGATCCTCATTTCTCATGTCTGCATTAATGCAGACATGAGAAATGAGGATCAGGAGGAACAGCCTATAGGAGAATAGTAGGATCCACTAATACCCCAGGGATACCTCCAGCTAGGACCCCAGGGACCACTTCAGGGACCCATCGACCCAGGAGGAGGGGAGACACCGAGACCCTTGATCCTTATACACCCGCCTTATACCCCTGTGTGGGGTGGGTGCTTCTGGTAAGCGAGCTTTGTTCACCAGAAAGGACCACGCAGCACCCTACCACACGGCACGGGGTCACCCTTTTGAATACAGTGATTGTCACCTACCACCCATATATAAAAATTTTTTTTTTCCTGCACAATATACTCAGTCACTGGACTACAAAAATTCCATCATTGGGACTATTCACATATTGGTTGCACACCAGCACTATTTGGATTGTGTTGGGACTATTCACAGATTGGTTGCACACCAGCACCATTTGGATTGTGTTTCCTTTTAGTATATTCTATTTGTACACCAACACCATTCTGATTGTGTTTTCATTTTATTATATTTCTTTGGTATTTGTATACTTATCCTTTGTATATTAGTTCTTTCTCCAGCTCTTTACAGCACTTTCCATATACTATATGATATAGTTGGGATTTCTTTGCACGTGCACTACAACACTTTATTTGATAAGCACTTTATCTGCTAAGCATTTTTATTTAGATTAGCACTCATTTGTATTGAGTTATGTTTTAGCATGCAATATTTACGCTAAATTATTTGTCACTGTCACTTTATTGCATTTACAGTTTGTACATTTCTACTGTTTTTTAAATAGGCAGCGCCAACACCCTATCTTTTATCCATTCATTAGATTCAGGTCTTTCAACCTTGGAGGCTCAGCATCACATGTGGGCGTTACCTATGCAAATGCAACATGCCTAGGAACGCCCACTCCTCCAGATTGACCCCCACCCATCGAGTTGCAATATTTGCATAAATCCTCCCAAGAGCCCGCCCACTGCTTGCATCAGGGCTGAGAGGAGTACTGGAGGAAGCTAAAGTATGTGCAGCACTCTGCCAGCCCCTCCCACCAACCATGCTCAGCCTGCATCAGGGCTGTCTTACCGAATGGGCACACTGGGCAGTTGCCCGGGGGCCCCACCTGCCCAGTGGCCCAGCCCCAGCCAAGCATTAGTCCCGACTCCCGTGTGCATCCCGCCGCTGAACTTAGCAGGTGGCAAGCGCCTGTTGGCCCTGCGCTGCTGTCAGGCCACTTGGGCTGTGGAAGGGGATCCCACAACTGCAGGAATGTCTGTCCGCCTCCACGGGAACAGGAGCACACAGGACAGTCCAGTCTGACTCCCGTCCATGTGTGTGTGTCACTGGACCCAGCCGCCGAACTTGGAAGCTGTCATTAGCCTGGCACTGCTGTACCAATAAATATCACCTTATCCATAATTTGTATTTTTATTCTCGTGGGTGATTGTGTAGGCGGGGCCCCAGTGCACTGCATTGCCCGGGGGCCCTTTAATGCTCTAAAGATGACATTGGCCTGCATTGCATAGAGAAGCACAGAGACCCAGTCACGACGTCAAAGGGACTAAAATAAATTAGTAATGAAAATGAAAATGGTTTATTAAACCAGCATGTCGACGAGGGGAGAGGGGAGGAATCAGGGAAGGCAAAATATAAGCAGAGGACCTTTCTAATAAGCCGGCTCTATTCTGTACAGTGCAGCTAAAGAAGGACTTAAAGATGATCAGAGTTACACGGGGCCGAGTGTAGGAGACATGCAGTCTGCGAGAATATTAACAGCTCAGTAATCAGTAATATGAGTTCCCAGCAGCCCCGGTGTGGCCCCCGCCAGGGTGACATCCCAATGTCCTCTCACTTACTGGCCTTAAATAAGCACCAAACAGCTCTGAAATGTAGACCTGTGATGAGTGAATGAGGGCCCGCTATCCTATCTGCTGCATCTCAGGGACCTTTCCATCCAATGACAATGTCAACCTTGATATACACTGACATTTTCTTTATTAAATTTAGGAATTAAAAATTAAATGAAATATATACATATGTTTTGTTTTTTTCCCTTTAGACCAATTTAAGGCAAACATTTTCAACCACTTCTGGACCGGAATGATTTGCCCCCCTTAACCACTTAAGCCCCGGAAGATTTAACCCCCTTCCTGACCAGGGGGTATTTTGCGATTCGGCACTGCGTGACTTTAACAGACAATTGCGCGGTCGTGCGATGCTGTACCTAAATGAATTTGACGTCCTTTTTTTCCTACAAACAGAGCTTTCTTTTGGTGGTATTTGATCACCTGTGCGATTTTTTGATCATGCGCTATAAGCAAAGAAAGAGCCTCAATTTTGCAAAAATAACAATATTTTTCACATTTTTTTATATGAAATTCCCCCAAAAAAATGTAAAAATCAAAATTTTTTAAAATTTTTGGCCAATTTGTTTTATGCTACATATGTTTGGTAAAAAAAATCGCAAAAAGCGTAAAGTTATCGCGTTTACTAACAAAGGGAAAGATTTTTGTCATTTTTGTTGTTTTTTTTTTTTAACGCGTAATGGCGGTGATCTGCGATTTTTTTTGCGGGACTGTGACATTGCGGCGGACAGATCGGACCCTTGACTGACATTTTTGACACTTTTGGGGTTACCAGTGACATTACTGCAGTAATCAGTGCTATACATATGCACTGTTACTGCAAAATTACACTGGCAGTGAAGGGGTTAACTTTTTTTTGAGAGGGAGGGGTTATGTGTGTCCCTAGGGGTGTGCTTCTAACTGTGATTGGCTGTGGCTTGAGCTGTAGGAACAGTGATCAACGGTCCTACATAGTAGAACTGTATGATCACTGTTTCTACACAGGGGAGAATGACAGGCGGCTTGTTTACATCAGCCGCCTGCCTTTCTCCCTCTGCACAGACGATCGCAGAGTGACCGGCGCACGTGCGGGGGGGTCTGTGACCGCGCGGGAGCGCGCCTCCGGCGGTGCTCGCTCGCTCCCCAGAGCCTCACGGGCTAGTGACGTACCGGTACGTCACTTTGCCTGTGAGGGGCTGACCGCCGCAGTATATGTACTTGCGGCGGTCGGCAAGTGGTTAAGGACCAGGCCATTTTTTTGCGATTCAGCACTGCATCACTTTAACGCAAGGGTCTTCAAACTATGGCCCTCCAGTTGTTCGGGAACTACAATTCCCATCATGCCTAGTCTGCGAATATCAGAGTTTTTACAATGCCTCATGGGAAGTGTAGTTCCAAAAACAGCTGGAGGGCCGTAGTTTGAGGATCCCTGATTTAACGGGAAATTGCACAGTCGTGCGACGCTATACCCAAATAAAATCGATGTCCTTTTTTCCCCCCACAAATAGAGCTTTCTTTTGGTGGCATTTGATCACCTGTGCGTTTTTTATTTTTTGCGCTATGAACCAAAAAAAAAAAAGCGACAATTCTGAAAAAAAACTATATTTTTTACATTTTTTTACAAAAAAAAAATTAAAAATCTAAATTTTTCATCCTTTTAGGCCAATTTGTATTCTGCTAGATATTTTTGGTAAAAAAAATAAATAAATCGCAATAAGCGTATTTTGATTGGTTTGCGCAAAAGTTATCATGTCTACAAACTAGGGGAAAGATTTATGTCATTTTTATTTATTTATTTATTTATTTATTTATTTTACTAGTAATGGTGGCGATCTGCGATTTTTAGCAGGACTGCGACATTGCGGCGGACAGATCGGAACCCTAACTGACATTTTTGACTCTTTTGGGGTTACCAGTGACATTACTACAGTAATCAGTGCTAAAAATATGCACTGTTACTGTAATAATGATACTGGCAGGGAAGGGGTTAACACCAGGGGTGATCAAAGCCTAGGGGGTGTTTTCTAACTGTATGGGGGCGTGGCTTGTGAAATGACCATAGAGACCTGTGATCCTATATAGAAGGGTTACAGGCGCTCTATGATCATTTCAGACACAAGAATGGTAAGATGTGTTTAGAACAGCTGACCGTCCTTCTCTCTCAGTGGGGAGCGATCGCGGGTGGCAGGCGGAAAATCATGGCCGCTGGCCCCTTGGATCGCCATCCCTGCTGTCTAGTGGGGTCGGGAGAGCATCACCGGCAGCGCACGCTCGCCCCCCCCATCCAACATAGAGCTACGTCGTTTCGTGCAGCCAAGCCAGCCTGCCGCAGTGGTTAAAGGGTCACCCAGCAGGTCTAAAAAACAAAAAGGCGGCCCTGGACTACTCACCTCTTCCCCGGTGCTGTCCCCCAACAGTAATCCCTTTCTGCCACTAGATGTCCTCATTCCCAGTGTCATTCATTCAGGAGACTGAGGGCATCCTGCGAGTGCAGGGTGTCATGCATCTGTCCCCTAGGGGAGTGTCACTATAGTGACCTGCACTCACAATCAGTTATGCAAATAGCTGCGCTGAGATCATCAAATGCATTATTAAAGACTGCCCCCTCCTGGACAGTGGTATATTTTGGTTTTGTGCTGCCCTAGGCAAGACTAAAATTGGGCGCCCTCCCATCAAATTTTGTTACACCCCTCCCTGTTTAGGATCCATTCCTTCATCTGCAAACTCCACCCCTTTCTATTTAGACTCCACCTCTTCAGAGGTGGGGGGAGAGAGAGGGGGGTGAGAGAAAAGTGAGGGGGTAAAGAGGTGGGGGGAGAGAGAGGGGGGAAGAGATGGGGGGTTGAGAGAGAGAGAGAGAGAGGAGGTTAGAGGGGAGAGTGAGAGGGAGATGAGAGAGGGGGTGAGAGAGAAAGACAGAGAAAGAGGGGGTGGGGTGAGAGAGAGGGGGAGTGAGGAAAGAGATGGGAAGAGAGAGAAAAAAGGGGGTGAGAGAGGGGGAGTGAGGAATGGGATGGGGAGAGAAATAGGGGGTTGAGAGAGAGGGGGTGAGAGAGCGTTGTGGGAGAGAGAGGGAGGGAGGAAAGTGGTGGGGGGAGAGAGAAGGGGGAAGAGATGGGGAGAGAGAGAGAAAGAGTGGGGTTGAAGGAGAGAGAGGAGGTGAGAGAGAGAGGGGGGTTGAGAGAGAGAGCGCGAGAGAGAGAGGGTGAGATAGGGGAGCGATAGAGAGGGGGAGTGAGAGAGACGGGGGCTCCCCTATCCCCCCTATTACATCAGGAGGTTCTCCCATCCCCCCCCCCCAAAAAAAAAAAACGACACTGGACTTTTAACTTCCAGCACCCTGCCGACTCCTTTTTCCAGCTGTGTGTGGCGAGGCTGCCGAGGCACGATCACAGCCTGGGACTCTGACCTCTGCCAAGTGAGCTACTTCTAGGATCAGAGGCTGCAGCCACCGCCACCTCCTGCTTCGCTTTGCTCCCCTGTAACCCAACAATCAGTCGGCTGCTGCCCCTGGTGTCACCCCTCTGGCGAGTGTCACCCAGGTACCGTCCCCACCCCCTGCAACCCGTAGCGAAGCCATTGCTAGTAGTGTCCCTTCTCCCTGGGGGTGGTGCAAGCCCCCTGAAAAATGCCGCCCAAGGCAAACGCCTTGTCTATCTCGCAGCAGAGATGATTCAAGTGTCACATGATCAGCCTAAAGACATTTTAAAAAAAAAATAGAAAAGGTGGGGGGGGGGGGGTGGTCACTGAGGAAAAGGAGGAAGAAATGCAAAGTTGGGCTATATATTTATCTAATATGATGTGACATCCTATAAAATTCTGCATACCTACAGTACTCTGCATTCACATTTACAGCCAGCAGATGGAACGCTAGTTTTTACACATTAATACGTTTTTATATACTTTGCTTAAAAATACAATTGCTTACAGAGATCAGTTGCTAAAGCTAAAATTTAAACTTACAAATGAAGTCAGAGCAATGGCGCTTCCCCTCCTGGCTTCCTGTGCAGACCGTATATAGAAAAAACAGGCAGGCAAAAGAGGACCGCCTGAAGGACCATATATATATATATATATATATATATATATATATATATATATATATATTGTAATAAAAAAAATTGTAACAAAAAAAGGTACAGCACTATTGTAATAAAATTAGTTTTATTATTATTTTTTTTAATTTTATAAAATTTTTTACTACAATATTTTTTTTTTTATTCAAATTTTTTTTATTACAATTTTCTGACTTTGCAGTGGTAAGCACAGTTGGTACAGCTGCTGTGTTGAACATAATATTATTTAATAGTTTGCGTTGATTTATAAATCTTTTTCACATATATATATATACATATATACATACAGATTATGTATATATATATATATATATATATATATATATACCATCAGGGTGTAGTTACAAAAACAAGAATAAAGGTAAAAAATTACAAAATTACAAAAATGTATTGTTGAAAATAGAAAAAATTATACTGAAAAAATATCATAAGGAACCACCCACCATAACCAGAAAAAAAGACAATGTTGTCTTAAACCCAATACTTGAAAATATGCACCTGACGTCACACTCACATAATCACAGCCCAATCATACTAAATAGCCATATAATGTGTGTGAGTATCTCCAGGCTGTGTATCAATGGATTGTTCCACCTTGGGGATAACCAGCAGGTACCGCAGTAAGAGAGATAGGAATAGTAGTACAGCCCACTGTCCCAAATATACGGGTCCAGGGCCGCTGATAGGGGGGGGACCACCAGCCCTCTAGTAGGGGGCCCGAGCACACAGGGGGGCCCACACAGAGAGGGGGATTAGTGATGGACAACAAATAAAGAAATCTTCCTCCAGCACCTGAATCTGATCTGTCCCTCTCCCAGCTATCAGCTTTTATCTGCTGAGAAAGAGACAGTCGTCCCTCACTAATCCCCCTCCCTTGTGTTGGCCCCCCCCCCCCTCCCAGCACTTATCTCTGCTCAGGAGTTTATTTGTAAATTGTAACTTTGTTTCTCTCTCTCTGTCTCTCTGATCACTGAGCTCCAACTGCCCAGCCTGTATATTTTTCTCATCTCATCTTCTTTTTTATTTAACTTTGTTTTTTTTTTTTTTTTTAGATTTAGCAGGAATTATGCGAGTTATGTTATATTTGTGTCTGATAATAGTGATTTTGTTGTAATTTTAGCTAAATATATCTTTAATATTTTCTTGGGGGGGGGCCCTGCCAGGTAGTCTGTAAGGGGCCCCGCGATTTCTAACAGCAGCCCTGTACGGGTCACTGCAGGTCAAATACAAACTACCATTGCTGCTGACCTGACAACTGAAAATCACTCAAGTAGACCAAGTACCTGAGGTTAATTGACCAAGCAGAAATGGAGAATCAATAGCACTCCTGAAATAACTGAAATATTACAATTCACAGCAGTCTCATGAACGTATCCCAATGGGAGATGGATAGTAAATAACTGTGATGTCCACTGCTGGTATTTGTGCAGAGATATCCTGGTTGAAAACAAGTTCATAAAGCCTCATAAGTAGTAAATGGATAATAGGTACTATTACCCTCACATGGTTGCGCGGAGAGCCCCTAACCTAACAGATCTACTTACCCAAACAGTCACATGATGATCTTTCCCCAGAACTGTAGGGATGGTCCCTTGTGGCCATTGCCAGATTTGTAGATTTATAGAGCGTACTGGATCTTCAATGCGGAGGGCTCAACTGTCTATTCAATTAAAAGCCTAATTAACTGTGCAACCACTCGGGTAATCCACAGTGTACAGTGCCCCTGCAATGAGCTATATATAGGCAAAACCAAACAAATAAACTGTGATGTCCATTGCTGGTATTTGCAGAGATAGCCTGGTTGAAAACAAGTTCATAAAGCCTCATAACTCATAACTGGATAATCGGTACTGTGGGAAGCAATAAGTGAAAATAATCAACGGCCTGAAGCTTGACAGCACTAGCGAGATATTGCATGGTCTATAAGATCTTGCTGCGGATCAGTGGCGTACCTAGAGCATTTGGCACCCTGGGCGGATCCTATATCTGGCACCCCCCCCCCCCCGACTTTAAAATGTAAAAACACCCACAAAAAAATGTAATGTTTTCAAGAATATTTTTTGCACAAATTTCACAGCCCCCCATCACAGTGCCCCTTGCGGTCTGCCCTCCGTCTCTCTAATCACAGTGCCCCCTTTTGAACTCTCTGCCTCCCCTGCACAGTCCTACCTTCAGCATAGATAGATAGCTAATATTAGCAATGTGTTTAAGTTTGAGTAATAGATTGGAGACTTGCTAAAGGAGATATTCAGAGACTACAGACATGATACAGGAGATGGTCAGAGACTACAGACATGATACAGGAGATGGTCAGAGACTGCAGACCTGATACAGGAGATGGTCAGAGACTACAGACATGATACAGGAGATGATCAGAGACTACAGACATGATACAGGAGATGGTCAGAGACTGAGGACATGATAGAAGATAGAAGAGCACTAGGTGGGCCGGAGAGCACAGACGAAGCAGAGAGCACTGGAGGAGCTGAAGGGCACGGTGGGGGGGGGGGGGGGGAACTGGAGAGAATTAAGAGAGGGTTTGGAAAGCATTGTAGGGGGTTGGAAGGTGCAGGGGGTGGATTGCACTGGGGGGGACAGGGAGCACTTGGGGGGGGGGCGAGCAGGGAAAATCAGGGGGGTGGAGAGCACTGGGGGGGGGGCAGGGAGCACTTAGGGGGGAGGGAGAAAGCACTGTGGGGAGTTGAAGAGCATGGGGGGGGCTTAAGAACAGGGGGGGGTCTAGTGCACTGGGGGTGGGGCTAAAAGCACTGAGGGAGGGATTAGGAGCACTGGAGGAGGTTAAGAACTTTGGGGGCCAGCAAAAGAAGTTGTATAGGAGGGGGATGGGGCAGCTGCATATAGATGAATTGATCTTTCCCTATTCTTCCTGCAGGAGGGAGAGGAGGAGAATCGGTTATTCAGCAGGAAGCTGCAGGAAGAATAGAGAAAGATGAATTCCTCTCTATGTAGTAGCCCCATCCCCCTCCTATCCAGCACACACTTTTGCAATGGGGACTCACCTTCTTCCCGCCGAGGCTCCGCCCCTTATTCCCGCAGCGGCTCCGCCCCCTTATTCCCGCCACGGCTCCGCCCCCTTATTCCCACCGCGGCTCCGCCCCCCACTAGCAGCACGGACTGAAGGAGCTGCCAGCCACTGCAGCTGCCTTCACACTGCGGGATCTGTCTGACTCTGAACACACCAGGCAGGACAGGACACCGGCTGACACCCCCCAGTGAGTGGCACCCGGGGCGGGCCACACCCCTGCCCCCCCCATTGGTACGCCACTGCTGCGGATGAAGGGCACAGCACGGGATAACTGCACAGAATAAACAAGACGGGTAAAGTCAGTGGCTGACAATGCACATGAACATCACCCCAACAGAATCCCCACTCATCGCTAAACACACAGCAGTCTGTGGGGATCCCGACCTCATAGGTCATGAGCATTGGGCAGAGTGAGATCAAACCAGGTCTTGTGCCGGTTCTTCACAATGTCCCAGTGTGCCGTGATGATCACCTTAGCTTGGGTTGCCCGCCGTGGCCGATGATGACACCACTGTGAATGGACTGGGGATCGACCGATATCGTTTTTTCATTGCCGATACTGATACCAATATTTTGGTCATCGTGTATCGGTATCGGCCGATATGGGCCGATATTTCCGTACATTTAAAAAAATATATATTTATTTTTTTAATTGACAGGTCTCTTGTGGAGGGATTTGGGGGTCTGAAAGACCCCAAACCCCTCCTCTACACTTAAAAACATTAAAAAAGCCAAGTTTGGCTGTTTTGAATGCTGTCCTTTTTTTAATCTGGCGCAGAGTACCCGGAAGTGATGTCATGGAGACCCGATCTGAGCTGAATGTGGCTTTGATTGGGCCTTCGGCGGCCGTGCAGGCTGGTTGCCCTGGTCTACCGGTGGGACGGGAGACCTGAGAGAGCGGAAGGTGGCGGGAGGGGGGAGAGATCACCTCCTGCTCTTTGTAATGACAGCCAAGCGGCTTCTCAGCCGCGTCGGTTGTCATTACAAGACAGCCGACCGTCGGCTATGGACGCCGGTACCGGGGTGATGCCTCTAGCTGCAGGTATCACTCCGGTACAAACACTTTCCAAAATATCGGTAATATTGGCCACCTTGGTGTCCGATTCCAATATATCGGGGGAAAGTGCATATCGGCCCTCGATATATCGGCTTTGCCGATAATGGGTCGATTCCCTAGAATGGACTATGTCCTTCTTCCTCCTTGAAAGATGAAGACATGCCATATTGCTTACGAGGTCACTGAAAAGTGCGGATCTCATGACAGGTGGTGCCTAGCGCAGATCTGCATGACGTCAACGCATTTCACTGGACACCCAGATTCTTCAGGACGTAGCGCCCCCTGACCCAATTTAAAAAAAAAACGCTTAAAGGGGACTAGCAGACCAGAAGGGAAATTCAGTAAATATTGCAATACTTAAAACTCAACATTCACGTTATACATTTGATGAAAACACACATTCTCAAAGTACACCCCCTAAAAGCGCAATCCCAGATGCAGGAAACAGAACAGAAGGTAAAAAATAATTAATTAAGACAGTCATTAAAGCACACATAGGAGTAGAGCAGAGCAATAGAGGAAAAATAACACAGCAAAGAAACAGGTTCTCTACGTCAACAGACATCAGTCTAGAAAGACCTGTAAATTAAGTTCTTTATTTAAGCCTTTTGGAAAAAGTGTATTTAGCTTATAAATCCAGAATTGTTCTTTCTTTAGAAGAGCCCTATCAAAGTCTCCTCATCTATTACTTCATTTAAGGGGGGAAAAGGCCTTTACCTTAAGGCCATCAGTGTTAGCTTGGTGAAATTGGAGAAAATGTAGTGCATGGGGGCTCTCAGGTTCTTCCTGTCTGATATCCCTGAGGTGTTCCCCAATGCGGATGCGCAACTGTCGTTTGGGTTTTCCTATATATAGCTTGTTGCACGGGCACTGTACACTGTGGATTACCTGAGTGGTTGCACAGTTAATTAGTCTTTTAATTGAATAGACAGTTGAGCCCTCCACATTGAAGCTCCAGTACGCTCCACAAATCTACAAATCTGGCAATGGCCACAAGGGACCATCCCTACAGTTCTAGGGAAAGAGGATAGTCAAAGATCATCATGTGACTGTATAAATTCAGATTGGGTAAGTAGATCTGTTAGGTTAGGGGCTCTCCGCGCAACCATGTGAGGGTAATAGTACCTATTATCCATTTACTACTTATGAGGCTTGTACTGTCAAGCTTCAAGCCGTTGATTATTTTCACTTATTGATTCCAACAGTGCCGATTATCCAGTTACTACTTATGAGGCTTTATAAACTTGTTTTCAACCAGGCTATCTCTGTACAAATACCAGCAGTGGACATCACAGTTTATTTACTATCCATCTCCCATTGGGATACGTTCATGAGACTGCTGTGAATTGTAATATTTCAGTTATTTCAGGAGTGCTAGTGATTCTCCATTTCTGCTTGGTCAATTAACCTCAGGTACTTGGTCTACTTGGGTGATTTTCAGTTGTCAGGTCAGCAGCAATGGTAGTTGGTATATGACCTGCAGTGACCCTTATATTTGGGACAGTGGGCTGTTGTTTTGGGACATCACAGTTTTTTTACTATCCATCTCCAATTGGGATACGTTCATGAGACTGCTGTGAATTGTATTATTTCAGTTATTTCAGGAGTGCTATTGATTCTCCATTTCTGCTTGGTCAATTAACCTCAGGTACTTGGTCTACTTGAGTGGTTTACAGTTGTCAGCTCAGCAGCAATGGTAGTTGCTAAATTGACCTGCAGTGACCCATATATTTGGGACAGTGGGCTGTACTACTATTCCTATCTCTCTTGCTGCGGTACCTGCTTGTTATCCCCAAGGTGGAACAATCCATTGATACACAGCCTGGAGATACTCACACACATTATATGGCTATTTAGTATGATTGGGCTGTGATTATGTGAGTGTGACGTCAGGTGCATATTTTTAAGTATTAGGTTTAAGACAACATTGTCTTTTTTTCTGGTTATGGTGGGTGGTTCCTTACGATATTTTTTCAGTATAATTTTTTTGTACTTTCAACAATAAATTTTTGTAATTTTGTTATTTTTTACTTTTTTTGTCTTGCTTTTGTAACTTCACCCCTGTGGCTATATATATATATATATATATATATATATATATATAGTCCGTTAGGTGGTCCTCTTTTGTCTGCCTGTTTTTTCTATATACCGTCTGCACAGGAAGCCAGGAGGGGAGGCGCCATTGCTCTGACTTCATTTGAAGTGTAAATTTTAGCTTTAGCAACTGATCTTTGTAAGCAATAGGTAATTTTAAGCAAAGTATATAAAGACATGTAAACGTGTAAAAACGAATTAAGAGCTTTAGAGCTCCATCTGCTGGCTGCAAATGTGAATGCAGAGTACTGTATGTAAGTAGCATTTCATATGATGTCACTTCTGACAGTAGAGCAGTGGATGGTGTCAGTAGGGCAGACGGTGTCAGTAGGGCAGAGATTGGTGTCAGTAGGGCAGAGATTAGTGTCAGTAGGGCAGTGGACGGTGTCAGTAGGGCAGAGATTAGTGTCAGTAGGGAAGCGGACGGTGTCAGTAGGGCAGAGATTAGTGTCAGTAGGGAAGTGGATGGTGTCAGTAGGGCAGAGATTGGTGTCAGTAGGGCAGTGAACAGTGTCAGTAGGGAAGAGATTGGTGTCAGTAGGGCAGTGGATGGCGTCAGTAGGGCAGTGGAAAGTGTCAGCAGGGCAGAGATTGGTGCCAGTAGGGCAGAGATTGGTATCATTAGGGCAGAGATTGATATAAGTAAGGCAGAGATTGATGTCAGTAAGGCAGAGATTGGTGTCAGTAGGGCAGAGATTGGTGTCAGTAAGGCAGAGATTGGTATCAGTAGAGCAGTGGACATTGTCAATAAGGCAGAGGTTGGTGTCAGTAAGGCAGTGGACGGTGTCGGTAAGGCAGAGATTGGTGTCAGTAAGGCAGAGATTGGTGTCAGTAGGGCAGAGATTGGTGTCAGTAAGGCAGAGATTGGTGTCAGTAGGGCAGAGATTGGTGTCAGTAAGGCAGAGATTGGTGTCAGTAGGGCAGTGGACGGTGTCAGTAAGGCAGAGATCGGTACCAATAGGGCAGTGGACGGTGTCAGTAGTTTTTATTTTTATTCTTTACAATTTAATTTTTTTTTTTTTTTTACTAATTTTTAGGAGCCTTGTTAGGGGGCTTTGGTGAAATATCATGACTCAGGAGTTTAAACAGGGGGAATCCCTGCCACACAGGGTGATTAAGGTGTGCCCTGTGTGCCCTCCTATGGTCAGGGGGGGTACTGCGATCTCTCAGAGAGATGACAAACACCTGGAAAGACCTAATTTGAAATATCAGCAGGGGTTTCTTGAAAGTTAAGAGGCCAGTCAAAGTTTTAGGTCATTGGCGTTCACCTCTAACTGTTTTTGGGGCTGGACCTTAAGGCTGACGCACGTTATGCCGAGCGTTATTATGCCTCATTAGAATGGGGTTCCTAATACCCAAAAACAGAAGAATGTACTTTGTTCTCCAATGCAAAGCAATGCAATGCATGATGGTGTGTTTCCATGGGTTGTGCTGCACTACAACATATGTCTGTCCATTATCCAGGTGCACTGGGGTGCCATTAAGAATGAATGATGCCATATAGCACACCAACATGCAGCATGTGCATTTATGTGCTATGCAGTGGCACATGTTATCCAGTCTCAATAAGGTGTGGCTGACAGGTCATACTGGGACTGGTAGTTTTTCTACTGCAGAGCACCAAAATATATTGCGGTGGGTCCAGTGCCAGGACAAGGCCATCTAGAGCCCAGGGCAAACATGCCAAACTCACAAATCTCCCCCTTTCCAACTTTCCCCTCCTAGCACAAATACCCTCCAATCATCCCCCCCCCCCCAACACAAATCCCCTCCCCATTCTACTATATCATCTCTTATAGCACAAATCCTCTTCCTCCTTCCCCCCGCTAAACACAATCCCCCACCTTTCCTAGCACACACTCCCAAATTTCCCCTCCTAGAACAATTCTTACCCCCTGCTGCCCCCCAAATTCCCCCACCCAACACAAATCCCTCCCCTCTATCTCCTCGTGGCACCCCCATACCCCAGATGATACCACAGTGACCAAGTCAGCCGTCCCTCCTGCCCACCCCTTGTCCCGGCCCTGTGGTGCATTACTATGCGTTGTGGTGTGCTGCAATGCATGTCCAGCGGCAAGTAGCACTGGGGTGCCATTAAGAATGAATGATGCCATAGCACATCAATGTGCAGCATGTGCATTTCTGTGCTCTGCGGTGGCACATGTTATCCAGTCTCAATAAGATGTGGCTAGCAGGTCATGCTGGGACTAGTAAGTTTTCTATATGCAGAGCGCTAAAATACATTGTGGTGGGTGCACTGCCAGGACAAGGCCATCTAGAGCCCAGGGCGAACATGCCAAACTGACAAATCTCCCCCCTTTAAAACTTTCCCCTCCTAGCACAAATCCCCTCCAATCGTCCCTACTAGCACAAATCCCCCCCCCCCCACACACACACAAATCCCCTCCCCACTCTACTATATCATCTCTTCTAGCACAAATCCTCTTCCCCTATCCCCCCTCCAAACACAATCCTCCACCTTTCCCAGCACACACACTCAAATTTTCCTTCCTAGAACAATTCTTACCCCCTGCTGCCCCCAAAATTCCCCCACCCAACACAAATCCCTCCCCTCCATCTCTTCGTGGCACCCCCAGACCTCATATGATACCACAGTGCCCAGGGCAGCCATCCCTCCTGCCCACCCCTTGTCCCGGCCCAGCGGTAGTGCATTACAATGCATTGTGGTGTGCTGCAATGCATGTCCAGCGGCATGGTGCACTGGGGCGCCATTAAGAATGAATGATTCCATAGCACATCAAAATGCAGCATGTGAATTTTTGTGTATTACGGTAACACTGGCGCAATCCAGCCTCAAAAGGGCCATGCCCATTGGCAGGGAGAAGGAATGACACCACAGCACACCAATGTGCAACCCAGCTTTAGGAAGGTCTTGCTGGTCACGCTCGAGCTAGTAGATCTTCCATTAACCACTTTCCGACCGCTTACCGCATATTTATTGCGGCAGTGCAGCTCTCCCAGGCAAACCGACGTAGGGCTACGTCGGTCGCTCAGTGGCAGCTAGGGGGCGAGCCCCCGATTGTCAGTGGGGAAGCCGATGCAGCGGGCAGGCGGCTCAGATTGCCGCCTGACACCCATGATCATTCCCCGCTGAGAGAGAAGGACAGGCAGCTGTTGTAAACACAGCTGACCGTTCTTCTCCCTGAAATGAGCTCCTGTGATCCTTCTATATTGGATCACAGGTCTCTATGGTCATTTCAGAAGCCACACCCCCCACAGTTAGAATCACTCCCCTAGGCTCACATTTAACCCCTTGATCACCCACAATGTTAACCCCTTCCCTGCCAGTGTCATTATTACAGAAACAGTGCATAATTTTAGCACTGATTATGATAGTAATATCACTGGTCCCCCCAAAAGTGTCAAAAATGTCAGTTAGGGGTTCCATCTGTCCACTGCAATGTCGCAGTCCCGCAAAAAATCGCACATCGCCGCCATTACTAGTAAAAAAAAAAACAATAAAAATGACATAAATCTTTCCTGTAGTTAGTAGACGCCTTCTATGTAGGATCACATGTCTCTGCGATCATTTCACAAGCCCCGCCCCCATACAGTTAGAAACACGCCCCTAGGTTCACATTTAACCCCTTGATCACCCACAGTGTTAACCCCTTCCCTGCCAGTGTCATTATTACAGTAACAGTGCATATTTTTAGCACTGATTACTGTAGTAATATCACTGGTCCCCCCAAAAGTGTCAAAAATGTCAGTCAGGGGTCCGATCTGTCTGCCGCAATGTCGCAGTCCCACTAAAAATCGCAGATCCCCGCCATTACTAGTAATAAAAAAAACAATAAAAATTACATAAATCTTTGCCGTAGTTCGTAGACGCAATAACTTTTGCGCAAACCAATCAAAATACGCTTATTGGGATTTTCTTTACCAAAAATATGTAGCAGAAAACAAATTGGCCTAAAATGTTTAAAAAAATTAGATTTTTAAAAATTTTTGGGGAAATGTTATATAGTGGAATGTGAAAAATATTGTTTTTTTTTTTTTTTTTCAGAATTGTCGCTGTTTTTTTGTTTATAGCGCAAAAAATAAAAATTGCACAGGTGATCAAATACCACCAAAAGAAAACTCTATTTGTGTGGAAAAAAAAGGATGTAAATTTAATTTGGGTACAGCGTCACACGACCGCGCAATTGTCCGTTAAAGTAACGCAGTGCCGAATCGCAAAATATGGCCTGGTCAGGAAGGGGGTAAAATCTTCTGGTCTTAAAGTGGTTAAAAATACGCTCATTGAGAATTTTGTTGTCAAAGACATGTAGCTAAATACATTTTGACCTAAATATATGACAAAAATTGAATATATTGGATATTTTTTAACTGTCAAAGTAGAAAATGTAAATTTTTTCGCAAAATTTTGGCTCTTTTTTTATTAATATCGCAAAAAATAAAAAGCGCAGAGGTGATCAAATACCACCAAAAGAAAGCTCTGTTTGTGGGGAAAAAAGGACGTAAATTTTGTTTGGGTACGGCGTTGCATGACCGCGCAATTGTCAGTTAAATTTGCGCAGTGCCAAGTTAAAAAAAGGGGCCTGGAAGTTAAGCAGGAAAATCCTCGGGTGGTAAAGTGGTTAAAGAGCAACCCAATGCATGGTGGTGCCTTATTATGAATTGTGGTTTGATGCCACACTTGTCCGTTAGCAAGGCGCACTAAGATGCCATTAAGAATGAATAACACCACAGCACACCAATGCGTAGAATTTTTGTGTGGTGCAGGAACCCATGCGTTACCCATCCCAGCTGGTGGGTCATGCTGGAACCAGAAGTCCTTCTAGGGCAAGAGCTCAATGGTGACCTTGTTCCAATCTGCCTACTCCAATATTCCCTATTCAGGCTAAATCCAAAGTTATACGTCTCCTCTATGGGTTCAGCACCCCAGCCACTTAGCCAAGTCCTTATTTCCAAATTTGATGACTGTTTGTGTGCGGTCTCCGCTTCCGCTTTGCGGCAGATCCGCATAAAACACGTCCACTGACATGTAAAGGCTTTATGAGGTGGTGCCTGGGATCACCATAAATTTCTGGAGCTCCGTCCAAAAAAAAAAAAAAAAGAGTGACAGATTTATTACCTCTTCACCGGGTTTTGGAAAAATATGGGGCGACTTCACCTGCAATAATGGCTTTATAGACCCTATGGCGGCTTTTCCCCCGCCATTCACTGCCTCTGGGCAGCCTAAAAAAAAAAAAAAGCCTTTTCCGGAGACGAGAGTCATTGAAAGGCTCATTAGACGGGTCCCGATAACGTAACTCTCTCGCATTGACTGATTCCTGTGTTGTTACACCTGCACCGCGGACCCCGCGCTCCACCGGCCGAGGCAATAAAAAGGCCATTTGGATAGCGAGAATAAAACCGACTCACAGCACATGTTTATTTAAAGCGACATTATTTTTAATCCTCGTTGAAAATATTTAGCCATTCAAGTTGTAAAATGATTTATTGAAAGGTAGACATGAGATTTTTTTTTTTCTGTAGTTTAAGATGCGGCTAAATGGGCGCTTTTATATATTCCTAATTACCGCAGGATTTCAGGAACGCTAAAGGACGCTTTTATATCGCGGGGTTAAATGTGCCAACATTTCATTTCATTCACCAATGTGGTCTCTGCGCCAGATTTTATACTAAACCTCTTTTATTGTTTTTCAATTTTTATAAAAGCTTAAAGTGTGAGTTCACCTTTACAAAAAAGCATGGTGTGCCAAACCTACCGACCTACCAGCCACGGTTCCCTTTCTGTTCCAAGAATAAAGTCCCAAATGGCATTAAAAGGAATCATCTTAAAATCTTCTACAGTTTGTGATGTTCCCGTCCTGAGTGATTGTAGGGAGAGAGCAGCCATTGGGAACAGCGTCCCCTAGTGCCACAGAGGGGGAGCACCATCCTGTTCCTTCAGCTACACACATGCAGGGTGTACTTTCTTCTGTCACCTATGATGAACTCATTACAACTGGGTGATTACCATTGAACAGACAAGGAGTCACTGCTCAAGGTGGTGTAATTGCCTGATGACTCACACAGGTGGGTGATTACCAGCTGGCCACAACTGGGTGATTATCTACTATTTACAACTGGGTGATTACCAACTGGCCATAACTGGGTGATTATCTACTATTTACAACTGGGTGATTACCAACTGGCCACAACTGGGTCATTATCTACTCCTATTTACAACTGGGTGATTACCAACTGGCCACAAATGGGTTATTACCCAACTGTCCACAACTGGGTGATTATCTACTCCTATTTACAACTGGGTGATTACCAACTGGCCACAACTGGGTCATTACCCAACTGGCCACAACTGGGTCATTATCTACTCCTTTTTACAACTGGGTGATTACCAACTGTCCACAACTGGGTGATTATCTACTCCTATTTACAACTGGGTGATTACCAACTGGCCACAACTGGGTGATTATCTACTCCTTTTTACAACTGGGTGATTACCAACTGGCCACAACTGGGTCATTACCCAACTGGCCACAACTGGGTCATTATCTACTCCTTTTTACAACTGGGTGATTACCAACTGGCCACAACTGGGTGATTATCTATTGGTTACAATTAAATGATTGCCAACTAGTCACAACTGGGTGATTGCCAGCTGGCTACAACTGGGTGATTACAAACTGGCCACAACTGGGTGATTAGCAACTGGCCACAACTGGGTGATTATCTACTCCTTTTTACAACTGAGTGATTAGCAACTGGCCACAAGTGGGTGATTATCTACTCCTATTTACAACTGGGTGATTACCAACTGGCCGCAACTGGGTGATTATCTACTCCTATTTACAACTGGCCACAACTGGGTGATTATCTATTGGTTACAATTGAATGATTGCCAACTAGTCACAACTTGGTGATTCTCAACTGGTTACAACTGGGTGATTACCAACTGGCCACAACTGGGTGATTACCAACTGGCTACAACAGGGTAATTATCTACTCCTATTTACAACTCAGTGATTACCAACTGGCCACAAATGGATGATTATCTACTCCTATTTACATCTGGCCACAACTGGGTGATTATCTATTGGTTACAATTGAATGATTGCCAACTAGTCACAACTGGGTGATTCTCAACTGGTTACAATTAAATGATTGCCAACTAGTCACAACTGGGTGATTATCTACTTCTTTTTACGACTGGGTGATTACAAACTGGCCACAACTGGGTGATTATCTACTCCTATTTACAACTGGGTGATTACCAACATGCCGCAACTGGGTGATTATCTACTCCTATTTACAACTGGCCACAACTGGGTGATTATCTACTCCTATTTACAACTGGACACAACTGGGTGATTATCTATTGGTTACCATTGAATGATTGCCAACTAGTCACAACTGGGTGATTGCCAGCTAGCCAAAATTGTGTGATTACCAACTGGCTACAACAGGGTAATTATCTACTCCTATTTACAACTCAGTGATTACCAACTGGCCACAACTGGGTGATTATCTACTCCTATTTACAACTGGCCACAACTGGGTGGTTATCTATTGGTTACAATTGAATGATTGCCAACTAGTCACAACTGGGTGATTCTCAACTGGTTACAACTGGGTGATTATCTACTCCTATTTACAACTGGGTGATTACCAACTGGCCACAACTGGGTGATTATCTATTGGTTACAATTAAATGATTGCCATCTAGTCACAACTGGGTGATTGCCAGCTGGCTACAACTGGGTGATTACAAGCTGGCCACAACTGGGTGATTAGTAACTGGCCACAACTGGGTGATTATCTACTCCTTTTTACAACTGGGTGATTACCAACTGGCCACAACTGGGTGATTATCTACTCCTATTTACAACTAGGTGATTACCAACTGGCAGCAACAGGGTGATTATCTACTCCTATTTACAACTGGGTGATTATTTACTCCTATTTACAACTGAACACAACTGGGTGATTATCTATTGGTTACAACTGGGTGATTACCAACTGGCCACAACTGTGTCATTACCAACTGGCTACAACAGGGTAATTATCTACTCCTATTTAACACTCAGTGATTACCAACTGGCCACAACTGGGTGATTATCTACTCCTATTAACAACTGGCCACAACTGGGTGGTTATCTATTGGTTACAATTGAATGATTGCCAACTAGTCACAATTGGGTGATTCCCATCTGGTTACAACTGGGTGATTACCAACTGGCCACAACTGGTGATTACCAACTGGCTGCAATAGGGTGATTATCTACTCCTATTTACAAGTCGGTGATTACCAACTGGCCACAACTGGGTGATTATCTACTCCTATTTACAACTGGCCACAACTGGGTGGTTATCTATTGGTTACATTGAATGATTGCCAGCAAGTCACAACTGGGTGATTGCCAGCTGGTTACAACTGGGTGATTACCAACTGGCCACAACTTGGTGATTACCAACTGGTTACAACTGGGTGATTACCAACTGGTTACAACTGGGTGATTACCAACTGGTTACAACTGGGTGATTACCAACTGGCCACAACTGGGTGATTACCAACTGGCCACAACTGGGTGATTACCAACTGGTTACAACTGGTTGATTACCAACTGGTTACAACTGGGTGATTAGCAACTGGCCACAACTGGGTGATTACCAACTGGTTACAACTGGGTGATTACCAACTGGTTACAACTGGGTGATTACCAACTGGTTACAACTGGGTGATTACCAACTGGCCACAACTGGGTGATTACCAACTGGTTACAACTGGGTGATTACCAGCTGCACTGCAATGCATGTCCATTGGCAAGGTGCACTGGGGTGCCATTAGGAATGAACGACAACCAACATGCAGCATATGCATTTTTGTGCTTTGCGCTAATTTGCATAATTACCCAGCCTCAATAAAGTCCACATCCATTGGCAAGGTACACTGGGTTGCCATTATGAATGAATTGCACCAATTTTTGGCTAAGTCTATGGTCTATCTCAGATGTGGTCCTTAGCCCCGTTTATTAGAAGTAGAATATTTAGATGTCCTTGAGGCTTGCACAAATAGACCGTGTACTGTATCCACCAACCTAGGACTCTAGGAGCTGAGTCAGCAAGGTAAAGCCTGCAATTATTTGAATGGAAGACACCAACTCTCACCTCTTTCCATGAAAATATTCCATAGAAAGGATGGAATTTCATTTCTGCCTTCCCTCCGCTGCCTTATTAAACTAATTCCTCTAAACAGACACAGTCAAAGCAAAGGAAATATTTATCACACGACCTGAGCCCGTTCATATTTTCATTTCAGTTCAGGATTTATACCAGCCTGGGGAAGAAAGTCAAAGGTTTTATTCATGAGCTTTGGGGCTCCCATCTATAAATGTGTTGGGTTTAGCAAAGAAGAAAAAAAAAATTGGAATTTCCACACAGAAATGTATTTGTGTTAATCGCGCGCTCGGATGAATGGAGCTGAGCGTTCTTATGATTCTTAATATCTACTCGGGAATGTGTGCAAACGTCTATCTGCTGGAGACTGGACCAGGTTTCTCCTTTTAAACTCCTTTTTTAAATGAAATTTCCACAAAAATAAAAAAAACTTTCCATGTTTTACTTTTTTATAAAGGTTTGAAGTGTCAGGAACTGTTTAAAGGACCCGGTCACTTTATCAAAAGTTGTAGAAGATGGATGGAAATCAAAGGCGGTCAGCTTAGTATATATGGAGGATCTAAAGGTTGGGGTCACTTAAGACTCTCCCTGGTCTGTATGTATAGACTATCTCCTGCAGCACAGTAATAAAAGCATGTTTTGTGGCTATAAGAACTATGACACATGTTACCTTGTACACAGTGAGGAGGCTCCAGTTTAAAGCCCCTGCTTTTGTTATCACAATTTTGCCACAACCATAATTTGCCTCTGCATGCTGCACAGGGCACCAACCTCTTCTCCTCTGCGTGCCCAGGGCTGATCTCCCTTTCTCCAGGTAAAGAAAATATGGCCAGGACTCCAGGAACGGAGGGACTTGACAGGGGGGAGGAGATGGCCAGGAGCAGAGTGGCTTCACAGGGGGGGATGGCCAGGAGCAGAGTGGCTTGACAGGGGGGAGGAGATGGTCAGGAGCAGAGTGGCTTCACGAGGGGGGGGGGGGGGCCAAGAGCAGGGTGGCTTGACATGGGGGAGGAGATGGACAGGAGCGGCATGGCTTGACATGGGGGAGTAGATGGTCAGGAGTAGAGTGGCTTGACAGGGGGGAGGAGATGGCCAGGAGCAGGGTGGCTTGACATGGGGGAGGAGATGGACAGGAGCGGCGTGGCTTGACATGGGGGAGGAGATGGTCAGGAGCAGAGTGGCTTCACGGGGGGGGGGGGGATGGCCAGGAGCAGGGTGGCTTGACAGGGGGGAGGAGATGGCCAGGAGCAGAGTGGCTTGACAGGGGGGAGGAGATGGCCAGGAGCAGAGTGGCTTGACATGGGGGAGGAGATGGACAGGAGCGGCATGGCTTGACATGGGGGAGGAGATGGACAGGAGCGGCGTGGCTTGACATGGGGGAGGAGATGGTCAGGAGCAGTGGCTTCACGGGGGGGGGGGGGGATGGCCAGGAGCAGGGTGGCTTGACAGGGGGGAGGAGATGGCCAGGAGCAGAGTGGCTTGACATGGGGGAGGAGATGGACAGGAGCGGCATGGCTTGACATAGGGGAGGAGATGGACAGGAGCGGCATGGCTTGACATGGGGGAGGAGATGGACAGGAGCGGCGTGGCTTGACAGGGGGGAGGAGATGGCCAGGACCAGAGTGGCTCGACAGGGGGGAGGAGATGGCCAGGAGCAGACATCAAACATCAAAGCAGCTGAAACTGATTAACAACCCCCTCTGCTACTTAACTGACCATATCAATATCCCAGGAGTTTAATTGACTTGATGCTATACTCTGATTAAAAAGTGTTCCTTCAATTTTTTTGAACAGTGTATAAAGGCACAGCAAACAAAATTGCTGTATTTTGTGTAATGTGATTATTTCCTATGATCATCAGCGCCATCTAGTGGCTACAATGCAGTATTTTTCGTGATTGAGGTATTTCAGGAAAAGTACCGCAATATGGCCACACGTTGAAGCTTACGCTCATTGGAAATAATCATATTACATAAAATACTGCCATTATTTTATTTACGGCTGTGCAAATGTTTGTCACACTCTTGTGCCACAATTTTTTTTTTTATAAATGGATCTCATTTTGTTTTGGGATTTAAAGTAATCTTCAGGCCTGAAATGTGCATTTTAACACGTGCGCAAAAAATAATTAAAAAAAAAAATCTCTGGCAGTAAAAGGGTTAAAGTGGACCTGTCATTAGCTATACAGTATGTTTCCATGGTAAGTCCATGCATGCTCAGTAATGTGTTAATGTAACCCTTCCAGGTATTTATTACCTCTCACAGAGATCACAGGACTCCCCCAGACAATGATTTCATCTACTTGTCTCTCCACAAGGACAGCACCATATTTGATCAGGCATCATTCGGGGTCACCATCTACTTCCTGGACTGAGATGCCGACCTAGAAATGACACAATTGTGTAAATCTCGTGCCTGTGCAGTTCTTGGCTGCTTTCCCAAACATTATTTTATACTTTTTTCTCTACCACCCCCCCCCCCATCATTCATCTCTCCAGCCCCCCCCCCATCATTCGTCTCTCCCACACCCCCATCATTCGTCTCTTCTGCACCCCCCTATCATTAGTCCCTTCCGTCCCCCCATCACTCGTCTCTCCCATCCCCCCCATCATTCATCTCTTCCAGCCCCCTATCATTCGTCTCTCCCAGTCCCCCATCATTTGTCTCTCCCGCCCCCCCCCCCGTCATTTGTCTCTTCCGCACCCCCCTATCATTAGTCCCTTCCGGCCCCCCCATCATTCGTCTTTTCAAGGCCCCTCTATCATTCCCCTCTCCCGCCCCCCCCCCCCATCATTTGTCTCTCCCGCCGACCCCCCATCATTCGTCTCTCCCGGCCACCTATTCATTCCTCTCTCCCACCTCCCCCATCATTCATCTCTCCTGCCCCTCCCCCTATCATTTGTCTCTCCTGCCCCCACATCATTTGTCTGTTCCGCCCCCCCCTATCATTGGTCTACTCCACCTCCCCCCCATCATTTGCCCCCTTCCCTATCATTCAGCTTTTCTGGCCCCCCTATCATTCGTGTCTCCTGCACCCCCATCATTCATCTCTCCCAGACCCCCCATCATTCGTTTCTCCCACCCCCTCATCTTTCGTCTCTCCCAGCCCCCATCATTTGTCTCTCCTTCCCCCCTACCATTAGTCTCTCCTGCCCCCCCCCCCCCCCATAATTTCTCTCTCCCGGTCCCCCTATCATTCTTCTCTCCCAGCCCGCCTACCATTCGTCTCTTCGTCCTCCCCATCATTCGTCTCTCCTGGCCCCCCTATCATTCATCTCTCCCGTCCCCCTTATCATTCGTCTCTCCCGTCCCCCCTCCCATCATTAGTCTCTTTGTCCCCCATCATTCGTCTCTCCTGGCCCCATCATTCGTCTCTCCAGCCCACCCTATCATTCGTTAATTGGTCCCCTCCCATCATTCGTCTCTCCTGGCCCCCCTATCATTTGTCTTTCCCACCCCGTCTTATTATTTGTCTCTCCCGCCCCCCTATCATTCGTCTCTCTCCCGCACCCTATCATTCGTCTCTCCCACCCTCTGCTATTATTTATCTCTCCCGCCCACCTTAGCATTTGTCTTTCCTGCCCCCCCCCCCCCCTATCATTCATCTCTCCCGGCCCCCCTATTTTTCGTCTCTCCAGCTCCCCTTTTCATTCATCACTCCTGGCCCCCCTATCATTTGTCTCTCCCGCCCCCCATCATTTATTTCTCCCACCCCCCCACCATTCCTCTCTCCCAGCCCCCCTATCATTCCGCTCTCCTGCCCCCCCCATCATTTGTCTCTCCCAGCCCCCCTATTATTCATCTCTCCACTTTCCCCTCATTATTTGTCTCTCCTGCCCCCCCCCCCCCATTATTCGTCTTTCCCCGCCCCCCCCATCATTCGTCTCTCCTTCCCCCCCTACCATTAGTCTCTCCTGCCCCCCCCCTCCCCCACCATTCCTCTCTCCCAGCCCCCCTATCATTCCGCTCTCCTGCCCCCCCCATCATTTGTCTCTCCCAGCCCCCCTATTATTCATCTCTCCACTTTCCCCTCATTATTTGTCTCTCCTGCCCCCCCCATTATTCGTCTTTCCCCGCCCCCCCCCCATCATTCGTCTCTCCTTCCCCCCCTACCATTAGTCTCTCCTGCCCCCCCCCTCCCCCACCATTACTCTCTCCCAGCCTGCCTACCATTCATCTCTTCGTCCTCCCCATCATTTGTCTCTCCCGGCCCCCCTATCATTCATCTTTCCCGCCCCCCCTATCATTCGTCTTTCCCGCCCCCCTCCCATCATTCGTCTCTCCTGTCCCCCCTCCCATCATTCGTCTCTCCTTTACTCCCCTATCATTCGTCTCTCCAGCCCACCCTATCATTCGTCTCTCCTGGCCCCCCTATCATTCATCTCTCCCACCCCGTCTTATTATTTCTCTCTCCCGGTCCCCTATTATTAGTCTCTTCCGCCTCCCTATCATTCGTCTCTCCCGCCCCCTATCATTCGTCTCAACCGCCCCTCTCCCATCATTCGTCTCTCCTGGCCCCCCTATCATTCGTCTCTGCCACCCCCTCCTATTATTTATCTCTCCCGCCCACCTTAGCATTCATCTTTCCCACCCCTGCTATCATTCTTCTCTCCCGGCCCCCCTATCATTCGTCTCTCCCGGCCCCCCTATCATTCGTCTCTCCTGCTCCCCTTTTCATTCGTCTCTCCTGGCCCCCCTATCATTTGTCTCTCCCGCCCCCCCCCCACCATTCGTCTCTCCCAGCCCCCCTATCATTCCTCTCTCCTGCCCCCCCATCATTTGTCTCTCCCAGCCCCCCTATTATTCGTCTCTCCGCTTCCCCCTCATTATTCGTCTCTCCTGGTCCCCCCCCCCATTTTTTGTCTCTCCCCACCCCCCATCATTCGTCTCTTCCACCCCCCCCATCATTCATCTCTCCTTCCCCCCTACCATTAGTCTCTCCTGCCCCCCCCCCACCATTTCTCTCTCCTGCCCCCTCATCATTCCTCTCTCCCGGCCTGCTTACCATTCGTCTCTTCGTCCTCCCCTTCATTTGTCTCTCCCGGCCCCCCTATCATTCATCTCTCCCTCCCCCCTTATCATTTGTCTCTCCCGTTCCCCCCTCCCATCATTCGTCTCTTTGCCCCCCCCATCAATCGTCTCTCCTGGCCCCCCTATCATTCGTCTCTTTGCCCCACTCCCCTCTCATCATTTGTCTCTCCTGGCCCCCCTTTCATTCGTCTCTCCCACCCCCTCCTATTTTTCGTCTCTCCCGCCCACCCTTAGCATTCGTCTTTCCCGACCCCCCTATCCTTTCTCTATCCCGCTCCCCTTTTCATTAGTCTCTCCCAGCCCCCCTATCATGTGCCTCTCCCGCCCCCCATCATTAATTTCTCCCGCCCCCCCACCATTCTTCTCTCCCAGCCCCCCTAGCGTTCCTCTCTCCTGCTCCCCCATCATTTGTCTCTCCCAGCCCCCTTATTATTCGTCTCTCCACTTCCCCCTCATTATTCGTCTCTACTAGTCCCCCCTCCCCATCATTCGTCTCTCCCGCCCCCATCATTCATCTCTCCGGCCCCCCTATCATTCGTCTCTCCCACACCTCCTATCATTCATCTCTTCCGCCCACCTAATCATTCGTCTTTCCCACGCTGCCCTATCATTCGTCTCTCCCGGCTCCATTATCATTCATCTCTCCCGGCCCCCCTATCATTTGTCTCTTCTGCCCCCCCTTTCATTCGTCTCTCCCGGCCCCCCTATCATTCGTCTCTCCCGCCCCCCCATCATTCGTCTCTCCCACCCTCCCATCATTCATCTCTCCCAACCCCCCTCAACATTCGTCTCTCCCAGCCCTCCCATCATTCGTCTATCCCTGCCGCCCTATCATTCGTCTCTCGTGTCTCCACCTCATTATTTGTCTCTTTCAGCCCCCCCTTCATCAATTGTCTCTCCCGCCCCCTATCATTTTTTCTCTCCTGCCCCCTATCATTCATCGCTCTCGCCCCTTCCCCCATCAATTGTCTCCCCCCCTCCATTATTCGTCTCTCTCGGCCCCCCCTATCATTCTTCTCTCCTGCCCCCCTCCCTATCATTCGTTTCAACCGCCCCTCTCCCATCATTCGTCTCTCCCCCCCATCATTCTTCTCTCCTGGCCCCCCTATCATTCGTCTCTCCCAGCCCATCTTATCATTCGTCTTTGCCGCCCCCCCATCATTCGTCTCTCCCCGCTCCCCTATCATTCGTCTTTCCCAGCTCCCATATCATTCGTTTCTCTTCCAGGTCCCCCTATCATTCGTCTTTCAGGCCCCCCTCCCATCATTAGTCTCTTCGTCCCCCCCATCATTCGTCTCTCGTACCCCCATCATTTGTCTCTCCTGACCCCCCCCATTATTCGTCTCTTCCACCCCCCATAATTTTTCTCTCCCGGCCCCCTATCATTCGTCTTTGCTGCCCCCCTATCATTCGTCTCTCCCACATCCCCCCATCATTCATCTCTCTCACCCACCCATCATTCGTCTCTCCCGCCCCCCCATCATTCATCTCTCCCACCCCCCCCCCCATGATACGTCTCTCCTTCCCCCACATCATTTGTCTCTTTGTCCTTCCCATCATTTGTCTCTCCCGGCCCCCCATCATTCATCACTCCCCCCTATCATTCGTTTCACCTGCCCCCCTCCCAATATTCGTCTCTTCATCGCCCCCATCATTTGTGTCCCCCGGCCCCCCATCATTCATCTCTCCCCGGCCCCCCATCATTCATCTCTCCCCGGTCCCCCCATCATTCATCTCTCCCAGCCCCCCATCATTTGTCTCTTCCGCCCCTCTTATCATTCATCTCTACCGCCCCCCTATCATTTGTCTCTTCTGCCCCCTCTTATCTTTCGTCTCTCCCACCCCCCCCTATTATTTTTCATCAATCATCTCCCCTGCCCCCATTTCTTTTGTCTCTCCCGCCCCCCCCCCAAATTAGTCTCTTCTACCCCCTATCATTTTTCTCTCCCGGCCCCTATCATTCTTCTCTCCTGCCCCCCCCCCCCCATCATTCATATTTCCCACCCCCCTATCATTCTTCTGTCCTTCCCCCTCTATCATTCATCTCTCCCACCTCCCCGCATCATTCGTATCTCCTGCTCCCCCATCATTCATCTTTCCCACCCCCCTATCATTCATCTCTTCCGCCCCCCCCCCCATCATACGTCTCTCCTGCACCCAAAACAATTGTCTCTTCGTCCTCCCCATCATTTGTCTCTCCCGGTCCCCCATCATTCATCTCACCTGCCCCCTCCTATCATTAGTCTCTTCGTCCCGCCCATCATTCGTCTCTCCTGGCCCCCCCTATCATTCGTCTCTCCTGGCCCCCTCCCCCAATAATTCATCTCCCCCCCCCCATCATTCGTCTCTTCATCCCCCATCATTCGTCTCTCCTGCCCCTTCCTATCATTCGTCTCTCCCCCCCCCCCATAATTCGTCTCTCCCGCCCCCCCCCATCATTCGTCTCTCCTGCTCCTTCCTATCATTCGTCCCCCCCCCCCCCCCCCATAATTCGTCTCTCTCCGCCCCCCCATCATTCGTCTCTCCATCAGGCAGGTGCCATGGCACCCTTCCCCCCACCCTGCTCAGAAATAGGACACCTGGTCCCTTTAAGGGCCCCCAGCAGCTGCTCAGCCTGTCAGGTCAGCGCTGGGTGACGTTTGACAAATGCCAGGAGTGAGGAGCCAGCCGGGCATTCCCTCTCCTCCCAGCTGCATTGTGGGTACGAGGAGAAGGATGTAAAGATGGCTGAAAAGCAGAAGCACGATGGCCGGGTGAAGATCGGACACTACGTCCTGGGGGACACCCTGGGGGTCGGCACCTTCGGCAAAGTGAAAAGCTGAGTATATGCGGAGCGGGGGAGAGGGGAGCCGGGATACGGACTTAGCGTAACGCCGAGCGGCCAGCAAGGGGGCGCCCTCTAGGATGAGCGCAGCGGCCTCTGGGAATAGCGCTGGGAAGAGATACATTGTAACATTACACGGCAACACGGCGTCTCCCCCCCTTCTGTGTACTTCTACTGGTCCTCCGCCTTGGGAGTCCTACAGGGGGGGGGGATACCATTACAGCGGGGGGAGGGGGGACTTACTGATAACAACGTTATAGGGGCTTATTGACTGACATTTATTAGTAGAAGGGGAAAGGATGGGGACTGACTTGCTGATCTTACTGACAGATCATTATGGGGGGGATGCATGACTTGCTGATCTTACTGACAGATTATTATGGGGGGATGCATGACTTGCTGATCTTACTGACAGATCATTATGGGGGATGCATGACTTGCTGATCTTACTGACAGATTATTATGGGGGGATGCATGACTTGCTGATCTTACTGACAGATCATTATGGGGGGGATGCATGACTTGCTGATTTTACTGACACATCATTATGGGGGATGCATGACTTGCTGATTTTACTGACAGATCATTATGGGGGGATGCATGACCTGCTGATCTTACTGACAGATCATTATGGGGGGGATGCATGACTTGCTGATTTTACTGACACATCATTATGGGGGATGCATGACTTGCTGATTTTACTGACACATCATTATGGGGATGCATGACTTGCTGATCTTACTGGCACATCATTATAGGGGGATACATGACTTGCTGATCTTACTGACAGATCATTATGGGGGGGATGCATGACTTGCTGATTTTACTGACAGATCATTATTGGGGCTTGCATGACCTGCTCATCTTACTGACACATCATTATGGGGGATGCATGACTTGCTGATCTTACTGACAGATCATTATGGGGGGATGCATGACTTGCTGATTTTACTGACACATCATTATGGGGGATGCATGACTTGCTGATTTTACTGACACATCATTATGGGGGGATGCATGACTTGCTAATCTTACTGACAGATCATTATGGGGGGATGCATGACCTGCTGATCTTACTGACACATCACTATGGGTGGATTCATAACTTGCATCATTATGGGGGGGGGGGGGGTGCATGACTTGCTGCTCTTACTGATACATCATTATGGGGGGGGGGGGTGCATGACCTGCTGATCTTACTTACACATCTTTATGAGGGAATTAATGACCTACGGATCTTACTGATACCTGAGTGTGGGGGATGGGGGCTGACTTGCTGACAGATCATTATGGGGGATGGGAGGCTGACTTACTGACAGATCATTATGGGGGATGGGAGGCTGACGTGCCACTCTTATTGATGCTCCTGTCTAGGAGGGGTTTGTTGTTGCTGACTTGCTGATACAACCATATGGGGGTGACTATCTTGTTTGTATCATCAATATAGGGGATGACTAACTGTTCTTATCCATATATGGGAAGTGCATGGCTTGCTGCTCTTACTTATTCATCATCATCATGAGGGATGGGGGGCTGACTTGCTGCTCTTATTGGTGCACCTGTCAAACTGTCAAGGAGGGGGTTGTTGCTAAGTCCCTAATACATCAGTATAGGGGCTGACTGTCTTGCTGGTCCTATCAATATGGGGGGGGGGCGGCTGTCTTGCTGGTTTTATCAATATGGGGGGGGGCGGCTGTCTTGCTGGTCTTATCGATATGGAGGGTGACTGTCTTTCTGGTCCTATCAATATGGGGGTGACTGTCTTGCTGGTCCTATCAATATAGGGGGTGACTAAATGTTCTTATCCATATAGGGAAGTGCATGGCTTGCTGCTCTTACTTATTCATCATCATGAGGGATGGGGGGCTGACTTTTTGCTCTTATTGGTGCACCTGTCAAACTGTCAAGAAGAGGGTTGTTGCTAAGTCGCTAATACATCCGTATAGAGGCTGACTGTCTTTCTGGTCCTATCAATACGGGGGTGACTGTCTTGCTGGTCTTATCAATATGGGGGTGACTGTCTTTCTGGTCCTATCAATATGGGGGGAGGGGGAATCAATATGGTAGGTTACTGTCTTGCTGGTCTTATCAATACAGGGGGTGACTGTCTTGCTGGTCCTATAAATCTGGGGTGACTGTCTTTCTGGTCCTATAAATTTGGGGTGACTGTCTTTCTGGTCCTATAAATTTGGGGTGACTGTCTTTCTGGTCCTATCGATATGTGGGGGCAATGGCCTTGTTGGTCTTATAAAAAATAAGGGGTAGCTGTCTTCCTAGTGTTATCAGTACATCAATCATTACATGGAGTCAGAGGATGACTTGCTGCTTTTCTTGATGCATCCTTTGGGAGGGGGCAGGGTTTTTTTGTGGTTGACTTGCTGGTCTTCTGAATGTGGTGGATGACGGTCTTGCTGCTCTCATCCATGCAGGGTTTGATGGTCTTGCTGCTCTTATCAATATGAAGGAGAGGCTGCTTGACTTGCTATCGTTATCAATATGGGGGGGGGGGGGGGACTGACTTTCTGCTCTTGCTAATACATCAATTTGGAACGGGACTTTGGGCAACTGACTTGCTGCTCTTGGCCATTTGTGATCACTGCTGGAGACAGCTCATTAGTGTCCTGCATACTTACCTCTGGGTGTGTTCTCCTCCTGCCATGTGAGGTCCAAGCTCCACCCATTCTGTACCCCTGGATGTTATGATGCAAGCAGTGGGCGGGCTCTTGGGAGGAGTTATGCAAAAATTGAAATGCTGTTGATGGGCAGGTGTCAGTATGGAGGAGTGGGCACTCCTAGGTAGGCTGTAACACCCACATGTGATGCTGATCCTCCACCATTGAAAGAACTGAAATCGAATGAAAGGGGCGGGCCAGGGACAGTCTGGCTGGGGAGGAAAGAGACTGATGATGCTGGATGTCCTCCAGGCAGGAAAAACGGCGGGGTCTATCTGACTTTCTGCAGCATCTAATGCACATTGTGATTACAATTTTCGTTAAACTCTAAAGCCATTTCTTTTTTTTTTTTTTTAGCTGTGTCCCATTGGGAAGGTTTGCCATCACTTCCTGTGCCTAGGCACTTCTGATATCAGTGCACTTCCTGTGCCTAGGCACTCCTGTTCTTTCATCTCATAGTTGTATCTGCATTATGAGATCATCTATGGCACTGCAGCCTCTGACTGCTAGACTCTGAGTCACTACCGTACTTCTCACTGTTCTCCTTGGTGGAGGCTCTGATATGAGGAAGCAAAACCCTGCCTCTACCAAGATGGCCGCCTCTATATAGAGGCACAGTGCTGAATAAGGCATGGTAAGTCAGTAATGGGGAAAACAAGAAAAGCTTCACAGCCATAGCAATAAGAATGAAGCCAACTGGCTGCTGGGTCAATTGTAAGCTTCCCCAGCCACCCATGTGAACATAGCCTAAGGCTTCATGTAGAGCAGTGGTTGTCTGCTTATGAGGTTTGGGGGTCTCAGTGGTGACACCTGACATCACCAAATAATGTTGGATACATAGGATATTACAGAAGAAGGAAATAGTCAGTGACTGCTGTGGTTGGTGCCGGACACAGACAGAGACAGGGAATGTGTTACAAGAGAATGTTAGAGATACTTGAAAAAGGTCAACTATATGAAAAGAAAAGGGCCACCTAAGTAAAAATGGTCACCTACAAAAAAGGGCCACCTAAGTAAAAATGGTCACCTACACGAAAAGGACCACCTAAGTAAAAATGATTACCTAAAGGAAAAGGGCCACCTAAGTACCTAAGCAAAAATGGTCACCTACAGGCAAAGGGTCACCTAAGTAAAACTAGTCACCTACATGACAAGGGCCACCTAATTAAAAAAGGTCACCTACAAGAAAAGGGCCACCTAAGTAAAAATGGTCACCTACAGGAAAAGGGCCACCTACACAAGTAGGGCCACCTAAGTAAAAATGGTCACCTGTATAAAAATGGTCACCTAAGTAAAAATGGTCACCTAAGTAAAAACGGTCACCTGTAGGAAAAGGGCCTCCTACATGAAAAGGGCCACCTATGTAAAAATGGTCACCTACAAGAAAAGGGCCACCTACATGAGAAGAACCACCTAATTAAAATTTGTCATCTACATGAAAAGGACCAACTAAGTAAAAATGGTCACCTACAGGAAAAGGGCCACCTAATTAAAAATGGTCACCTACAGGAAAAGGGCCACCTAATTAAAAATGGTCACCTACAGGAAAAGGGCCACCTAATTAAAAATGGTCACCTACAGGAAAAGGGCCACCTACACAAGTAGGGCCGCCTAAGTAAAAATAGTCACCTGTATAAAAAGGGCCACCTAAGTAAAAATAATCACCTGTAGGAAAAGGGCCTTCGACATGAAAAGGGCCACCTACGTAAAAATTGTCACCTACAAGAAAAGGGCCACCTACATGAGAAGAACCACATAAGAAAAAATGGTCACCTACATGAAAAGGACCGCCTAAGTAAAAATGGTCACCTACAGGAAAAGAACCACCAAAGTAAAAATAATCACGTACAGGAAAACGATCACCTGAGTAAAAATTGTAACCGATATGTAAAGGACCGCCTAAGTAAAAACGGTCACCTACATGAAAGGGGCCACCTACATGAGAATAACCACCTAAGAAAAAATGGTCACCTATATGAAAAGGGCCACCTAAGAAACAATGGTCACCTACACGAAAAGGGCCGCCTAAGTAAAAATGATCACCTAAAGGAAAAGGGCCACCTAAGTATAAATGGTCACCTACAGGAAAAGGGCCACCTACATGAGAAGGGCCATCTAAGTAAAAATAGTCACCTATATGAAAAGGGATACCTAAGCAAAAATGGTTACCTACAGGAAAAGGGCCACCTAAGTAAAAATGGTCACCTACATGAAAAGGGCCACCTAATGGTCATCTATATGAAAAGGGTCACCTAAGTAAAAATGATCACCTACAAGAAAAGGGCCAACTAAGTAAAAATGGTCACCTACAGGAAAAGGGCCACCTACACAAGTAGGGCTACCTAAGTAAAAATGGTCACCTGTATAAAAAGGGCCACTTTAGTAAAAATGGTCACCTACATGAAAAGGGCCACCTAATGGTCATCTATATGAAAAGGGTCACCTAAGTAAAAATGATCACCTACAAGAAAAGGGCCAACTAAGTAAAAATGGTCACCTACAGGAAAAGGGCCACCTACACAAGTAGGGCTACCTAAGTAAAAATGGTCACCTGTATAAAAAGGGCCACTTTAGTAAAAATGGTCACCTACAGGAAAAGGGCCACCTACTTAAAAATGTTCACCTGCAGGAAAAGGGCCTCCTACATGAAAAGGGCCACCTATGTAAAAATGGTCACCTACAAGAAAAGGGCCACCTACATGGGAAGAACCACCTAAGAAAAAATGGTCACCTATATGAAAAGGGCCACCTAAGTAAAAATGGTCACCTACAGGCAAAGAACCACCAAAGTAAAAATGATCACCTACAGCACAGGTGTCAAACACAAGGCCCGCGGGCCAAATCTGGCCCTCCAGGCCATTTTATGTGGCCCTCACACCTCTCTTGTAGCTTCAGGAGAGCTCCAGTCCTCCTCTAGACCTTATACTTTCTGCTTTCCAGCAATGCCTCCAGCTTCTTCCCAGCAGCACCACAAGGTAAGAGAGGTGCACTGTGATGTAAGGAAGGGTGGGGGGGCTCTTGACATCTTATGTAAGGGTAGGGGATGCTGTTGACATCTAGTCTTACAGATACAACCGGCCATTTTGAGGGCAATCATAATGCTGATGCGGGCCCGCGATTAAATTGAGTTTGACACCTCTGACCTACAGGAAAACGATCACCTGAGTAAAAATTTTAACCAATATGAAAAGCACCGCCTAAGTAAAAATGGTCACCTACAGGAAAAGGACCGCCTAAGTAAAAATGGTCACCTACATGAAAAGGGCCACCTAAGTAAAAATGATCACCTACAGGAAAAGGGCCACCTAAGAAAAAATGGTCACCTACATGAAAAGGGCCATCTACATGGGAAGAACCACCTAAGAAAAAATGGTCACCTATACGAAAAGGGCCACCTAAGTAAAAATGGTCACCTACAGTGGGTACGGAAAGTATTCAGACCCCCTTAAATGTTTCACTCTTTGTTATATTGCAGCCATTTGCTAAAATCATTTAGGTTCATTCTTCTTCCTCATGAATGTACACATAGCACCCCATACTGACAGAAAAACACAGAATTGTTGTCATTGTTGCAGATTTATTAAAAAAGAAAAACTGAAATATCACATGGTCCTAAGTATTCAGACCCTTTGCTCAGTATTTAGTAGAAGCCCCCTTTTGATCTAATACAGCCAGGAGTCTTTTTGGGAAAGATGCAACAAGTCTTTCACACCTGGATTTGGGGATCCTCTGCCATTCCTCCTTGCAGATCCTCTCCAGTTCTGTCAGGTTGGATGGTAAACGTTGGTGGACAGCCATTTTTAGGTCTCTCCAGAGATGCTCAATTGGGTTTAAGTCAGGGCTCTGGCTGGGCCATTCAAGAACAGCCACGGAGTTGTTGTGAAGCCACTCCTTCGTTATTTTAGCTGTGTGCTTAGGGTCATTGTCTTGTTGGAAGGTAAACCTTCGGCCCAGTCTGAGGTCCAGAGCACTCTGGAGAAGGTTTTTGTCCAGGATATCCCTGTACTTGGCCGCATTCATCTTTCCCTCGATTGCAACCAGTCGTCCTGTCCCTGCAGCTGAAAAACACCCCCACAGCATGATGCTGCCACCACCATGCTTCACTGTTGGGACTGTATTGGACAGGTGATGAGCAGTGCCTGGTTTTCTCCACACATACCGCTTAGAATTAAGGCCAAAAAGTTCTATTTTGGTCTCATCAGACCAGAGAATCTTATTTCTCAACATCTTGGAGTCCTTCAGGTGTTTTTTAGCAAACTCCATGCGGGCTTTCATGTGTCTTACACTGAGGAGAGGCTTCCGTCGGGCCACTCTGCCATAAAGCCCCGAATGGCGGAGGGCTGTAGTGATGGTTGACTTTCTACAACTTTCTCCCATCTCCTGACTGCATCTCTGGAGCTCAGCCACAGTGATCTTTGGGTTCTTCTTTACCTCTCTCACCAAGGCTCTTCTCCCCCGATAGCTCAGTTTGGCCGGACGGCCAGCTCTAGGAAGGGTTCTGGTCGTCCCAAACGTCTTCCATTTGAGGATTATGGAGGCCACTGTGCTCTTAGGAACCTTAAGTGCAGCAGAAATCTTTTTGTAACCTTGGCCAGATCTGTGCCTTGCCACAATTCTGTCTCTGAGCTCTTCAGGCAGTTCCTTTGACCTCATGATTCTCATTTGCTCTGACATGCATTGTGATCTGGAAGGTCTTATATAGACAGGTGTGTGGCTTTCCTAATCAAGTCCAATCAGTATAATCAAACACAGCTGGACTCAAATAAAGGTGTAGAACCATCTCAAGGATGATCAGAAGAAATGGAAAGCACCTGAGTTAAATATATGAGTGTCACAGCAAAGGGTCTGAATACTTAGGACCATGTGATATTTCAGTTTTTCTTTTTTAATAAATCTGCAACAATGTCAACAATTCTGTGTTTTTCTGTCAGTATGGGGTGCTATGTGTACATTCATGAGGAAGAAGAATGAACTTAAATGATTTTAGCAAATGGCTGCAATATAACAAAGAGTGAAGAATTTAAGGGGGTCTGAATACTTTCCGTACCCACTGTACATGAAAAGGGCCACCTAAGTAAAAATGATCACCTACAGGAAAAGGGCCACCTAAGTAAAAATGGTCACCTACATGAAAAGGGCCACCTAAGTAAAAATGATCACCTACAGGAAAAGGGCCACCTAAGAAAAAATGGTCACCTACATGAAAAGGGCCATCTACATGGGAAGAACCACCTAAGAAAAAATGGTCACCTATACGAAAAGGGCCACCTAAGTAAAAATGATCACCTACAGGAAAAGGGCCACCTAAGTAAAAATTGTTATCTACAGGAAAAGGGCCATCTAAGTAAAAATGGCCCACCTACAGAAAAAGGCTAGCCTAAGTAAAAATGGTCACCTACATAAAAAGGACCTCCAAAGTAAAAATGGTCACCTACATGAAAAGGGCCACCTACGTAAAATGTTCACCTATGGTAAAAGGGCCATCTAAGTAAAAATGATCACCTACAGGAAAAGGACCTCCAAAGTAAAAATAGTCATCTACATGAATATGGTCACCTACATGAGAAAGGACCACCTAAGTAAATATGGTCACCTACACGAGAAAGGACCACCTAAGTAAATATGGTCACCTACAGGAAAAGGGCCAACTAAGTAAAATTAGAAATTGTCACCTACAGGAAAAGGACCTCTTACATATGTGCCGGGAGCCAATCAGACACAAAATAATATTATGTGTGCCGTGTAATCCCGCACTCAGCATTAGTGTTTTATACGGAAGAAAAGCTCCATTATAGAAGTATATTTGGACGGAGACCTCACCTTCCCGTAGATTCTACAAGAACCTTCTGGGTGTGGTGGTGTCCCCAGCACCGTATTATCAGGGGCGGCTTTTATTAGCTGTGTACTCTGCAATCACTGAACTGTAATGGAATTTTAGAAATGGAATGCAGAATTGAAAAAAAAACAAAAAGTCTTTAGTAGGTTTTGTTTGGCTGGAGGTTTCTGCCCGCGTTCTCCACCAGATGAGAGAGGAATTTTCGGGCCAAATCTGACTTCTTTGCCGAAGCAGAGCGTCTCGTTTTATTATGAAGCTTATCTCTCCAATGTATTGTGTGTTGATAGATCTGTGAGATATCACATTGCGGTCATTCCAGTTTCCCAGTCCAGTCGGTGGCGATGAGATGTGACTCGGTGGAACCGTCTTTGTCCGGTTTGGACAACATATAGAATGAGAAGACGGGTGTAGAAGTGTCTGGGCTGGGTGTAGAGACATCTGCATGGTCTGGAAGCACGGTGATAGGAACATAGAAGACCGATCGATCGAGTCTGCCCTGTTTTTGACCAATCAGAATTTCTCTCTCATTCTCTGAAGGACAGAAGAAGTCTTCATACTGACCTCTGACCTTCCCTTCAGTCTTCTGTACTAAAATGTCTTACTCTGATTTCACTGCACACTGTGAACTTCTCACAACGTGCATGAGAAGCTTCGGGGAGTCAGGTGGAGCCCGCCTCATTTCTTGGCTGGGGGGACATCCATCATCATCTAGTGCTTTCCTCCCCAGCCGGACTGTCCCTTGCCGGTGTTCTATCAGATTTCCCTACCCCATCAGATTTCCGGGACATCCATCATCATCTAGTGCTTTCCTCCCCAGCCGGACTGTCCCTTGCCGGTGTTCTATCAGATTTCCCTACCCCATCAGATTTCCCTACCTACGTCATTTGCGGTGGGGGTTTGTCATGCACCAGCTGTAACCGTGTCACACGTCCTACTGGGCATGCGCGCAATAGGTAGAGAACTTTGATAACATCGTAAGGGGTGAGGCATAAGTTCTACTGCGCATGAGTGGGTGCATGCGCACCAACGGATCGGGCAGCGGCATCTCTGATAGCAAGCATCCATCCGATCTCCATGGCATACACTGCGCCGAGCTGACAATGGGACAATCCTATTCCCTACCCACACGCCCACTGTCTCATTGTCGGGTCGGTGCAGTGTGGGGCATTGAGCAGTGCTGTATTTTGGCCTAGGCCAACAAGGCCCAGGCCTAGGGTGGCACTTTGCAGGGGGGCAGCAAAATAGCCACCCCCGCCTCCATCTGAGACTCCATTAGCCACTGGTTTCTAGATCTGCCTGGTGTCTAGCAATCAGTGATGTCACACCTTCTCCTACCCCCATCTCTCTCTCTCCCACCACCCCCCTCTCCCTCTTCCTCCCCCATCTCCACTCTCTCTCTCTCTCTCTCTCTCTCTTTCTCTCACCTCTCCCTCTCTATTCCCCCTCTCTCGCTCTTCCACTCCCTTTCTCTCTCAACCCCCGGTCCTTCTCTCTGACCCCTCCTCTCTCTCCCTCATCCCCTCCTCTTTCGCTCTCATCCCCCTCCTCTCTCTCTCACCCCCTCTCTCTCATCCCCCCTCTCTCTCCCCCAACACCCTCTCTCTCTCTCTCTCTCTCTCTCCCCTCACACCTCCCTCTCTCTCTCTCCCCATCACCCCCTCTCTCTCTCCCCATCACCCTCTCTCTCTCTCCCCAACACCCCCTCTGTCTCTCCCCATCACCCCCTCTCTCTCTCCCCATCACCCCTTCTCTCTCTCCCCTAACACCCCCTCTGTCTCCCCATCACCCCCTCTCTCTCTCCCCATCACCCCCTCTCTCTCTCCCCATCACCCCTTCTCTCTCTCCCCCATCACCCCCTCTCTCTCTCCCCATCACCCCCTCTCTTTCTCCCCATCACCCCTTCTCTCTCTCCCCCATCACCCCCTCTCTCTCCCCATCACCCCTTCTCTCTCTCCCCCAACACCCCCTCTCTCTCCCCAACACCCCCTCTCTCTCCCCAACACCCCCTCTGTCTCCCCATCACCCCCTCTCTCTCTCCCCCATCACCCCCTCTCTCTCTCCCCCATCACCCCTTCTCTCTCTCCCCCAACACCCCCTCTCTCTCCCCAACACCCCCTCTGTCTCCCCATCACCCCCTCTCTCTCTCCCCATCACCCCCTCTCTTTCTCCCCATCACCCCTTCTCTCTCTCCCCCATCACCCCCTCTCTCTCCCCATCACCCCCTCTCTCTCTCCCCCAACACCCTCTCTCTCTCTCCCCATCACCCCCTCTCTCTCTCCCCCCAACACCCTCTCTCTCTCTCATACCCCAACAACCCCCTCTCTCTCTCTCCCCAACGCCCTCTCTCTCTCTCTCATACCCCTCACCCTCCCTTACCCACCCCCCTCTCTACCACCATCTCTCACCCCCCCCCCCCCGCCCTCTCGTGAGATCTCAGGGGTTCTTACTGGGACTTGTAGTCCTTCAATTTTGGAGGGAGTCACATCCGTTAAACAGGAAGGGGTGGGGCAAATTTACATAGGAGGGGAAGGGGGGGGGCGACCAATTTTAGTCTTGCCTAGGGCAGCTCAAAACCAAAATACACCACTGACATGGAGATCGGATTGCCGGCTCGGCGCAGTGTCAGGTCAGCGCAGTGTGGGCCATGGAGATTGGATGGATGTTTGTTATCAGAGATCCCGCTGCCCGACCCGTTGGTGCGCATGCACACTAGCTCTTTTGCCTGACCCTTTACAATGTTATCAAAATGCCCTACCTATTCTGCGCATGCGCAGTAGGACGTGGTGACGCGGCTACCGCTGATTCATGACGAAGCCCCAGCTGATCCACAACCGGAAATGATGGAGGTATGGAATTCTGATAGGGTATGATATTCTGACAGAACACCGTTTCATTCATTGGAGTTCAGGTCTCTCAATCATAGAGGCTCAGTATCACAGGTGGGTGTTATCTATGCAAAGGAACACCCACTGCTGCAGGCTGACATTTTGGGAGGAGTTATGCAAATATCAAAAGGCCTTGATGGGTGGCATCAAGGCATTTTGATATTTCATAACTCCTCCCAAAAATCAGCCCACTGCTTGTTGGCTGAGGGCTCTTGGGAGGAGAACTGAGGCAGGGTGCTGTGATCTTTTCAGGAAGCCATGTACGGCACACCTCTGGCCCCTCCCACCCGCCATGATCTGCCCGCATTGCATAGAGAAGCACAGAGAATCAGTGATGACATCATTGGGGTGAAAAAATGGTTTATACTGAAAATGGAAAGGATTTATTTAAAAATATCCTTAGCTTGTTGAGGGCGAGGGGAGGGGGGGGGGGGGCTAAGGAAAGCAAAATATACATTGGCCGGCCACTTTATTAGGTACACCTGTTCAGTTGCTTGGTAACACAAATTGCTAATCAGCCAATCACATGGCAGCAACTCAATGCATTTAGGCATCTAGACGCGGTGAAGACGACTTGCTGAAGTTCAAACCGAGCATCAGAATGGGGAAGAAAGGGGATTTAAGTGACTTTAAACATGGCATGATTGTTGGCACCAGACAGACTGGTCTGAGTATTTCAAAAACTGCTGATCTACTGGGATTTCACACACAACCATCTCTCGGGTTTACAGAGAATGGTGGGAAAAAGAGAAAATATCCAGTGAGCGGCTGTTGTATGGAGGAAAATGCCTTGTTGAGGTCAGAGGAGAATGGGCAGACTGGTTCCAGATGATAGAAAGGCAACAGTAACCCAAATAACCACTCGTTACATCCAAGGTATGCAGAATACCATCTCTGTACGTACAACACATCCAATCTTGAAGCAGATGGGCTACAGCAGCAGAAGAAAAAAAAAATGTTGCCTGGTCTGATGAGTCTCCATTTCAGCTGCGACATTCAGATGGTAGGGTCAGAATTTGGCGCATGGATCCATCCTGCCTTGTATCACCGGTTCAGGCTGGTGGTGTAATGGTGTGGGGGATATTTTCTTGGCTCATTTTGGACCCCTTAGTACCAATTGAGCATTGTTTAACAGCTTCTGGACCGGAAGGTTTCCCCCCCTAATGACCAGGCCATTTTTTGCGATTCGGCACTGCGTTATTTTAACAGACAATTGCGCGGTCGTGCGACACTGTACCTAAATAAATTTGACGTCCTTTTTTTCCCACAAATAGAGCTTTCTTTTGGTGGTATTTTATCACCTGTGCGATTTTTTTTTTTTTTTTTTTTTTTTTTTTGTGCTGTAAACAAAAAAAGAGCGACAATTCTGAAAAACAAAAACAATATTTTTTACTTTCTGCTATATAACATTCTCAATAAACAAAATTTTTTTTTTACTAGTAATGGCGGCGATCTGCGATTTTTAGCGGAACTGCGACATTGCGGCGGACAGATCGGACCCCTAACTGACATTTTTGACACTTTTGGGGGGGGACCACTGACATTACTACAGTAATCAGTGCTATACATATGCACTGTTACTGTACTAATGACACTGGCAGGGAAGGGGTTAACACCAGGGTCGATCAAAGGGGGTTAAATATGTCCCTAGGGGGTGTTTTCTAACTTTGGGGGGGGAATGAACTTATGGAATGGACACAGAGGCCTGTGTTCCTAAATAGGAGGATCCCTGTGTTCATTGCTGACAGAACAGAGGTCTGCCGTGTTTACAATGGCAGACCACCATTCTGTCTCCATAGGGAGCGATCACGGCCACCGACCCCACAGATCAGCTTCCCCTCTGGCGAATGGGCGCATGCGCGCCCCCACGAGCGCTCCTGAGATGGGACATACAGGTACATTGTTTCGCCGACCTGCTGCAGTATATGTACGGTGGGTGGTTGGCAAGCGGTTAAACGCCACGGCCTACCTGAGTATTGTTGCTGACCATGTCCATGACTTTATGACTTCAGTGTCCCCATCTTCTGATGGCTCCTTCCAGCAGGATAATGCACCATGTCACAAAGCTCCAATCATCTCACCACTGGTTTCTTCACCATGACAATGAGGTCACTGTCCTCCAATGGCCTCCACACTCACCAGATCAAGTCACTGTCTTCTAATGGCCTCCACACTCACCAGATCTGGTGACTGTACTCCAATGGACTCCACACTCACCAGATCTGGTCACTGTACTCCAATGGCCTCCACACTCACCAGATCAGGTCACTGTACTCCAATGGACTCCACACTCACCAGATGAGGTCACTGTACTCCAATGGCCTCCACCCTCACCAGATCCGGTCACTGTACTCCAATGGCCTAATGGCCTCCACACTCACCAGATCTGGTCACTATACTCCAATGGCCCCCACACTCACCAGATCCGGTCATTGTACTCCAATGGCCTCCACACTCACCAGATCCGGTCATTGTACTCCAATGGCCTCTACCCTCACTAGATCAGGTCACTGTACTCCAATGGCCTCCAAACTCACCAGATCTGGTCACTGTTCTCCAATGGCCTACACACTCACCAGATCCGGTCACTGTACTCCAATGGCCTCCACACTCACCAGAACAGGTCACTGTACTCCACACTCACCAGATCCGGTCACTGTACTCCAATGGCCTCCACACTCACCAGATCAGGTCACTGTACTCCAATGGCCTCCACACTCACCAGATCAGGTCACTGTACTCCAATGGCCTCCACACTCACCAGATCAAGTCACTGTACTCCAATGGCCTCCACACTCACCAGATCAGGTCACTGTACTCCAATGGCCTCAACACTCACTAGATCTCATCAAATAGAGCACCTTTGGTGGAACAGGAGATTGGCATCATGGATGTGCAGCCGACAAATCTGCAGCAACTGCGTGATGCCATCATGTCACTATGGAGCAAAATCTCTGAGGAATGTTTCCAACACCTTGTTGTATCTCTGCCACGAAGAATGAAGGCAAAAGTGGGTCCAACCCGGTACTAACAAGGTGTACCTAATAAAGTGGCCGGTGAGTGTAAGCAGCTTCGGGTTCAATGGGAAGCGATTCCGTGCTGCAGAACATCCCTATGTGACCTCTGTGTCCTGTAGTGATATACGGATCAGAGGAAGGAACCACGGTGGGGAGCATTTATTTAGAGTCTCCAAACACCCAATCAGATCATCAGAGAGAAGTGACATCACAGAGAGGCTCGGAATTGGGTTTTTGCTCCAGAAAATAATGACAGGTTCTCTTCTCTGCCCTCAGGAGGGGAGCCAGGTGTTCATTAGAAGTGACCCTCATATGAATGGTCTTAGTTTTCTCATTTGGATCTTTCAGTTTTCACAAAGTGGCGTCCGCCGTTCCCCACCGCCGGCGACACCCAGCCCAATCCACCTGTATGTTTTACAGCGCTGGGAATTATAATAAGTTCCTTCAGGGCTCCGCTAATGATGTTTGGAATGTCTCGAGGAATTGGCAGCCGCTGGGAGACTCACACCTCGCCGATCGTGTTATTTCATATTTACAAAACATTAGTGACACCATGTTCGGAAATTGCTGTTCTGAATGGCAGCACCGCCTTTCATGGTACACTTAATGTAACAGATAGATGGATGGATGGATAAATGGATAGATCAGGGGTCTCAACTTTCTAAAGAAAGGGACAGTTTTTCAGACTTTAGGGGGGGAAGACTGTGGTCAGTGGGAGAAATAGTTCCCCATCATTGGTGTCAGTGGGAGGAATAGTGCCCCATCATTGGTATCAGTGGGAGGAATAGTGCCCCATCTTTGGTGTCAGTGGGAGGAATAGTGCCCCATCATTGGTGTCAGTGGGATGAATAGTGCCCCATCATTGGTGTCAGTGGGATGAATAGTGCCCCATCATTGGTGTCAGTGGGAGGAATAGTGCCCCATCATTGGTGTCAGTGGGATGAATAGTGCCCCATCATTGGTGTCAGTGGGAGGAATAGTGCCCCATCATTGATGTCAGTGGGAGGAATAGTGCCCCATCATTGGTGTCATTGGGAGGAATAGTGCCCCATCATTGGTGTCAGTGGGATGAATAGTGCCCCATCATTGGTGTCAGTGGGAGGAATAGTGCCCCATCATTGGTATCAGTGGATGGAATAGTGCTCCATCATTGGTGTCAGTGGGATGAATAGTGCCCCATCATTGGTGTCAGTGGGAGGAATAGTGCCCCATCATTGGTGTCAGTGGGAGGAATAGTGCCCCATCATTGGTGTCAGTGGGATGAATAGTGCCCCATCATTGGTGTCAGTGTGAGGAATAGTGCCCCATCATTGGTGTCAGTGGGATGAATAGTGCCCCATCATTGGTGTCAGTGGGAGGAATAGTGCCCCATCATTGGTGTCAGTGGGAGGAATAGTGCCCCATCATTGGTATCAGTGGGAGGAATAGTGCCCCATCATTGGTGTCAGTGGGATGAATAGTGCCCCATCATTGGTGTCAGTGGGATGAATAGTGCCCCATCATTGGTGTCAGTGGGAGGAATAGTGCCCCATCATTGGTGTCAGTGGGAGGAATAGTGCCCCATCATTGGTGTCAGTGGGATGAATAGTGCCCCATCATTGGTGTCAGTGGGATGAATAGTGCCCCATCATTGGTGTCAGTGGGAGGAATAGTGCCCCATCATTGGTGTCAGTGGGATGAATAGTGCCCCATCATTGGTGTCAGTGGGAGGAATAGTGCCCCATCATTGGTGTCAGTGGGATGAATAGTGCCCCATCATTGGTGTCAGTGTGAGGAATAGTGCCCCATCATTGGTGTCAGTGGGATGAATAGTGCCCCATCATTGGTGTCAGTGGGAGGAATAGTGCCCCATCATTGGTGTCAGTGGGAGGAATAGTGCCCCATCATTGGTGTCAGTGGGATGAATAGTGCCCCATCATTGGTGTCAGTGTGAGGAATAGTGCCCCATCATTGGTGTCAGTGGGATGAATAGTGCCCCATCATTGGTGTCAGTGGGAGGAATAGTGCCCCATCATTGGTGTCATTGGGAGGAATAGTGCCCCATCATTGGTGTCAGTGGGATGAATAGTGCCCCATCATTGGTGTCAGTGGGAGGAATAGTGCCCCATCATTGGTGTCAGTGGGAGGAATAGTGCCCCATCATTGGTGTCAGTGGGAGGAATAGTGTCCAGGGGCCAGATAGATTGATAGATAGGAAAAGGATAAATATGGATTTATAAGATGGATAACTCTATGAATAGAACAGACAAGTGGTGGCTCTAAAAGTCTCTTCTCTCTCCTTCCAGTGGGGGAACACCAGCTGACCGGACATAAGGTGGCTGTGAAGATCTTAAACAGACAGAAAATTCGTAATTTGGATGTGGTCGGTAAAATTAAGCGGGAAATCCAGAACCTCAAGTTATTCCGGCACCCTCACATCATCAAACTGTACGTATCCCCCGCACACATCGTTCTATGACTCTATAAGATAATTGGTTTGTTACCCAGATATCATCTTATCTCTGAAATGCAACAATGTATCTGTAATTCCTCTTTCCATACAGTGCCAATGATACGTCCCCTAGGCCCTCGGGGGTGGGCATTGTTGCCTGTACAGTAGTATTATGTTTAAATCTCCTATCTGCTTTAAATCTCAAATCTACTCTAAGCCAATTAAAGAGTATCACTAAAAAAAAAAAAAAAAAAATGTAAGTGTGGTCGGTATCACCATGAGTGATAAGCATCCATCCCTAAATGTATATACAAAAAGGAGAACATTGGTCACGGGACTTTAACCTCTTCCCATCCATGCTATAGCCGAAAGATGGCTACAGCGCAGACCTTTATTGCCGGGAGGGCGTCCATGTACAGTGCCTTGCGAAAGTATTCAGCCCCCTTGAATTTTGCGACCTTTTGCCACATTTCAGGCTTCAAACATAAAGATATAAAACTGTAATTTTTGTGAAGAATCAACAAGTGGGACACAATCATGAAGTGGAACAAAATTTATTGGATATTTCAAACTTTTTTAACAAGTAAAAAAAACTGAAAAATTGGGCGTGCAAAATTATTCAGCCCCCTTAAGTTAATACTTTGTAGCCACCTTTTGCTGCGATTACAGCTGTAAGTCGCTTGGGGTATGTCTCTATCAGTTTTGCACATCGAGAGACTGAAATTTTTGCCCATTCCTCCTTGCAAAACAGCTCGAGCTCAGTGAGGTTGGATGGAGAGCTTTTGTGAACGGCAGTTTTCAGTTCTTTCCACAGATTCTCAATTGGATTCAGGTCTGGACTTTGACTTGGCCATTCTAACACCTGGATATGTTTATTTGTGAACCATTCCATTGTAGATTTTGCTTTATGTTTTGGATCATTGTCTTGTTGGAAGACAAATCTCCGTCCCAGTCTCAGGTCTTTTGCAGACTCCATCAGGTTTTCTTCCAGAATGGTCCTGTATTTGGCTCCATCCATCTTCCCATCAATTTTAACCATCTTCCCTGTCCCTGCTGAAGAAAAGCAGGCCCAAACCATGATGCTGCCGCCACCATGTTTGACAGTGGGGATGGTGTGTTCAGGGTGATGAGCGGTGTTGCTTTTACGCCAAACATAACGTTTTGCATTGTTGCCAAAAAGTTTGATTTTGGTTTCATCTGACCAGAGCACCTTCTTCCACATGTTTGGTGTCTCCCAGGTGGCTTGTGGCAAACTTTAAACGACACTTTTTATGGATATCTTTAAGAAATTGCTTTCTTCTTGCCACTCTTCCATAAAGGGCAGATTTGTGCAGTATACGACTGATTGTTGTCCTATGGACAGAGTCTCCCACCTCAGCTGTAGATCTCTGCAGTTCATCCAGAGTGATCATGGGCCTCTTGGCTGCATCTCTGATCAGTCTTCTCCTTGTATGAGCTGAAAGTTTAGAGGGACGGCCAGGTCTTCGTAGATTTGCAGTGGTCTGATACTCCTTCCAATTCAATATTATCGCTTGCACAGTCCTCCTTGGGATGTTTAAAACTTGGGAAATCTTTTTATATCCAAATCCGGCTTTAAACTTCTCCACAACAGTATCTCGGACCTGCCTGGTGTGTTCCTTGTTCTTCATGATGCTCTCTGCGCTTTAAACGGACCTCTGAGACTATCACAGTGCAGGTGCATTTATACGGAGACTTGATTACACACAGGTGGATTCTATTTATCATCATTAGTCATTTAGGTCAACATTGGATCATTCAGAGATCCTCACTGAACTTCTGGAGAGAGTTTGCTGCACTGAAAGTAAAGGGGCTGAATAATTTTGCACGCTCAATTTTTCAGTTTTTTATTTGTTAAAAAAGTTTGAAATATCCAATAAATTTAGTTCCACTTCATGATTGTGTCCCACTTGTTGTTGATTCTTCACAAAAAATTACAGTTTTATATCTTTATGTTTGAAGCCTGAAATGTGGCAAAAGGTCGCAAAGTTCAAGGGGGTGAATACTTTCGCAAGGCACTGTACATCCTCCCGTGCATGAGCTGCCTGTACGCTCCCTGCGGAGCGAGCGCGGCTCAGTCTGTGATCAGCGAGTCCATGAGACTCAGCTGATCACAGATCTCAGTAAAGGGCCGGTCCCGGCCCCTTACCATGTGATCAGCTGTCAGCTAATGACAGCTGATCACGTGATGTAAACAGCAGCCGGAGATCAGCTCTAGAAGCCGATTGCCGGCTGCTGTCAGAGGGACATCAGTTCCGAAGAGGAGAGAAGCATCTGTGCCCCAGTGCCACCTGCCAGTGCCCACCAGTGCCACCTATTAGTGCCACCTATCAGTGCCCTATCATCAGTGTCACCTACCAGTGCCTATCATTGCCCATCAGTGCCACCTATTAGTGCCCAACAGCGCCTTTGAGTCCCACCTATCAGTGCCCACCAGTGCCCCCTTATCAGTGCCTCTTTATCAGTGCCCATCAGTGCAGCCTATCAGTGCCTTCTCATCAGCGCACATCAATAAAGGAGAAAAATGACCTGTTTGCAAAATTTTAAAAACAAACTATAAAAACGGTTTTGTTTTGTTTTTTATTCAAAATGTTTGGTCTTTGCTTGTTTGTTCAGCAAAAAATTAAAACACCAGAGGTGATTAAATACCACCAAAAGAAAGCTCTGTTTGTTTGAAAAAAATGAGAAAAATGTAATTTGGGTACAATGTTGCATGACCGCGCAATTGTCATTCAAAGTGCGACAGTGCTGAAAGCTGAGAATTAACCTGGGCAGGAAGGGGGGTTAAGTGCCCGGTAGGCAAGTGGTTAAATGAGGCAAATCACTTCCAATCATAATATTATACAGGATTACAAATTTCTTGCACAATAGCAGAATTCATGTTGACAATTTAATAGACATTATAAAATATCAACAAAAAGAAATTATACTGAGGTGGTCCATAAAAAGTCATAATACACATAATAAATGCATAAAAATTGTTAATATTTGTATATATGATATTTTTAGATGGAGATATAATATTTTAGCAAATAGAAATACATGAGTGTAAAATTCCTAGCGATCCACAAATTTCATCACATGTTTTTGCTGTTTCATGCTGGTGGACACGGTGAACCCTCCTCCATATTATGGATCTTTATATATATTATTGCTGACTTATCCACTTGTGGACCGGAAGATTTCCCCCCTTAATGACCAGGCCATATTTTGCGATTCGGCACTGCGTTACTTTAACGGACAATTGCGCGGACGTGCGACGCTGTACCCAAATAAAATTGATGTCCTTTTTCCCCCACAAATAGAGCTTTCTTTTGGTGGTATTTGATCACCTGTGCGATTTTTATTTTTTTATTTTTTGCGTTATAAACAAAAAAAAGAGCAACCATTCTGAAAAAAAAAAAATATTTTTCACTTTCTGCTATATAACATTCTCAAAAAAAAAATTTAAAAAAATCTAAATTTTTTAACATTTTAGGCCAATTTGTTTTCTGCTACATATTCTTAGTAAAAAGAAAAAATTGCAATAAGCGTATATTGATTGGTTTGCGCAAAAGTTATCGCGTCTACAAACTAGGGGAAACATTTATGTCATTTTTATTGTTTTTTTTTTTTACTAGCAATGGCGGCAATCTGCGATTTTTAGCGGGACTGAGACATTGAAGCAGACAGATCGGACTCCTAACTGACATTTTTGACACTTTTGGGGGGACCAGTGACATTACTACAGTAATCAGTGCTAAAAATATGCACTGCTACTGTAATAATGACACTGGCAGGGAAGGGGTTGACACTGTGGGTGATAGATGTGAGCCTAGGGGAGTGATTCTAACTGTGGGGGGAGTTGCTTGTGAAATGATCATAAAGACCTGTGTTCCTATATAGAAGGATCACAGGCGCTCTGTGATCATTTTAGAGAGAAGAACGGTCGTGTTTACAACAGCTGCCCGTCCTTCTCTCTCATTGGGGAGCGATAGCGGGTGTCAGGTAGCAGTCGGAGCCGCCTGCCCTGTGCATTAGCGTCCCTGCTGCTGAGTGGGGGCGGGAGCGCGCCGCCGCTGGCACGCGCTCGCCCCCTAGGTGCAGGCGGGCGACCGACGTAGGTCTACGTCGGTTCGCGCAGGAGAGTTGCACTGCCGCAGTAAATAGGCGGCGGGCAGGCGGGAACCGGTTATTGTGGCATCACCTATACACATAAGCTATGGATTCACCTCATTATGGAACCTTGGTCCGCCTTCCAATTGTCCTCACGGTCTGTTTGGGTCACGTAGCCACAGCCCCCCCGGGGCAGACACTCCCTGGTACCCCCCCACTCACAGAGCTGATTTTTTTTTTTCTCTCCCCCCTTCTTTTGAGATGACAAATCTTACATCTACTCCTGAGGATGTGGACCTTGATCCACAAAACGCGTAGAGTTATAGGATGCCAAAGAAATTTGTGGATTGCTAGGAATTTTGTACTCATGTATTTCCATTTGCTAAAATTACCGTATATACTCGAGTATAAGCCGAGGCACCTAATTTTACCACAAAAAAGTGGGAAAACTTATTGACTCGACTATAGGCCTAGGCTGGGAAATGCAGCAGCTACTGGACCCAACTGGACCACCACGAGAACCAAAACAGGGGCTGCGGGCATGGTGCAGGAGATGCAGGGCTGTGGGCATGGTACAGGAGATGGTACAGGAGATGGCATAAGCATGGCACAGGAGATGGTACAGGCATTGCACAGGAGATGGTACAGGCATTGCACAGGAGATGGTACAGGCATGGTACAGGAGATGGCACAGGAGATGGTACAAGCATGGCACAGGAGAGGGTACAGGCATGGCACAGGTGATGGTTTGGGCATGGCACAGTAGATGGTTCAGGCATGGCACAGGAGATGGTTCAGGCATGGCACAGGTGATGGTTCGGGCATGGCACAGGTGATGGTTCGGGCATGGCACAGGTGATGGTACGGGCATGGCACAGGAGATGGCACAGGCATGGCACAAGAGATGGCACAGGCATGGCACAGGAGATGGTACAGGCATGGCACAGGCGATGGTACAGGCATGGCACAAGAGATGGCACAGTAGATGGTACAGGCATGGCACAGGAGATGGTACAGGCATGGCACAGGTGATGGTTCAGGCACGGCACAGGTGATGGTTCAGGCATTGCACAGGAGATGGTTCGGGCATGGCACAGGTGATGGTTCGGGCATGGCACAGGTGATGGTACGGGCATGGCACAGGTGATGGTACGGGCATGGCACAGGAGATGGTACAGGCATGACACAGGTGATGGTACAGGCACGGCACAGGAGATGGTACAGGCATGGCACAGGAGATGGTACAGGCATGGCACAGGTGATGGTACAGGAGATGGTGCAGGCATGGCACAGGTGATAGTACAGGCATGGCACAGATGGTACAGGAGATGCAGTGCTGCGGGCATGGTACAGGAGAATGTCCTGTACCATGCCCGCAGCACTGCATGAGGAAATGCAAGGGCTGCGGAGGAGTCTCACTTACCTGTCGGTGAGGCACCTTACATTTATAAATGGCGCCGCCCGGCGCCAACACGTCACCGCGCATGCGCCGCCGAATCTCAGGAAAGCCCGTACACGTACGACTATTCCCGGGCAGACGGCGCATGCGCGGTGACGTGTTGGCGCCGGGCGGCGCCTTTTTTAAAAGGTAAGTGAGACCGTGACTTGAGTATAAGCCGAGGGGGGCTTTTTCAGCATAAAAAAACATGCTGAAAAAGTCGGCTTACTCGAGTATATACGGTTTGTATCTCCATTGAAAAATATCATGTATATGAAAATTACCAATTTTTATGAATTTATTGTGTGTATTATGACTACTTTTAATGGAACAGCTGAATATAATTTATTTTTGTTGGTATTTTATTATGTCTATAAATTTGTCAACATGAATTCTGCTATTGTGCAATAAATTTATAATCATGTACAGTTGTGTTCAAAATAATAGCAGCCCAACATCACTAACCAGATCAATCTCTGCTTTTGGTATAAATTATACATCTATGTGGCAAATAATTTACTAGTACAGTGAGGGGGAAAAAAAGTATTTGACCCCCTGCTGATTTTGTACGTTTGCCAACTGACAAAAAAAATGATCAGTCTATAATTTTAATGGTCGGTTTATTCTACCAGTGAGAGACAGAATAACAACAAAAATATCCAGAAGAACGCATTTCCAAAAAAAGTTATAAATTCATTTGCATTTTGTTCAATCTTATTTTATTAAAAGATGAATAGAAAAAGAATGTACAACAGTATAAAAAGTTATGTACCAAGATATACAAAGATAAGGATCATAAGAAAATTAGCATAGTTACAACATTATGGCAATTTCGGACGTAAAAAAGAATAATAAAGACCTCCAAAGGTTTCCGCATTGAAATACATGTAATAGACCCCATAGGCCACCAAAAAAGCAAATGGACCCATTATATTGGAAAGGATATCGTGAGTTACGTCAATAACCTCCTTCTCACAGTAGGATATGATCTGTTACCCACTTGCCGACCGCCGCCCGACTATATACGGTGACGGTCAGCCCCTCCCAGGCAAAGTGACGTACCGGTACGTCACTAGCCTGGGAGCGAGCGAATAGGGGGCGAGCGCGCGCCGCCGGAGGCGCGCTTCCGCCCCCGCTCGTACCCGATGAAGCCGGCACGTGTGACCGGCGGACCCGATGTCCACCGGTCACTCGCGATCGTCGGGTAGAGAGGGAGAAAGGCAGGCGGCTAATGTAAACAAAGCCGCCTGTCATTCTTTCCTGTGTAAAAGCGCAGATCACTCGGCCCTGCTATGTAGGACCGTTGATCTTTGCTGTTACACATCAAGCCACATCCAATCACAGTTAGAAGCACGCCCCTAGGGACACACTTAACCCCTCCCTCTCCAATAAACTTAACCCCTTCACTGCCAGTGTAATTTTACAGTAACAGTGCATATTTATAGCACTGATTACTGCAGTAATGTCACTGGTAACCCCAAAATTGTCAAAAATGTCAGTCAAGGGTCCGATCTGTCCGCCGCACTGTCGCAGTCCCGCAAAAAAAATCACAGATCGCCGCCATTACTCGTTAAAAAAAAAAAATGACAAAAATCTTTCCCTTAGTTAGTAAACGCAATAACTTTTGCGCAAACCATCAAAATATGCTTATTGTGATTTTTTTTTTACCAAACACATGTAGCATAAAACAAATTGGCCAAAAATTTAAAAAAATTTTGATTTTTACATTTTTTTGGGGGGGAATTTCATATAAAAAAATTGGAAAAATATTGTTATTTTTGCAAAATTGTCGCTCTTTTTTTTGTTTTTAGCGCATGATCAAACAATCGCACAGGTGATCAAATACCACCAAAAGAAAGCTCTGTTTGTGGGAAAAAAAGGACGTCAAATTCGTTTGGGTACAGTGTCGCACTTGTCTGTTAAATTCACGCAGTGCCGAATCGCAAAATACCCCTTGGTCAGGAAGGGGGTAAAATCTTCCGGGGCTTAAGTGGATAAGGTCATTAGAGTTGTTATATACATGGGATTTTTGCCATAATTTGGTGTAAAGGTAGCTCAAAAAAGTTCAAGGCAGAAATATAAGGGGGAGAATATAAATGAGACAGAAGAGGTAATAAGGAAAGTGTTGTGAAGGTTGTACGCACTCCATCATGGCACAGGGGTACCAGTATCTGTTACGCCCTTGGCCCGGTGAAAGAAGTCTGCTAAAAAATCGGAACACGAACCAAGATGACCATGTGGTGGAGAATTGGTCCAGTTTCCCATTCTCCTGCGCCAACAGACATTCCAAGTCTCCAATCTTGTCCACCTCCACGGTCCAGAGAAGGCATATCCGATGTTTTCCAATGTCTAGATATTGCTACCCTTGTTGTGGCTAAGAAGTGTCACAGGATGTCTTTTTTGATGGATCAAAATGACCCCGGTATGATTGACAATAGGGCCATTTCTGGTGTGGGTTGAAGAGAGGTCAACATCAGCCTGCAGTACAGAGTAAAAATCGTCTCCCACAGTTTCCAAACTGAAGGGCAATCCCACCAAATATGGAGTGGTGTCCCTGTAACAGATGAACACCTCCAACAAACGTCTGATAGGGAAAGGTCTAACTAATTTGCATTTTAATGAGTGAAATAAGTATTTGACCCCTTCGCAATATACAGTATATCAGGGCTTGACAAATTTTCCTGAAATCTAGGAGCCAGCTAAAAAAGTTAGGAGCCAGTTTTTTTTTTTTCCAAGCTTTATTTCCATAAAAATAACATACTAAATTTACACATAAAGAGGACTAGAACCCCACTCTCCTCTATAGCGCAATCGGATGGAAACAGACTGTCTGTCTGTTTCCATCCAATGCCATCTGATCCGATCCAGGGGATGGATAGAAAATAGAACCACCATCCGTCTGTTTTTGGCAGACAGGATCAGATGGTGGCAGATTACCGCTCCATAGAGGAGACTGAAGGGTCCCATCAGGTCTGCCTGAAAAACTGACAGGCGGACCTGATCAGACAGCCCGTGTGAAAGGGGCCTTCGGCTGTGGGCATGGCGATGAGGAAAAAAAATAAATTATATTATTATATAATATATAATTTTTTTATAAAATAATTGAAATAAAAATAGAAAAATAAATGATTTTTTATTTATTTTTTTATAATTGAAAAAAGAAAAATAATTTTTTTTAATAATAATTAAAAAAAAAAAGAAAAATAATACTTTTTTTTTTAATAATTTAAAAAATAAATTAATAATAATAATAACCACACTCCCTGTCCACTTACCTTTTAAGCAAAGGTAAGTGGACAGGGAGATGAAGCCTGCAAAAACTTCCCTCTCATCTCCTCTTGGGGAAGGAGATGGACAGGCATTGAGGACAGGCAGGGGAAACAGCCATTAGTTACTGCTTGTCAAACTCCCGGCCACCACAAGAGGGCGCCAGTTCCCCGTTCTCTCACTGAAGAAGGCCCGAAAAGCCGCGGCCTAAATTTTCGGACGGCGCGGAAGCCGTGCACTCGGTGGTTGGGGTGGGCGCAAAAGGGACAGGACACCTCTTGCAGGGCACCCCAGGCGCCAGGTCGCTAATTCTAGTCGCCAATGCGACCTGGCGCCCAGGGTTTGTCGAGCCCTGATAGATAGATAGATAGATAGATAGATAGATAGATAGATAGATAGATAGATAGATAGATAGATAGATAGATAGATAGATAGATAGATAGATAGATAGATAGAAATGTTTGCTACTTTTCTAGCAAAAAATACTGATTTTAACTTGTAAGCAACGTATGTCAGAAAAAGGCTTAGGCTCCAAGGGGGTTAAGGAAAATAATCTATTTCTTCTTATTACGACTAACCTCTTATTAGTCTTAAGTTAAAGTAGAACTAACGCTACATTCACACGTCAGGAATGGAGCAAAATCACGCACTTTCCCAACATGCACTAACTGCATTGCCCTTAAACTAGAGGGGGTAAATTTCCCTAACACAGGGAACAGACAGCAATAAAAACATGCCAGGGTTTCTAATCCTTCTCCACTCTATCCAAAATACGAGAAAAAAAAAAAAAATTTGCCTTTAGTTATACTTTAACTGCCTTAGTCTAAATTAACTCCTTCCTCTTCTTTTTCCCTTAGCTGTTATTTATTATTATTTTTTTACCCGTAATATATTTTTTTGTTTTTAGTTGTTTGTTTTTTTTAGTGTGTCAAAAAAATAATGGGAAAAAAAAAAAAAAAAAATCTTTTGAATTTTCAAATATCTTTGCCAATAGGGCTAAAACGAAAAAATTTTAGTCAAAAGACTATGGCTAAATCAAAATTTGACGTAACAATGTACACTGTTTGCCGTGCTATGTACCAAAAACCTAATTTTAGTGTCCTTTTAAACAGGGCAAAATATAGAATTATAGAATAAAAAATAATATTTGTAAGACAATATTGTCCGAAGAAAGCCTAATTCCCCCCAAAGAAGGGGGGCATTTATTAAAACTGGAGTTTCCAGAATCTGGTGCCGCTGTGTACGGGAACCAATCCAATTTTATATTTTATTTTCAAAGGTTACCTGAATAAGCTGAAGATAGAAGCTGATTGGTTGCAATGCACAAAGGCTCCAGATTCTGGCAACTCCAATTTGGACGAATGCCCCTCATTGGTTTTTTTTTTGTGTGTGTGTGACAAATTAGGCTTTCTTCTGGCGATTTTGTCTTCCGAAAATGATTTTATTTTCTATGGAATATTTAAAAAAAAAAAATCAAATAAATAAATCAAACACCTTAAAAAAGTTATAAATGCCTTTGCTAGCTAGATACATTTCAGTTAAATCAAAACACAAAGTGCTGCAAAGTTTTTCAGGTAATTTTTGTTAGAAAGCAGCCACAACCTGAGTAGAAAAGACTGTCCCCTGCCAGCAGGACGCAGAGTAGGACCCTTTCTTTCTGTGTGGAAGCAGGGGTCTCTCTGCAGAGGTCTGACACACGCTCTAATGACTCAAACTTGTAGCTCAGCAATCACTAAAGCTCATGCTTGGTTCTTATTGGAAAGCTCAAGCCCTGACCCAGTAGTGGATGTGTGAGACCTGGCTTAATGAATGCAGAAAGTCACAGTCCATCCTCTATTAGGAGCTTATATTGGTGTCAGTGTGTATTTGTAATGACAGGTTCCCTTTTACCCCTCCATTGTCTGTATGTCCGGGGTTGGGATTGAGTCTCAGACTCCAGTAAGAATAGGAGCCTCCTGGAGAGTTTTCCATGTGTCCTTGTAGACCGGATACAATCTATTCCAGGATATCCGAGATTACATTTCACACGAGCCCCGTCTCTTCTTACACCACCTACTGCAGGAATAAATGTTTGTTCCTTAAAGAGATCCTGTCCCATGTGTCCGTACATTTATCATGTTGTGGAATAGATGAAATAATCCAATGAAATCCATTTTACTTTGTTGCTGAGTAATCAGCAGCCTTTTATTTAAAGGGGAGGTATAATTGTGTTAGGCAACTGTATTGTAATTTTACTTTTATAAAATCTAAAAATGTGTTTCTATATACACACACACACACACACACACACACACACACACATATATGTACAAGCTAGTCAGGGCGGCACACACCCATCAAAAAAATCAGTTTATAAATTTACAAGGTGTTGCAGATTGGACTTTTTCGTTTTTTCTGGACTGAAACTGAAAATTCAGGATGCATTTACCGGTAACCCCGAAACAACAGTAAAAAAAAAATATATATATATATATATACACACACACACACAGACACGCACAGTATATCACAAAAGTGAGTACACCCCTCACATTTTTGTAAACATTTTATTCTATCTTTTCATGTGACAACACTGAGAGCCGGTTCACACTGCCGCGACCACTAAAGTCGCCTCATAAGGGGCGACTTCTAGCGCGACTTCAGCGCGACTTCGGAGCGACTTGACGCGAGACGACTTTGTAGGACTTTGTATTTGGCCAATCAGAATATGATTTGTTGTTACCTAATTTCCCTTTCCTTTTTTTTTGCTGGCATTTATCGGGCATTTTTTGGGCGTCTTTGGAGGCAGGCATGTCTTTAGTGTCTGGGGGGTCTAAAAAGTGTACCTGTGAAGTTTCAGCTCTGTAGCATGTCCAGAACCATAAAAAGATTATCATTTTTCTTAGAACATTAATACGGCTTCTCTCCAACTTGCCTTTTTTCTTGCAGGCATTTATCGGGCATTTTTGGAGGCAGGCATGACTTTTTTTGGATTTAGTGTCTGGGGGGTCCAAAAAGTGTCCCTGTGAAGTTTCAGCTCTGTAGCATGTCCAGAACCCCAAAAAAATTAGCATTTTTCTTATAATTTTTATTAGAACATTAATACGGCTTCTCTCCACCTTGCATTTTTTCTTGCAGGCATTTATCGGGCATTTTTTTGGCGTCTCTGGAGGCAGGCATGACTTTTTTTGGATTAGTGTCTGGGGGGTCTAAAAAGTGTACCTGTGAAGTTTCAGCTCTGTAGCATGTCCAGAACCCACACTGAACCCACTGAACCCACACTGCTGTATTAATAATTATAAGAAAAATGCTTTTTTTTTTCTGGCTCTGGACATTCTACAGAGCTGAAACTTCACAGGGACACTTTTAAGACCAACCAGACACTAATCCAAAAAAAGTCATGCCTGCCTCCAGAGACGCCAAAAAAATGTCCGATAAATGCCTGCAAGAAAAAATGCAAGGTGGAGAGAAGCCGTATTAATGTTCTAATAAAAATTATAAGAAAAATGCTAATTTTTTTTGGGGTTCTGGACATGCTACAGAGCTGAAACTTCACAGGGACACTTTTTAGACACCCCAGACACTAAATCCAAAAAAAGTCATGCCTGCCTCCAAAAATGCCCGATAAATGCCTGCAAGAAAAAAGGCAAGTTGGAGAGAAGCCGTATTAATGTTCTAATAAAAATTATAAGAAAAATTATAATTTTTTGGGGGTTCTGGGCATGCTACAGAGATGAAAATTCACAGGGACACTTTTTTGACCCCCCAGACACTGTAGGAAAAATGCTCTTTTTTTCTTGTTCAGGACCATTTTTATGGAAAGTCTGATAACAAGTCGCTTCAATTAAGATAAGGAGGCGACTCCCATTGAAGTATATGGGACAAGTCGGATCACAGGTTGCCTCAAAGTAGTACAGAACCCTTTTCTGAAGTTGGAGCGACGTCAGTAGTGCCAATTAAGACGGCACTGATTGATTGACATTGCTTTTGTTATGTCAATCGACCTGGGGCGACACAAGTCGCCTCATAAGTCGCCCTAGTGTGAATGGGCTCTGAAGAAATGACACTTTGCTACAATGTAAAGTAGTGAGTGTACAGCTTGTATAACAGTGTAAATTTGCTGTCTCCTCAAAATAACTCAACACACAGCCATAAGGCTCGGTTCACACTTATGCGATGCGGGAAGGCTGCAAATATGCAGCTTGTTCCCGCATCGCATCCGCACATCTGGCAGTTCACACTGCCATATGCGATACGCAGGGGGTGTCAATAAAAAGTTAACGACACCCCCAGTTTGATTGCATATCGCAGTGCAATCTGCAAGTACGCACAGAATCGGATCGCACAAGTGTTAACCACTGTGCGATCCGATTTTGATGCGGCTCAAAAAATGCCTCCTGTGCGTCTTTGGTGCGGATACAGTGCGAATTCAGCCATACAAAGTGTATGGCTGAAATTTGCACCGCACATGAGATCGCATGTAATGAAGGAGCAGTGTGCTCCGAATTACATGCGATCTCCGCAGCCGCACAAATGTGAACCGGCACTTAATGTCTAAACCACTGGCAACAAAAGTGAGTACACCCCTAAGTGAAAATGCCAAAATTAGGCCCAAAGTGTCAATATTTTGTGTGGCCACCATTATTTTCCAGCACTGCCTTAACCCTCTTGGGCATGGAGTTCACCAGAGCTTCACAGGTTGCCACTGGAGTCCTCTTTCACTCCTCCATGGTGACATCACAGAGCTGGTGGATGTTAGAGACCTTGCGCTCCTCCACCTTCTGTTTGAGGATGCCCCACAGATGCTCAATTGGGTTTAGGTCTGGAGACATGCTTGACCAGTTCATCACCTTTACCCTCAGCTTCTTTCTTAGCAAGGCAGTGGTCGTCTTGGAGGTGTGTTTGGGGTCGTTATCATGTTGGAATATTGCCCTGGGGCCCAGTCTCTGAAGGGTGGTGATCATGCTCTACTTCAGTATGTCACAGTACATGTTGGCATTCATGGTTCCCTCAATGAACCCTAGCTCCCCAGTGCTGGCAGCACTAATGCAGCCCCAGACCATGACACTCCCACCACCATGCTTGACTGTAGGCAAGACACACTTGTCTTTGTACTCCTCACCTGGTTGCCGCCACACACACTTGACACCATCTGAATCAAATAAGTTTATCTTGGTCTCATCAGACCACAGGACATGGTTCCAGTAATCCATGTCCTTAGTCTGCTTGTCTTCAGCAATCTGTTTGTGGGCTTTCTTGTGCATCATCATTAGAAGAGGCTTCCTTCTGGGATGACAGCCATGCAGATCAATTTGATGCAGTGTGCGGCGTATGGTCTGAGCACTGACAGGCTGACCCCCCCTCCCCTTCAACCTCTGCAGAAATGCTGGTAGCACTCATACATCTATTTCCCAAAGACAACCTCTGGATATGACTCTGAGCATGTGCACTCAACTTCTTTGGTTGACCATGGCGATGCCTGTTCTGAGTGGAACCTGTCCTGTTAAACCACGGTATGGTCTTGGCCACCGTGCTGCAGCTCAGTTTCAGGGTCATAGCAATCTTCTTATAGCCTAGACCGTCTTTATGTAGAGCAACAATTCTTTTTTTCAGGTCCTCAGAGAGTTCTTTGCCATGAGGTGCCATGTTCACCTTTCAGTGACCAGTATGAGAGAGTGAGAGCGATAACACCAAATTTACCATACCTGCTCGCCATTCACACCTGAGACCTTGTAACACTAACGAGTCACATGACATCTGGGAGGAAAAATGGCTAATTGGGCCCAATTTGGACATTGTCACTTAGGGGGTATGCTCACTTATGTTGCCAGCGGTTTAGACATTAATGGCTGTGTGTTGAGTTATTGAGGGGACAGTAAATTTACACTGTTATACAAGCTGTACACTCACTACTTTACATTGTAGCAAAGTGTCATTTCTTCAGTGTTGTCACATGAAAAGATAGAATAAAATATTTACAGAAATGTGAGGGGTGTACTCACTTTTGTGAGATGTTGTGTATATATATATATATATATATATATATAAAATTGTATTATATTTGACTTTTTAGTATTCAATAGTTTTTTATTGATTTTTAAACAACGTATTAAAGTCATACAGCATAATTTGGAACTGTAAAAAAAGGGAACATAGACAAGAGAAAAGGGGGTGGCCTGTGCAAAGGCATTCATTTCCGAACAACACATAACAAAATAACAAAATATGGCTCTCCAAACAGTATTAGCAACCAGGCCAACAGTAATATAAATAGACCGTGAAGTACAGTAGATCACAACCACCGTAGTCCCCTCCACCAGAGACACATCAAGAGTCCAGAAGACTCACCAAACTTCCGACAAGATATCGGCCGGCAGAGGGCTCCCCCCCCCCCCCCCAGACACCCCCAATGGGCACAAACTGTGTCCACGGAAGGGTGAAGCCCACCCTAGCCTCTCTCCCCAGAAGGGGAAACCAACCGGCTCCCACCGACGGCCAAACAGTAGAAAGCTTCCTCGGCCCCTAGCAGAGACCCCAAGCCAGGGTTCCGTACCCGGAGCCAAGAATGCCCCTCCAGCAGCCAGACCCCCAAAAGAGGAAAGAAACAGAAAAGCAGAGGAGCAAAAAGAGAAGGAAAAGAAGAAAGACAGCCCACGTCACCATGGGTAGAACTAGAATTATCCAGGCAAGAAATCAGGAAAACCATAGAGAGGAAAAGAGCCAGAAAGAAAAAGACCAAGAGAAGAACAGTCCGAGGATGAAAGTGAGTAGCCACCCATCCCATGTCCCCCCGCACCGGACTGCAAGCCACCCAGCCACGACTACGGAGCCTGTAAGTACGCCACCCAGGGGCTCCACACTTGGTCAAATCTACGCTGCCTGTCCATACGAATGCTGGCCAACTTTTCATTAAGCATAATCCACGACATTTTGGTTTTGACATGTACTATATTTAGCACTGGGGTTTTCCAAGCCCGTGCCACAGTAATTTTTGCTGCCAGGAGAATAAAGAATATCAGAGAACGGGTATGTCTAGGGATCTCAACCGGCAAGTCCGAGAACAGCACCGCCCTTGCGTCTCTGTTAATCCTCTGACCCGTCGCCAAGTGGATCAGGTTAATCACCCGGATCCAGAACCGCCGGACCTTCGGACAACTCCACCACACATGATACATATCCCCGTGCTGTCCACAGTGTCGAAAACACAGGGGGGAGGCACCCGGAAATAATTTGGCCAGCCTCGTCGGCACCAAGTACCACCGAGATAGCACTTTATAGTTTGCCTCCACCAGGGTAGTGTTGAGTATCCCCCTGTGCACCATAGTCGCCCAGCGATCCCAGTCCTCCTCATCAATAGTCTCCCCCTATATTTGACTTTTTAATTAAAATCATAAATTTTAATTAATATGAGTTTATTTTCGGCCATTATCGCCACCTTTTTCAGCATATATAAATCTATTTTATTTTATTATTATTATTTATTATTATTTGCTTTATCTATATTAATTAAAGCCAAGTGTCTCTGCGTCTGCTTGCTTTCCCTGTGTCCGTGGAAATGCGCTAATGCGCATGTGCCCCAGGACAGCCGTTGGGAGAGACACTTGGCTATTATTATTATAGATTAGTGAAGAATGGTGACTGCCCAGTGTGTGAGCTCCGCCCCTCCTCCTCCCCGTACACCACACACCTTCCTGTCATTGTATCACCCAGGAGAAGGCAACTCCGTCCCACCTCAGCCCCGCCTTCTGTCAGTCAGCTGTTCGTAATTCTGGACCCGCGTTACTTCCGGTACTTCCGGTCCTCTACGTCACATCCAGCTTTACCACCCTCCACGCTTATTCTCTCATCTGATGTAAGTGCACCTACATTCTTAATAAATCTTTTGAAAAAGGTAATGCACTACAAGTCTTTTTCCTTCCCCTTCATGCTGTCTGTCTATTAAGTTGGTCAGTAGATGTGCTGATGACCTCAGCTGAGGCAGGGAGAGAAGGAAGATCAAAACTACATCTAGAGGAGCTGATCAGCTTCTGTCCATGTCAGCTATTTCCATGAATATGATACTGGCTTGAGAATACCAACGGAGGGGGGCCACACTTCATCAACTGATGGAATTAGGGGACCAATGCGCTACCAATGAAGTGGATGTAATCAAACATTTGAAATTAAGAAAAAAAGGGTATAAATAAATCGGAGAAGAGAGAGGAACAAAGAAGGAGAAAAAATCTGCCAATTTTAAGGTGTCACCACCATGGTATAAAGGTAAGTATGGAGCAAATTGGCGCTAATTTCCAGTGAATAGATAATCACCAGAAAAAAATATAATATGAAAATAAAAATGGAGTATCAGTAAACTATGAATCACAGCTGGTGAATGAATAACAAGAAAAGCGTAATGAGAAAATAAATGGAGTAACAGTATGCTAGGAATCGCACACTGCACCCATCCAAGACTGATGCGAATCCCCAACATACAGTAAATGAGGCTATAATCAATGGCTAAATAATGGCCAGGTACCAAATAGTAGTAAAATGTGATGAATATATAGTAATAGTGGAAATGCTACAAATGATGAACAGTACTTGAATAAATGAGTAAAAAATGCAGACAATGAATACTAAAAAATATGGTGAACCATCAGTGACATCAATGAGTCAAAACAATTCATGCATCACAATAGTGTAATGAAGACAATAAAGTGCTTGGAAGACAATAAATAAATATACTTAAATGTAAGTAGGCATAAGTAAAAAAATGTCCATGAGCAAAGAAGTGCATAAAAGTGGTGCTTCAAAAAGTGGGCCGTCACCATTCTTCCAGTGTCCCTACGTCACATCCAGCTGGTGCGAGCCCCGGTGCGCATGCGCACAAGACATTTTCCAGGTATGATGACATTTTAAGACTTAAGAACAGCTGACTGAGAGGAGGCGGGGCTGAGGTGGGACGGAGTTGCCTTATCCTGGGTGATACAATGACAGGAAGGTGTGTGGTGTACGGGGAGGAGGAGGGGCTGAGCTCACACACAGGGCGGTCACCATTCTTCACTAATCACACAGTGTTGGAGAAGCAGAAAAGTGGAGTAATGGGGGTGCAGAGTGTTGGAGATGCAGAGAGGTGGAGTAATAGGGGTGCAGAGTGTTGGAGATGCAGAGAGGTGGAATAATGGGGGTGCAGAGTTTTGGAGATGCAGAGAGGTAGAGTAAAAGGGGTGCAGGGAGGTGGAGTAATTGGGGTGCAGAGAGGTGGAGTAATGGGGGTGCAGAGTGTTGGAGATGCAGAGAGGTGGAGTAATGGAGGTGCAGAGTGTTGGAGATGCAGAGAGGTGGAGTAATGGGGGTGCAGAGTGTTGGAGATGCAGAGAGGTAGAGTAAAAGGGGTGCAGGGAGGTGGAGTAATTGGGGTGCAGAGAGGTGGAGTAATGGGGGTGCTGAGTGTTGGAGAAGCGGAAAGGTGGAGTAATGGGGGTACAGAGTGTTGGAGATGCAGAGAGGTGGAGTAATGGGGGTGCTGAGTGTTGGAGAAGCGGAAAGGTGGAGTAATGGGGGTACAGAGTGTTGGAGATGCAGAGAGTTGGAGTAATGGGGGTGCAGAGTGTTGGAGATGCAGAGAGGTAGAGTAAAAGGGGTGCAGGGAGGTGGAGTAATTGGGGTGAAGAGAGGTGGAGTAATGGGGGTGCTGAGTGTTGGAGAAGCGGAAAGGTGGAGTAATGGGGGTACAGAGTGTTGGAGATGCAGAGAGTTGGAGTAATGGGGGTGCAGAGTGTTGGAGATGCAGAGAGGTGGAGTAATGGGGGTGCAGAGTGTTGGAGATGCAGAGAGGTAGAGTAAAAGGGGTGCAGGGAGGTGGAGTAATTGGGGTGCAGAGAGGTGGAGTAATGGGGGTGCTGAGTGTTGGAGAAGCGGAAAGGTGGAGTAATGGGGGTACAGAGTGTTGGAGATGCAGAGAGTTGGAGTAATGGGGGTGCAGAGTGTTGGAGATGCAGAGAGTTGGAGTAATGGGGGTGCAGAGTGTTGGAGATGCAGAGAGTTGGAGTAATGGGGTGCAGATTGTTGGAGATGCAGAGAGGTAGAGTAAAAGGGGTGCAGGGAGGTGGAGTAATTGGGGTGCAGAGAGGTGGAGTAATGGGGGTGCTGAGTGTTGGAGAAGCGGAAAGGTGGAGTAATGGGGGTACAGAGTGTTGGAGATGCAGAGAGGTGGAGTAATGGGGGTGCAGAGTGTTGGAGATGCAGAGAGGTAGAGTAAAAGGGGTGCAGGGAGGTGGAGTAATTGGGGTGCAGAGAGGTGGAGTAATGGGGGTGCTGAGTGTTGGAGAAGCGGAAAGGTGGAGTAATGGGGGTACAGAGTGTTGGAGATGCAGAGAGTTGGAGTAATGGGGGTGCAGAGTGTTGGAGATGCAGAGAGTTGGAGTAATGGGGGTGCAGAGTGTTGGAGATGCAGAGAGGTAGAGTAAAAGGGGTGCAGGGAGGTGGATTAATTGGGGTGCAGAGAGGTGGAGTAATGGGGGTGCTGAGTGTTGGAGAAGTGGAAAGGTGGAGTAATGGGGGTACAGAGTGTTGGAGATGCAGAGAGTTGGAGTAATGGGGGTGCAGAGTGTTGGAGATGCAGAGAGGTGGAGTAATGGGGGTGCAGAGTGTTGGAGATGCAGAGAGGTAGAGTAAAAGGGGTGCAGGGAGGTGGAGTAATTGGGGTGCAGAGAGGTGGAGTAATGGGGGTGCTGAGTGTTGGAGAAGCGGAAAGGTGGAGTAATGGGGGTACAGAGTGTTGGAGATGCAGAGAGTTGGAGTAATGGGGGTGCAGAGTGTTGGAGATGCAGAGAGTTGGAGTAATGGGGGTGCAGAGTGTTGGAGATGCAGAGAGTTGGAGTAATGGGGTGCAGATTGTTGGAGATGCAGAGAGGTAGAGTAAAAGGGGTGCAGGGAGGTGGAGTAATTGGGGTGCAGAGAGGTGGAGTAATGGGGGTGCTGAGTGTTGGAGAAGCGGAAAGGTGGAGTAATGGGGGTACAGAGTGTTGGAGATGCAGAGAGGTGGAGTAATGGGGGTGCAGAGTGTTGGAGATGCAGAGAGGTAGAGTAAAAGGGGTGCAGGGAGGTGGAGTAATTGGGGTGCAGAGAGGTGGAGTAATGGGGGTGCTGAGTGTTGGAGAAGCGGAAAGGTGGAGTAATGGGGGTACAGAGTGTTGGAGATGCAGAGAGTTGGAGTAATGGGGGTGCAGAGTGTTGGAGATGCAGAGAGTTGGAGTAATGGGGTGCAGATTGTTGGAGATGCAGAGAGGTAGAGTAAAAGGGGTGCAGGGAGGTGGAGTAATTGGGGTGCAGAGAGGTGGAGTAATGGGGGTGCTGAGTGTTGGAGAAGCGGAAAGGTGGAGTAATGGGGGTACAGAGTGTTGGAGATGCAGAGAGGTGGAGTAATGGGGGTGCAGAGTGTTGGAGATGCAGAGAGGTAGAGTAAAAGGGGTGCAGGGAGGTGGAGTAATTGGGGTGCAGAGAGGTGGAGTAATGGGGGTGCTGAGTGTTGGAGAAGCGGAAAGGTGGAGTAATGGGGGTACAGAGTGTTGGAGATGCAGAGAGTTGGAGTAATGGGGGTGCAGAGTGTTGGAGATGCAGAGAGTTGGAGTAATGGGGGTGCAGAGTGTTGGAGATGCAGAGAGGTAGAGTAAAAGGGGTGCAGGGAGGTGGATTAATTGGGGTGCAGAGAGGTGGAGTAATGGGGGTGCTGAGTGTTGGAGAAGTGGAAAGGTGGAGTAATGGGGGTAACAGAGTGTTGGAGATGCAGAGAGCTGGAGTAATGGGGGTGCAGAGACCCCCATTACTCCACCTCTCTGCTATTCAAATACTCTGCACCCCCATTACTCCACCTTTCCACTTCTCCAACACTCAGCACCCCCAATACAACACTTTTTTTACTACATCACACTCTGTTTACTACATCTAAAAAAATTAGAAAAGTTACATTTTTCACATTATTCTTCTTTAACATTTCTAAAGAATAAATACGATAAGTTAGAAATCAACTACATGGTTGTCCACTTTTTTTTGTACTGGAACAAGTCTGTTTTTACAAAGGTTTGACCACATATGTTCTAGCGCCCATTAATTTAACGGGCTTAATGTCTAGTTATAAATATTGTTATTATTATTATTTTTTTTTTTTAATTCTTTATTTAGTCATCAACAAAGTCACATTCATAGGTGAGAGTATATATATATATATATATATATATATTTTTTTTTTTTAATTTGTAAAGGAACAAATCTTGTTATTCTTCAAAGGGGGCTGGCAGAAAAGCAGACCTTTCATTTGCCATAGAAGGTCCGTTTAAAAGGACAATTGTCCTTTAAAGAGTAACTCCACTTTTGTTGAGGAAAAAAAGCCCTCCCCCTCTGTACATTGCAGGGATTATAACAAACTTTGTTACAGATTCCTATCTTTTGTTATTCTGAAGAAATAAATATTTGTCTGTGTCCATGTGTAAAGTGAATCTATTGAGAGTGATATCTAGAATTATCAAGCAGCTGTGCACCTGCAGGGTTTTAATAAGGAAAGTGTCAGGGTCTGCATCCCTTTAGAAGTGATTTCCCTTTAGGAGTATCTCACCTAAGAGACATTTCTATTGCAGAGGATGCCCAAAATTGGACTTGTATCTTAGTGCAGACTTTTCGGAAAGTCAGTGAGCCAATCACATAAGCAGGAAATGACATTGCTGGGGGGGTGGGGGGGGGGGGGCTATGTATACCATCTGTGTACAGAACTCCTCCAGGATGCCATATTGCATTTTACAGAAAATTGCAGCGGCTGCAGATTGAAAGGGAAGGTTAATTTTTAATAACATTCAATTATAATATTATTTGTGTAGAAATTGTATATGTTATTTTATTTTTCCATGAAAGTAGAGTTACCCTTTAAGAACATTGATTTGTATTTAAAAAACAAAACAAAAAAAAACCAGGAAAAATATTAAGTAAATAATTATTGAAAAAATATAATATATATGAGGAAATAATTATTGGATTTGTTTTCCCCAAGGTATCAGGTGATCAGCACTCCAACGGACTTCTTCATGGTGATGGAATATGTCGCCGGAGGAGAGTTATTTGACTATATATGCAAAAATGGACGGGTGAGTCAGAGCCTGCCCAGCATGCTGGAAAATCTCCATCTCATCCCTGTTGTCTGAATTTTGCTGCTCAGAAAATTTAAAGATTACTCATAGAAAGAGTGTAAATAGTTTAAAGAAGAACTCCAGTCTAACCCCAAAAAATGAGCTGATCTCCTAAACCCAGAGCCCAGAATCTTTTGTTTTGGGTGATTGCCCTACTTTTCAGTCATTGGTAGTCAGTGGGAGGCCTATTGCTTCTGTGCCCGTCCCCTCCACTGATGCAGCCAGCACAGGGAAGAGATTTCCTATTGGTTGAGAGCCCATTCCAGTGTATGCATTGCAAAAATAAAGCTGTGCGTTGGGGTGTGCTGCTTTAAAAAAAAAAAAAAAAAAAAAAAAAAACCCAAACGTTGGTAGGTCCTGATTCTTCTCCTTTTTGATTATTTTTAGAGACATGGGGTCACAGGGCTCTATATGTCCTTATCCCCTTCATGCCTAGGCCTGAAATCTGTTTTATTTTTTTTGCTAGAAAACTACTTAGAACCCCCAAACACTGTGTGTATATGTGTATATATATATATATATATATATATATATATATATATATATATATATATATATATATATATATATATAGCAGAGACCTTAGAGAATAAAATGGCGGTTGTTGCAATATTTTATATCACACAGGATTTGCGCAGCCGTCTTTCAATTGAAATTTTTTACCCCACTGTATGTATATACAGTATGTATGTATATATATATATATATATATATATATATATCTATATATATATATATCTATATTAATAAAACCCCAGTGTCTCTGCGTCCGCAGATTCAAGATTCCGTGTGTCCGTGGAAGTGCGCTACTGCGCATGTGCACCACGGACAGCCAATGGGATTGGGAATGGGGGCGGGCACTGACCTTTTTAGGCTGAGGGAGCTCCTCGGTGTCGGAGGCCGGGTCCCGGGTATTGGGGGTCACCCCCGATGATGCTGCGGTGTGAGGGCCGTTGTACTGCCGGTGCTCACGGTGCTGCGGTGTGAGGGCCGATCGTTTTAGCCACCGTCTGATCCGTATGTGCTGGGGAGGCGGGAGGCGGAGTTCCGAACCGCTGCCTTAGATTTAAAAATGGCGCCACCTGGCGCCACACGTCATTGAGTATACGCCGCCGCTCGGGAAAGCTCGGATACGTTTGGGTATTCCCGGAAATTACCGAGCAGCGGCGTATACGCAATGATGTGTGGCGCCATTTTTAAATCTAAGGCAACGGATCGGAACTCCGCCTCCCGCCTCCCCAGCACATACGGATCAGACGGTGGCTACTGAAACGATCGGCAGTACAACGGCACTCACACCGCAGCATCATCGGGGGTGACCCCCCAACACCCGGCCTCCGACACCGAGGAGCTCCCCCAGCCTAAAAAGGTTAGTGCCCGCCCCCAGCACATAGGAATTCAGAACGGCCCTCACACCGCACCATTATCGGGGGTGACCCCCAACACCCGGGAACCGGCCTCCAACACCGAGGAGCTCCCCCATCCTCCCCAGCACATATCAGGAACAGGTAAGTTAGACTCCTCCACTGCTGCACTGCCTGCCATTATGCGGGGGCTGCAGGCATACTACAAGAGATGCAGTGCTGCAGGCATGGTACTCCTGTACCATGCCTGCAGCACTGCATCTCCTGTACCATGCCCGCAGCCCCCGCATTCCCCTGTACCATGCGCGCAGCCCCCGCATTCCCCTGTACCATGCCCGCAGCCCCCGCATTCCCCTGTACCATGCGCGCAGCCCCCGCATTCCCCTGTACCATGCCCGCAGCCCCCGCATTCCCCTGTACCATGCGCGCAGCCCCCGCATTCCCCTGTACCATGCGCGCAGCCCCGCATTCCCCTGTACCATGCGCGCAGCCCCGCATTCCCCAGTACCATGCGCGCAGCCCCCGCTCAGTCAGCCATATGTTCTAGCGCCCGTTAATTTAACGGGCTTAATGTCTAGTATATATATATATATATATATATATATATATATATATATATATATATATATATATATATATAAATACATCATGATTTTTGATGGAATACCAGGGTTATGGCTACAGACAGATGCCGTAACCCCATATTAAAATTTTCCTCAGCCACTGCTCTTTCCGATAAAAGTAATCCAAACCGCTAACTAGCCGCCGGATCACTTTTAGAAGTGGCAGGAGGACTCACCCCCCCCCTTCTCCCACCGCCTTCCAGTGGTTCTGGGGCTTACCTGGCTCATCGGCAAGCCCGGGAGCCAATCCGGTGTTTGCGACGACTGGCCATGGAGATTAGCAGAGGAAAGATGGCCTCTACTCATCTCTATGGCCTAGGAGGTCCAAAGTGACACCATGACGTCACTTCCGGTTCACAGCCCATGTAAACAAGGCTATTTTCTGCTTTTAGAAAGCATTAGAATAATGTGTTTGTTTTTTTTTTTTGTTTGTTTTTTTTTTTTAATCTATGCTTTCTATTACAGAGGAGAGATGTGGGGTCTTATTGACCCCCCCCCAGATCTCTCCATAAAATGTCATACTTTATTGTTATTACAAGGGATGTTTACATTTCTTGTGCTAGTAATAAGTGATAAAATAAATAATAATAATTATATATATATATATATATATATATATATATATATATATATATATATATATATATATATATATATTTTTTTTTTTTTTTTTTTTTTTAAAGTGCCCCTGTCCCCCCGTAGGTCACGGTGTGTAAACACATGTGAGGTATTGCTGCGAACGTTATAGCAGGAGCAATTCTAGCACTAGACCTCCTCTGTAATTTCAAACTGGTAACCTGTAAAAAAATGTTTTAAAGCGTCGCCTATGGAGATTTTTAAGTACCATAATATGGCGCCATACCAGGAGCATGTGCAGTTTTAAAGCACTACATGTTAGGTGTCTATTTACTTGGTGTACCATTAGCTTTTATATTTTACAATAAAAAAAAAAATTGAGTTTTACATTGTCTTTTTTTTTTTTGTTTTTAATCATTAAAATAAATGTTTTTTTTTTCTGAAACAGTTGTGTTTGAAAAACCGCTGCGCAAATACCGTTAAAAAAAAAAATAAATAAATTTGCAATAGCCGCCATTTTATTCTCTAGAGTCTCTGTTAAAAAACAAGAAAAATATAATGTTTGGGGGGGGGGGGGGTTTTCTAAGTAATTTTCTAGCAAAAAAAAAAAAATATGTGTATATATATATATATATATATATATATTAATGATCGACCGATATCGATTTTTCGTTGCCGATACCGATATTTTGACCAATGCATATCGGTATCAGACGATATTTTTGTATATTTCAAAAAAAAGAATTTCGTTTTTTTTTTTTTTTTATTTGACAGGTACTTTTGTGAAGGGATCTGGGGGTCTAAAAACCCCAAACTCCTCTGCACTTAAAAGCATTCAAAATGCCAAGTCTGGCTGTTTAGAAACACACACATACACTATATTACCAAAAATATTGGGACACCTGCCTTTACACGCACATTAACTTTAATGGCATCCCAGTCTTAGTCCGTAGGGTTCAATATTGAGTTGGCCCACCCTTTGCAGCTATAACAGCTTCAACTCTTCTGGGAAGGCTGTCCACAAGGTTTAGGAGTGTGTCTATGGGAATGTTTGACCATTCTTCCAAAAGTGCATTTGTGAGGTCAGGCACTGATGTTGGACGAGAAGGCCTGGCTTGCAGTCCCTGCTCTAATTCATCCCAAAGGTGTTCTATGGGGTTGAGGTCAGGACTCTGTGCAGGCCAGTCAAGTTCCTCCACCCCAAACTCGCTCATCCATGTCTTTATGGACCTGCTCTACCCACAACTAACATGCGCAAATATATGTGCTCCAGGCCTTACACAAAATAGTACATGCGCTTTTTTTGGTGCAGTAGGCGGTTAATTCAAATGATAAAACTGCAATGATGCAGCATGCGGAAATACGTGCGTCAATGAGCATGGGCTACCGCTGCGCAAAAGTGTGATCCCAGCCTAAGTGTTTTTTTTTTTTGCTTATATTTTTGTCACCCCCAAGCATGTCTTTGCAGTCCCTGGTATATTTTTAGTCCTGCTCGGCTGTACACAAAACAAACGTCTCCTCTTCCCCGTCACAGGTGGAGGAACCCGAAGCGCGGCGCCTGTTCCAGCAGATCCTGTCGGCAGTGGATTACTGCCACCGGCATATGGTGGTTCACCGGGACCTGAAGCCTGAGAACGTCCTGCTGGATGCACACATGAATGCCAAGATTGCTGACTTCGGTATGTGAGCGGCCCAGGAATCCTGCCAAGCACAAGGTCATTCACTGAAGGTTGTCAGTGTGCAGATCCTTCCCAGAATGCCGCATGCCTGAGCCAGCCGAGCGACCTTCAAGAGGCTGCTGAGAACAGGCCGGATCCTGAGAAGGCTGCAGAGGGAACACAACACCCCCCCAGGGGCCAATCAGGAGTTATTATACACCGATCTGGCTGCAGGAGGGTTAAACCTGCTTATAGACGGTTATCACTGCTGATTGGTTCACTGGGGGACTGAATGAGAATCGAAGATCTGCTTCCGCAAAATAACTTTTGTATGTGAAGCAGATCAAAAATGTAATTTAAAAAAATTGTATATTAAAAAAAATCTATAAAAATATTTATTTTTTTCTTTCGTCCAACAAAAAGATCTATCTATCCATCGATCAATATAGAAATACCATAGATATACATTAGATTTTAGTTTTGGATGCAACAGTAAAGAAATATTTAAATAATTTTACGTTTATTAAAATTTAATTTTTTTAATAAATTTGTATCTTTTATTATTTTGATTTATAATGTGTATAAAAAAATAATAAAAATACATTTAAAAAATTACATCTTAAACAAAATAATAAAAAATGTCTATCTATAGATACATAGATATAGACATTCAATTGATATAGATATTATCTATCTACCTGTCTATAGATAGATAGATATAGAAATACTCTAGATATACAGTAGATATTAGTTTTGGATGCAATAGTAGAGAAATACCGGTAATTAAATATTTTTATGTTTATTACAATTTCCTTTTTTTTTTAAATAAATTGTATCTTTTATTGTTTTGATTTATAAGGTGTATAAAAAATAATAAAAATACCATTGATTTAAAAAATTACATCTTAATAAACAGTATAGTAGAGAAATAGTAGAGAAATACCGGTAATTAAATATTTTTATGTTTATTAAAATTACATTTTTTTAAATAAATTGTATATTTTATTGTTTTGATTTATAAGGTGTATAAAAAATAATAAAAATTCAATTGATTTAAAAAATGACATCTTAATAAACAGAATTAATAAAAATTCATAAAAAATGTCTATCTATCTATCTATCCATAGATACATAGATGGATAATATCTATATCAATGTAATTTATATATCTATCTATCTGTGTATCTATTGATAGATAGATAGACAGATATATAGATATAGAAATACCATAGATATACATTCGATTTTAGTTTTGGATGCGAAAGTAAAGAAATATTTAAATCATTTTACGTTTATTAAAATTGCATTTTTTTTATAAATTGTATCTTTTATTATTTTGATTTATAATGTGTATAAAAATAATAAAAATACATTTAAAAAATTACATCTTAAACAAAATAATGAAAAATGTCTATCTATCTATAGATACATAGATATAGACATTCAATTGATATAGATATTATCTATCTACCTGTCTATAGATAGATAGATATAGAAATACAGTAGCTATTCGTTTTGGATGCAATAGTAGAGAAATACCGGTAATTAAATATTTTTATGTTTATTAAAATTAATTTTTTTTAAATAAATTGTATATTTTATTGTTTTGATTTAATAGGTGTACAAAAAATAATAAAAATACAATTGAATTAAAAAATTAGATCTTAATAAACAGAATTAATAAAAAATGTCTATCTATCCATCCATAGATACATAGATGGATAATATCTATATCAATGGAATTTATATATCTATCTATCTACCTGTCTATCTATAGATAGATAGATAGATAGATAGATAGATAGATAGATAGATAGATAGATAGATAGATAGATAGATAGATAGATAGATAGATAGATAGAGAAATACCATAGATATACATTCGATTTTAGTTTTGGATGCGATAGTAAATAAATATTTACGTTTATTAAAATTGAATTTTTTTTATAAATTGTATCTTTTATTATTTTGATTTATAATGTGTATAAAAATAATAAAATATATTTAAAAAATTACATCTTAAACAAAATAATAAAAAATGTCTATCTATCTATAGATACATTGATATAGATATGATCTATCTACCTGTCTATAGATAGATAGATATAGAAATACAGTAGCTATTCGTTTTGGACGCAATAGTAGAGAAATACCAGTAATTAAATATTTTTATGTTTATTAAAATTACATTTTTTTTAATAAATTGTATCTTTTATTGTTTTGCTTTATAAGGTGTATAAAAAATAATAAAAATACAGTGTTCTCCAGTGTGTTCCAGTGTGCTCCGGTGTTCTCCAGTGTGCTCAAGTGTGTTTAGTGTTTTCCAGTGTGCTCCAGTGTGCCCCAGTGTGTTCCAGTGTGCTCCAGTGTGCCCCAGTGAGTTCCAGTGTGCCCCAGTGTGTTCCAGTGTGCTCCAGTGTGCCCCAGTGTGTTCCAGTGTGCCCCAGTGTGTTCCAGTGTTCTCCAGTGTGTTCCAGTGTTCTCCATTGTGTTCCAGTGTTCTCCAGTGTGCCCCAGTGTGTTCCAGTGTGCTCCAGTGTGTTCCAGTGTTCTCCAGTGTGTTCCAGTGTTCTCCCGTGTGTTCCAGTGTGCTCCAGTGTGCTCCAGTGTGCTCCAGTGTGCTCCAGTGTGTTCCAGTGTTCTCCAGTGTGTTCCAGTGTTCTCCAGTGTGTTCCAGTGTGTTCCAGTGTGTTCCAGTGTGCTACAGTGTGCCCCAGTGTGTTCCAGTGTGCTCCAGTGTTCCAGTGTGTTCCAGTGTGCTCCAGTGTGCCCCAGTGTGTTCCAGTGTGCCCCAGTGTTCCAGTGTGTTCCAGTGTGCCCCAGTGTGTTCCAGTGTTCTCCAGTGTTCTCCAGTGTGTTCCAGTGTTCTCCAGTGTGTTCCAGTGTTCTCCAGTGTGTTCCAGTGTGTTCCAGTGTGTTCCAGTGTGCTCCAGTGTGCCTCAGTGTGTTCCAGTGTGCTCCAGTGTGCCCCAGTGTGTTCCAGTGTGCCCCAGTGTGTTCCAGTGTGCCCCAGTGTGTTCCAGTGTTCTCCAGTGTGTTCCAGTGTTCTCCAGTGTGCCCCAGTGTGCCCCAGTGTGTTCCAGTGTGCTCCAGTGTGTTCCAGTGTTCTCCAGTGTGTTCCAGTGTGTTCCAGTGTTCTCCAGTGTGTTCCAGTGTGCTCCAGTGTGCTCCAGTGTGTTCCAGTGTTCTCCAGTGTGTTCCAGTGTGTTCCAGTGTGCCCCAGTGTGTTCCAGTGTGCTTTTGATGTGTTTTACAGCGTCCCAGTTCAGTCCAGTGCATAAAAAATGCATGTTCTACTTTTTTTTTCTAGAACTGGAACGCACTGGTGTGAATTCTGCCATTGGAAACCATCTAACCTACTATCCATGCATTTTTGATGCAGAAAAAAATTGCACTGGACTGCATGTGGTGTGAAATGGCCTTAAAGCTTTTTGTTTTGGATGGTGTTCCGAAGGGAAGGGTTAGAAGCGTTAGAACCCCTGTCAGGTTTTTATTGCTGCCTGGGTCCCTGCTGGGGAGATTCACCCTCTCTATTCATACATAATTGAATCCATCTATACAAAATGTTACCGTTGTCACCAGAGCAGGAATAAAAGGGAAAGCTCCCAATGGAGAGACACGGTGACAACTGTTTTAAAGAGGATTTACCTCTTTGGAGAAATCTCTTACCTATTTGGTAAGATGTTGCTTCTCTGCGACAGGAAGTAAGAAGAAATCTCCCCAATGGGACACAGACTAGACAGCTTTTATTCTTCCCCCGTCCTATTTACAGTGGGTACGGAAAGTATTCAGACCCCCTTAAATTTTTCACTCTTTGTTATATTGCAGCCATTTGCTAAAATCATTTAAGTTCATTCTTCTTCCTCATGAATGTACACATAGCACCCCATACTGACAGAAAAACACAGAATTGTTGACATTGTTGCAGATTTATTAAAAAAGAAAAACTGAAATATCACATGGTCCTAAGTATTCAGACCCTTTGCTCAGTATTTAGTAGAAGCCCCCTTTTGATCTAATACAGCCAGGAGTCTTTTTGGGAAAGATGCAACAAGTCTTTCACACCTGGATTTGGGGATCCTCTGCCATTCCTCCTTGCAGATCCTCTCCAGTTCTGTCAGGTTGGATGGTAAACGTTGGTGGACAGCCATTTTTAGGTCTCTCCAGAGATGCTCAATTGGGTTTAAGTCAGGGCTCTGGCTGGGCCATTCAAGAACAGTCACGGAGTTGTTGTGAAGCCACTCCTTCGTTATTTTAGCTGTGTGCTTAGGGTCATTGTCTTGTTGGAAGGTAAACCTTCGGCCCAGTCTGAGGTCCAGAGCACTCTGGAGAAGGTTTTTGTCCAGGATATCCCTGTACTTGGCCGCATTCATCTTTCCCTCGATTGCAACCAGTCATCCTGTCCCTGCAGCTGAAAAACACCCCCACAGCATGATGCTGCCACCACCATGCTTCACTGTTGGGACTGTATTGGACAGGTGATGAGCAGTGCCTGGTTTTCTCCACACATACCGCTTAGAATTAAGGCCAAAAAGTTCTATTTTGGTCTCATCAGACCAGAGAATCTTATTTCTCACCATCTTGGAGTCCTTCAGGTGTTTTTTAGCAAACTCCATGCGGGCTTTCATGTGTCTTACACTGAGGAGAGGCTTCCGTCGGGCCACTCTGCCATAAAGCCCAGACTGGTGGAGGGCTGCAGTGATGGTTGACTTTCTACAACTTTCTCCCATCTCCTGACTGCATCTCTGGAGCTCAGCCACAGTGATCTTTGGGTTCTTCTTTACCTCTCTCACCAAGGCTCTTCTCCCCCGATAGCTCAGTTTGGCCGGACGGCCAGCTCTAGGAAGGGTTCTGGTCGTCCCAAATGTCTTCCATTTGAGGATTATGGAGGCCACTGTGCTCTTAGGAACCTTAAGTGCAGCAGAAATCTTTTTGTAACCTTGGCCAGATCTGTGCCTTGCCACAATTCTGTCTCTGAGCTCTTCAGGCAGTTCCTTTGACCTCATGATTCTCATTTGCTCTGACATGCATTGTGATCTGGAAGGTCTTATATAGACAGGTGTGTGACTTTCCTAATCAAGTCCAATCAGTATAATCAAACACAGCTGGACTCAAATGAAGGTGTAGAACCATCTCAAGGATGATCAGAAGAAATGGAAAGCCCCTGAGTTAAATATATGAGTGTCACAGCAAAGGGTCTGAATACTTAGGACCATGTGATATTTCAGTTTTTCTTTTTTAATAAATCTGCAACAATGTCAACAATTCTGTGTTTTTCTGTCAGTATGGGGTGCTATGTGTACATTCATGAGGAAGAAGAATGAACCTAAATGATTTTAGCAAATGGCTGCAATATAACAAAGAGTGAAAAATTTAAGGGGGTCTGAATACTTTCCGTACCCACTGTATATAGAAACAAATGGATACACTTTGAATTTAGATACTTTAACCACTTCTGGACCGGAAAGATTTGCCCCCTTAATCACCAGGCCATATTTTGCGATTCGGCACTGCGTTACTTTAACTGACAATTGTGCGGTCGTGCGACGCTGTACCCAAATAAAATTTACGTTCTTTTTTTCCCACAAATAGAGCTTTCTTTTGGTGGTATTTGATCACCTGTGCGATTTTTATTTTTTTGCACTATAAACAAAAAAAGAGCGACAATTCTGAAAAAAAAATAATATTTTTCACATTCTGCTATAAAACATTCCCAAAAAAAATTAAAAAATCTAAATTTTTTAACATTTTAGGCCAATAAGCGTATTTTGATTGGTTTGCACAAAAATTATCGCGTTTACTAACTAGGGGAAAGATTTATGTCATTTTTATTGTTTTTTTTTTTTTTTTTACTAGTAATGGCGGCGATCTGTGATTTTTTTTTTTTTGCGGGACTGCGACATTGCGGTGGACAGATCGGACCCCTAACTGACATTTTTTACACTTTTGGGGGGACCAATGACATTACTACAGTAATCAGTGCTAAAAAAAATGCACTGTTACTGTAATAATGACACCGGCAGGAAAGGGGTTAACCCTGTGGTTGATCAAGGGGTTAAATGTGAGCACAGGGGAGTGATTCTAACTGTGGGGGGGGGGGGGGGGCGTGGCTTATGAGATCATCATTTTGACCTTTGATCCTATATAGAAGGATCACAGGCGCTCTGTGATCATCCCAGGGAGAAGAACGGTCAGCTGTGTTTACAACAGCCGACCGTCCTTCTCTCTCAGCGGGGAACGATCGCAGGTGTCAGGCGGCAATCGGAGCCGTCTGCCCCGTGCATCGGAGTCCCCGTTGCCACACGCTCGCCCCCTAGCTGCAGGCACGCGACCGACGTAGCCCTACGGCGGTTTGCGCAGGAGGGGCTGCCTGCTGCAGTATATATGCGGTGGGCAGTCCGGAACCAGTTAACCACTTGCAGACAGCCAGATATACTGCAGCAGGCTGGCTCAGCTGCGCCAATTGCCGTACCCATACGTCGCTCCTCGGGAGCGAGCATGGGGGTGCGCGGCGATTCACAAGGGGGGAAGCTGATCTGTGGGGCCAGCGGGCACCCTCAATCGCTCCCCAGGAAGAGAGAACGGCGGTCTGCCATTGTAAACACAGCAGACTGCTGTTCTGTCAGCAATCAACACAGAGCTCCTGTGTTCCTCCTATTTAGGATCACTGGTCTCTGTGTTGATTGCATAAGCCCATCCCCCCTTACAGTTAGAAAACACCCTTAGGAACACATTTAACCCTTTGATCGCCCCTGGTGTTAACCCCTACCCTGCCAGTGTCATTATTACAGTAACAGTACATATTTTTAGCACTGATTACTGTAGTAATGTCACTGGTCCCCCCAAAAGTGTCATAAATGTCAGTTAGGGGTCCGATCTGTCCGCCGCAATGTCGCAGTCCCGCTAAAAATGGCAGATCGCCGCCATGTAAAAAAAAAAATAAAAATTTAAATGACATAAATCTTTCTCCTAGATTGTAGACACGATAACTTTTGTGCAAACCAATTAATATGCGCTTATTGGGATTTTTTTTTTACCTAAAATATGTAGCAGAATACAAATTGGCCTAAAATGATAAAAAAAAAATCGGATTTTTCCTTTTTTTTTTTTTTTTTTTTTTTACTTTTTCAAACAACTTTATTAGGAAAAAGTAATAGCAATACATGAAAACTCACACATATAAGGATATAATACAACAGGTATATATTCAAGATAAAAGAATAACAATGGAGTTATTGGGAATGTTATATAGCAGAAAGTTAAAATATATATATATTTGTTTTCAAAATTGTCACTCTTTTTTTGTTCATAGCGCAAAAAAAAAAAAAAAAATCGCAGAGGATCTACCGGTCCTGCAAAGTATATCGAATGTTTTCAAACCATTTTACAGTATTAATTGTTGTTACATTTTATAACATTATAGTTTTTTATACCTTTTGTTTCTGGCACTTTGTTTCATTTAGGTCTTTCTAATATGATGTCAGACGGAGAGTTTCTACGGACCAGCTGTGGCTCCCCAAATTATGCCGCTCCAGAAGTTATATCAGGAAGGTGAGAAATACAGGAGACAGGAACTATATAAATAACATCCGGGCACCTATAGATGTATGATTATTGGAAAGACGCTCTTACTGGTTAAGACATGGCTCAGCCCTTCTTGGTTTATTGGAAAACCACCGAGACAGGAAATGACATCATAATCATGTAGTTCCACTAGAAAGAACATAACATTATTCAAGCATTAAATGTACGCTACCACCTAGTGGCAGAAGTACTAATTACAGTATACCGTATGAAAATGGTTGTTATACCTACACTCACTGGTCACTTTATTAGGAACACTTGTTCAATTGCTTAGTATCACAAATTGCTAATCAGCCAATCACATGGCAGCAACTCAATGCATTTAGACATCTAGACGTGGTGAAGACGACTTCAAACCGAGCATCAGAATGGGGAAAAAAGGGGATTTAGGTGACTTTGAACATGGCATGGTTGTTGGCGCCAGACGGACTGGTCTGAATATTTTTTCACTCACAACCATCTCTCGGGTTTACAGAGAATGGTGGGAAAAAGAGAAAATGTCCAGTGAGCGGCTGTTGTGTGAAGGAAAATGCCTTGTTGAGGTCAGAGGAGAATGGGCAGACTGGTTCCAGTTGATAGAAAGACAACAGTAACAAAAATAACCACTCGTTAACACCCAAGGTTTGCAGAATACCATCTCTGAACGAACAACATATCGAACCTTGAAGCAGATGGGCTACAGCAGCAGCAGAAGACCACACCAGGTGCCACACCTGTCAGCTAAGAACAGGAAACTGAGGCTACAATTCACACAGGATCACCAAAAATGGACAATAGAAGATTGGAAAAACGTTGCCTGGTCTGAGGAGTCTCCATTTCAGCTTCAACATTCAGATGGGAGGGTCAGGATTTGGTGCCTTGTATCACCGGTTCAGGCTGCTGGTGGTGGTTTAATGGTGTAGGGGGTCTTGGCACGCTTTGGGCCCCTTAGTACCAATTGAGCATAGTTAAAACCCCACGGCCTACCTGAGTATTGTTGCTGACCATGTCCATCCCTTTTTGACTACAGTGTCCCCATCTTCTGATGGCTCCTTCCAGAAGGATAATGCACCATGTCACAAAGATCCAATCATCTCACCACTGGTTTCTTCACCATGACTGTAACGGAAATGCGACCCCACACTGTGTTTGTGGGCTTCCGTGAGAATACCGCTTCCTCCAGTCTGAACATAGATATCAGATATTACAGCCGCCCCCATACAAAACTAGCCGAGAATAGCATGTATAAGATCTGGAACCTTTATTGAACAAACTCACACCAAATATATACCTCATCAGGTCAGGTAAGCCTGATCACATTATCATATGCAGATGAAATTGTATACAGAAACATAATTAACCTGAACTAATTACTTAGCCATCTGGACAGAAACAATATGTGAATGGGAATGCAGATCTAGACAATGTTATAATTAACATGTTAATTAACTCAGCACTGCAACAAGGCTAAAACAAAATACCGTATATACCTTAGTATAAGCCGACCCGAATAAAAGCCGAGGCACCTCATTTTACCACAAAAAACTGGAAAAACGAATTGACTCAAGTATAAGCCTAGGATGGGAAATGCAGCAGCTACTGGACCCAACTGGACCACCACGAGACCCAAAACTGGGGCTGCAGGCATGGTGCAGGAGATGCAGGGCTGTGGGCATGGTACAGGAGATGGTACAGGCATGGCACAGGAGATGGTACAGGAGATGGTACAGGCATGGCACAGGACATGGTACAGGAGATGCAGGGCTGTGGGCATGGTACAGGAGATGGCACAGGAGATGGTACAGGCATGGCACAGGAGATGGTACATGCATGGCACAGGAGATGGTACAGGCATGGCACAGGAAATGGTACAGGCATGGCACAGGACATGGTACAGGAGATGCAGGGCTGTGGGCATGGTACAGGAGATGGCACAGGAGATGGTACAGGCATGGCACAGGAGATGGTACAGGAGATGATACAGGCATGGCACAGGAAATAATACATGCATGGCACAGGACATGGTACAGGAAATGCAGGGCTGTGGGCATGGTACAGGAGATAGTACAGGCATGGCACAGGAGTTGGTACAGGCATGGTACAGGAGATGGTACAGGCATGTCACAGGAGATGGTGCTGGAGATAATACAGGAGATGCAGAGCTGTGGGCATGGTACAGGAGATGGCACAGGAGATGGTACAGGCATGGCACAGGAGATGGTACAGGCAGGGCACAGGAGATGGTACAGGCATGGTACAGGAGATGGTACAGGCATGGCACAGGATATGGTACAGGCATGGCACAGGAAATGGTACAGGCATGGCACAGGACATGGTACAGGAGATGCAGGGCTGTGGGCATGGTACAGGAGATGGCACAGGAGATGGTACAGGCATGGCACAGGAGTTGGTACAGGCATGGTACAGGAGATGGTACAGGCATGGCACAGGAGATGGTGCTGGAGATAATACAGGCATGGCACAGGACATGGTACAGGAGATGCAGGGCTGTGGGCATGGTACAGGAGATGGTACAGGCATGGCACAGGAGATGGTACAGGCAGGGCACAGGAGATGGTACAGGCATGGCACAGGAGATGGTACAGGCATGGCACAGGAGATGCAGTGCTGCGGGCATGGTACAGGAGAATCTCCTAATAAAGTGGGCGGTGAGTGTATATACACCTGTAAAGGTAATCATGGGGGGTGCTGACCTTCTAAGCAGAGGGCTTTATATTATGACAGCGGTCTCCAGTTTTAGCCAGTTTTGCAGTACTGATAAACTCCACTTATCTTGTAGGAAGCAACAACTAATTGTGTCTGATCTGTCCGTAGATTGTATGCCGGCCCCGAGGTGGATATCTGGAGCTGCGGGGTGATCCTGTACGCCCTCCTCTGCGGGACGCTGCCATTCGATGACGAACATGTCCCCACCCTATTTAAAAAAATCAGAGGAGGAGTGTTCTACATCCCCGAGTACCTGAACCGACCTGTCGCTACTTTATTAGTGCACATGCTGCAAGTCGATCCGCTGAAACGCGCTACTATCAAAGACATGAGGTACGGAGTGGAAAAATTCAAGAGTTTGTACCAGTGTTGCCAACCGTCAGTATTTTTACTGGCAGCCGGTAAAAAATTGGCATTTTTTTTCTCCTGCCAGTAAATGCCAGTGACAGTAAAAAAATATGGCTGTGATGCTTGGCCTCGGAGCTGCGCATGCGCAGTTCAAGTCCAGAGCCGGATGAGATTATTCGAGTGCATGCTACAGTGTGTTTGGACGGCGACGGCGCGGAGAGGGTCTGGTGGAGGTGGTGCCTGAGCGTATCGCGTGACGTCATTGTGCAAGGGAGCCGAGCGGTGCTTGCCTATTCTAAATTCTGAGTCCTGTCCCTAAGATAATTGCTATATATATATAAAATAAAGGGGTTTTTTTTGCTTTTTTACCTACTTTAACCACTTAAAGCGGAGTTCCGGCCTCAAAAACCTTTTTTAACTAAAAATACCCCTATAATACTAATCCATCGCCCTTTACAGAACCGCTATTCTCATACTTACAAGGTGTACAGTATTGGATTTTAGTCAAAATCTTACTTTTAAAAAACGCTGTCTGGGTGCGGCCATCTTGGATGTGGGCATCTGAAGCTGCAGTGTAATCTGCTGTGTCCTTCTTCCTGATTCCAGGGAGTGTTCTGGGAGTTCTTCCTGATTCCAGCCTCCTGGGAGTGATGACAAACAGCTCCCAGGATGCAATGCAAAGGCGGAAGTGATGTTGGTGGCCGTGGCCACAGAGGGGGGGAGAAGGAGGAAGTACAATCAAAAATGCCCTGAAAATAAGGTGAGGGACCCCCGAAAAAAATTTGAAAATACCCAATTGTTGATCAGCATAGCGAGCACTCCAGGAATCAGTAAAGTTGCAAAATAGGCCGGAACTCTACTTTAAGGACCGGGCCTATTTCTGACACTTGTTGTTTACAAGTTAAAAATCTGTTTTTTTCTTTGCTAGAAAATTACTTAGAACCCCCAAACATTTTATATATATATATATATATATTTTTTTTTTAGCAGAGACCCTAGAGAATAAAATGGAGAAGATTGTTGCAATATTTTTTATCACACCGTATTTGTGCAGCGGTCTTCCTAACGCAATTTTTTGGGAAAAAATTCACTTTTTTTAATAAAAAAATAAGAAAACAGTAAATTTTTTTCTATAATGTGAAAGATAATGTTACGCCGAGTAAATAGATACCTAACATGTCATACTTCAAAATTGCGCACGCTCGTGGAATGGCGACAAACTACGGTACTTAAAAATCCCCATAGGCGACATTTTAAAAATGTCTACAGGTTTCGAGTTTAGGGTTACAGAGGAGGTCTTGGGCTCAAATTATTGCTCTTGCTCTAACGATCACGGCGATACCTCACATGTGTGGTTTGTAATGTATGTAATAGGGATGCACCGATCCGATATTAGGATCGGATATCGGCGCCGATACTGCCACAATAGTTGGATCGGGGGATCGGTAAAATTAACCAATCCACGGGCCGATCCAGTTTTGCTGAGTCCCGGCTCAGCCATCCCTTTTTTGGTGTAGTAGTAGTATGGGATGGGAGCCGCTACTTCCTGTAGAGCAGTGGTCCTCAACTCCGGTCCTCGGGGCCACTAACAGACCAGATTTTAAGTATTCCCTTGGGGAGATGCAGACTAGAATACTGCAATCACTGAGCAGCAAATGAGATCACCTGTGATGTAATTTAGTTATCTTGCAAACCTGGCCTGTTAGTGTACCCTGAGGACCGGAGTTGAGGACCACTGCTGTATAGGTCCGGCCCACAGGCGGAGTGATATCAGATGCACTCCGCCTGTGAATGGAGGAGCCGTACACATGAAGCAGCGGCTTTGCTCTGTACTGCAGCCGCATGCATATTGTGTAGTTCCAGATCGGTATCGGTATCGGCAGATACAAAATACCAGATATCGGGACAAGAAAAGTCGGATCGGTGCACTCCTAGTATGTAATGGCAATGGGTGCTGGGATGTGCTTGGGGGGGGGGGGGAGGGGGGTCTATTGATGCTGGCTGCTAAGGAATCTTATGTTGCTGGAGGGGATCTATTTTTGCAGGGGAAGGAGGTCTATTGTAGCTGGGAAGGTCTTCTGTTGCTGTGGGGTCAATCGTTGCTGGGGGGTATTTACTGTTGAGGGAGGGGTCTATTGTTGCTGGCTGCTGGAGAGTCTATTGATGCTGCCTGTTGGGAAACCTATTGTTGCTGGAGGGGATCTATTTTTGTAGGGGGGTTTATTGTTAATGGGAGGGTCTATTATTGATGGTGGGGGGACCCATTGTTGCTAGGGTGGGTCTTATGTTACAGGGGGTCATTCATTTCCAGTAGGGGATCTACTGTTGAGTGAGAAGTCTAATATTACTGGCTGCTGGAGGGCCTATTGATGCTGGCTGTTGGGAGTCAATTTTGTGCTGGGGTGGATTTATTGTCACTGGGGTGTCTATTGTTGCTAAAAGGGGTGCTTTGTTTACTGACGATTGCATGAGGCTGGCGGCAAATGCCGCCGCTCCTCCCGCGGCCCGCCTCCTGCTGTGTCTAAACACAGTGGGAGCGCGGCTCCGGTGGCGCGCGTGCGCCGCCGAGACCTTGTGCAGAGAATCACGTAGTACTACGTGATTTTGCGCAACCGAGCCGCCCTGCCGCAGTAATACTACAGTGGGCAGTCGGCAAGAGGTTAAAAGTCAGCAGCTACAGTATTTGTAGCTGCTGACTTTTAATTTTTTTCCTGGGTGGGGGGGGGGGGCGGAACTCCTCTTTAATACTGTAGTTGTCAGAGAAAATTACAACATTAAAAAAATATATAAACCTAAAAAAACTGATTTTTTTTTTTTACATTTTGGCAAATTGGGTTTTTATTAAAAATAGTATACTGAATAAAGGCCAAATATACTCTCAAACAAATTAGATAAAAACGTTTTGGGTGTGCAATTTAAGCTATTAGCTTCGGCCCTGCTTAAATTCATATGCAAATATCAATTTCTAGAAAAAATCAGTATTTGCATACAGTACGACTCTCATTTTACTGTGATTAGCATGAAGCACCACTCAAGTAAAGGCTGCAATGTTCCCCTACCGATATTCAAGATACGGAAGCAGGCATCCAATCACTATTCCTGGAGTGCTTGAATATAAGAATAGAAATCACAGAATATGTTGGATTTTGTGACTTCCACCATTGCCACTCCAGCCACAGCCTGCTAACGCATTTCGCCCCGCCCACTTGGTCATATCAACTTCCAGAGAAATCATTGTTTGCATACAACACAACTCTCGTTTTACTGTGCTACGGACTGCTGTAAAAAAACAACCCCACAGTGGCACTTTAAGCCCCCCACCTTAAAGGAAAAAGGATCCTGCAATTATTGGCAGTCAGTGGCACGTTAGCACCCCTTTTTCTCCCCAAAATAAATCTCACAAATATTGACAGTCAAGGCTAGAAAGTCAATCAATTTTCAATTTGAATCAAATTTTGCACTTTAGATGTGTATTATATTATTTGGGATACATGTCATGTTACATCAAGAATTTATTATTTGATTGTAGTTCATTTTTCTATTGTATGATACCCTTCTAATAGCGCCTGTCCACTTAGTTGATTTATATTCAGTTATATGTGGAGACACATTAAGGATTGGCAGCTGTTTAATCTAAGGATATCTGTCTGATTCGCACCATATCGTCCCTGTTTGTATTTAGTATAGTGTGGTAGCGTATTGGTCAGCTCAAATCATAATAACTAAAAATACTAGCCCACCTGGCTGTCTTGCTTTAGCACTACCTCCGATCTTTGTGCTTCAGTGTGGATGACTTCACACTAACACACAGAGCTCCTCTAGTATGAATGGCTCCACACTGACGCACACAGCTCTTCTGGCCCGGGCCTTTTACTGTCTCCTACAGACACTCAGGCTTTGGCTGCCACATGCAACCTCTCTAACTACTGGAGACCTTCTGTCTCTCTTGGGTGAAGCAGTCTGGGAGCCCTGAGGTCTTCCTAAACCTTCATTATAAGGGCTGCGTGCACCTGAGCACACCCCCTGCTGGTCCTCCACAACACCCGGACACAAGGTTGGAGATTCCGTCCCAACCAAGACACTGTGGAATCTCCCAACTACAGAGCCCCATCCAGTTATACCAAAAGTTGGAGAAAGCTGAAAAAGCAGTTTTCTCCACTCTACAGCTACACTTTGTAGAAGTGCACGAAGCCAGTGTGCACACTCTGTGTCCTTTAAATTACCGTTTTTACAGTGACTGCGTCTCATCGTGTCATTATATATTTACATATAATATATATATATTACGTACTCCTTTTTTAACCAATAAAGTGCAACATTTAATGTAAAGTGCCAGTTTACGAGGAGACTTCCAAAATTCACATGCATTAAACAAATAAATATTGAACAGATGTAACAGCAAAATAATTTAACCTGTAACCTAGTATTTGTGCCAGCTTACACAGTAATAACCCCTAGTATTGGTGCCAGTTTATGCAGTAATAACCCCCAGTATTAGTGCCAGTACCTGCAGCAAAAGCCCCTAGTATTTTTTCCAGTTTACGCAGTAATAGCCCCTAGTATTTGTGCCAGTTTACACAGTAATAACCTCTAGTATTGCTGCCAGTTTAAGCAGTAATAAAGCCTAGTATTGGTACCAGTTTATGCAGTAATAACCCCTAGTATTGGTGCCAGTTTAAGCATTAATAAAGCCTAGTATTGGTGTCTGTTTATGCAGTAATAACGCCTAGTATGGGAGCCAGTTTATGCAGTAATAGCCCCTAGTATTGGTGCCAGTTTACGCAGTAATAACCTCTAGTATTGCTGCCAGTTTAAGCAGTAATAAAGCCTAGTATTGGTACCAGTTTATGCAGTAATAACCCCTAGTATTGGTACCAGTGTATGCAGTAATAACCCCTAGTATTGGTGTCTGTTTATGCAGTAATAATGCCTAGTATGGGAGCCAGTTTACGCAGTAATAGCCTCTTGCATTTGTGCCAGTTTATGCAGTATTAGCCCCTAGTATTGGTGCCAGTTTTGCAGTAATAACCCCTAGTATTGGTGCCAGTTTACGCAGCAATAACCCCTAGTATTGGTGCCAGTTTAAGCAGTAATAAAACCTAGTATTGGTGCCTGTTTACGCAGTAATAACCCCTAGTATGGTTGCCAGTTTAGGCAGTAATACCCCTAGTATTGGTACCAGTTTAGGCAGTGTAAAATATAGAATATATCTAATATTCTATTATCTTTAGGCGTTTCCGGTCGATTAGCATTGATAGCCAGACTGACTTAAAAACAAAGTGTGATTTTATTCAAACACACTCGGCATCATCAATACAATGTAAAAGGTATAACAGTTCAGTTCAGTGTAGGTGAAAATATAAGGACTAAAAACAATACTTCTGATAAATGTGTCCAGCTTGAAATCATGGCTGTATAGACATGTGTGTCTCTCTCTATGTCCTTCAGTGTCAATCTTCCCTAGTCTGGGAAGAAGCAGAAAATTACGTTTCTAGGTTTCAGAGAACAAAACACCTGCTTAAGTTGTCAAAAAGTCTATGTATAGATTTGTGTGGAGAAGAAGTGGTGTGTGGGATCTTCCCTAGTATTTGTGCCCGTTTACGCAGTAATAACCCCTAGTATTGGTGCCAGTTTATGCAGTAATAACCCCCAGTATTGGTGCCAGTTTCTGCAGCAAAGCCCCTAGTATTTTGCCAGTTTACGCAGTTATAGCCCCTAGTATTTGTGCCAGTTTACGCAGTAATAAAGCCTAGTATGGGAGCCAGTTTACGCAGTAATAGCCCCTAGTATTGGTGCCAGTTTATGCAGTAATAACCCCTAGTATTGGTGCCAGTTTCTGCAGCAAAAGCCCCTATTATTTTTGCCAGTTTACGCAGTAATAGCCCCTAGTATTTGTGCCAGTTTACGCAGTAATAAAGCCTAGTATTGCTGCCAGTTTACGCAGTAGTAAAGCCTAGTATTGATACCAGTACTCACAGTAATAACCCCTAGTATTGGTGCCAGTTTAAGCAGTAATAAAGCCTAGTATTGGTGTCTGTTTATGCAGTAATAACGCCTAGTATGGGAGCCAGTTTACGCAGTAATAGCCCCTAGTATTTGTGCCAGTTTATGCAGTAATAACCACTATTATTGGTGCCAGTTTCTGCAGCAAAAGCCCCAAGTATTTTTGCCAGTTTACGCAGTAATAGCCCCTAGTATTTGTGCCAGTTTACGCAGTAATAAAGCCTAGTATTGGTGCCAGTTTACGCAGTAGTAAAGCCTAGTATTGATACCAGTTCTCACAGTAATAACCCCTAGTATTGCTGCCAGTTTACGCAGTAGTAAAGCCTAGTATTGATACCAGTTCTCACAGTAATAACCCCTAGTATTGGTGCCAGTTTAAGCAGTAATAAAGCCTAGTATTGGTGTCTGTTTATGCAGTAATAACGCCTAGTATGGGAGCCAGTTTACGCAGTAATAGCCCCTAGTATTTGTGCCAGTTTATGCAGTAATAACCCCTAGTATTGGTGCCAGTTTAAGCAGTAGTAAAGCCTAGTATTGATACCAGTACTCACAGTAATAACCCCTAGTATTGGTGCCAGTTTAAGCAGTAATAAAGCCTAGTATTGGTGTCTGTTTATGCAGTAATAACGCCTAGTATGGGAGCCAGTTTACGCAGTAATAGCCCCTAGTATTTGTGCCAGTTTATGCAGTAATAACCACTATTATTGGTGCCAGTTTCTGCAGCAAAAGCCCCAAGTATTTTTGCCAGTTTACGCAGTAATAGCCCCTAGTATTTGTGCCAGTTTACACAGTAATAAAGCCTAGTATTGGTGCCAGTTTATGCAGTAGTAAAGCCTAGTATTGATACCAGTTCTCACAGTAATAACCCCTAGTATTGCTGCCAGTTTACGCAGTAGTAAAGCCTAGTATTGATACCAGTTCTCACAGTAATAACCCCTAGTATTGGTGCCAATTTAAGCAGTAATAAAGCCTAGTATTGGTGTCTATTTACGCAGTAATAACGCCTAGTATGGGAGCCAATTTACGCAGTAATAGCCCCTAGTATTTGTGCCAGTTTATGCAGTAATAACCCCTAGTATTGGTGCCAGTTTAAGCAGTAATAAAGCCTAGTATTGGTGCCAGTTTACACAGTAGTAGCCCTTAGTGCTGGTGCCAGTTTATGCAGTAATTAAGCCTAGTTTTGGTGCCAGTTTACGCACAATAACCCCTAGTATTGGTGCCAGTTTACGCACAATAACCCCTAGTATTGGTGCCAGTTTACGATGTAAGAAAGCCTAGTATTGATGGCAGTCTACGCAGTAATAAAGCCTAGTATTGATGCCATACTCTCAGCCTGGAGGAGGTAGGGAAGAATAGTGAGACCTGCCAACCACAGCGATGAAAGTGTTAAGGCCAGCTGCGACAGTGGCGGCAGTCTTAACACTTTTTTCAACTTCATGGGAGATCTTTGTGATTTCCCAGCGGGTCTCTTGATGCGCTACAGTACAGCACACCTATCCATCGGGACCCCTTCTCCCTTCCACACACCACGGCAAAACTAGGGGGAAGGGATGCTACAGCGCACCTCTCAATCTGGGACTCATGCCCCTACAGCAGGGGTGCCCAACCTTTTGAGGAATGAGGGCCACTTTAGCGACTTGGTAACTGGTCACGGGCCACAATGAGTGGAGCGGGCAGATGACAGGTCCATGTCCACTCAGCATATGCAGAGCAGACCGGACACAACTCGCTCTCTATTGGCCCTCCGATCCGACCAGATAGAAGGGGACGGATCTCCTTCTGTTTTTTTAAGTGGATCGGATTGGAGATAGGCGGTTGTAAACAAACACAAGTCTGTTTACATCTGCTTTACTATAGAGGTAAATGGAGGGTCTGATTGGGTCCACCTGAAAAACAGACAGATGGACCTGATCAGGCCGATCACGTGAAGGGGCCTAAAGCTGCTTTCACCTGGATGCACTGCGGTTTACCTGCACTTTGAGCTCAATCTTCACTTCTTCCTCAGGATTCCTGCTGCTGTCCCCCAGGCAGGTATGGCTGGTGGCTGCTACTGGCTGTCCTCCAGGGCTGGTACTGCTGGTGGGTACCACTGGCTGGTACTGCTGGCGGATACTGCTGGTGGGTACTGCAGACTTGTACTGTTGGAGGGTACTGCTGGTTGGTACTGATGGCGGGTACTGTTGGTGGGTACTGCTGGCTGATACTGCCTTGTGGGTACTGCTGGCTGGTACTGCTGGCTTGTACTGTTGGTGGGTACTGCTGGCCGGTAATACTTGTGGGTACTGCTGGCTGGTACTGCTGGCGGGTACTGCAGGTGGGTACTGCTGGCTGGTACTGTTGGTGGGTACTGCTGGCTGGTACTGCAGGTGGATACTGCTGGCGGGTACTGTTGGTGGGTACTGCTGGTGGGTATTGTTGATGGATACTGCTGGCTGGTAATGCTGGTAGGTACTGTTGGTGGGTACTGCTGGCTGGTACTGTTGGTGGGTACTGCTGACTAATATTTCTGGTGGGTACTGCTGGCTGGTACTATTGGTGGGTGCTGCTGACTGGTACTTCTGGTGGGTACTGCTGGCTGGTACTGTTGGTGAGTACTGCTGGCTGGTACTGTTGGTGGGTACTGCTGACTGGTACTTCTGGTGGGTACTGCTGGCTGGTACTGTTGTTGGGTACTGCTGACTGGTACTTTTGGTGGGTACTGCTGGCTGGTACTGTTGGTGGGTACTGCTGGCTAGTACTGCTGGCTGGTACTGTTGGTGGGTACTGCTGGCTGGTTACCAACCTACCATTCCCAAGCATCAGTGTGACAGGAAGGATTTGGCTGCAGTAGAGAGCAGACCTGCTGCTTCTTGTATACCTCCTGTCACAGGCGGAGACGGAGTACATTTGGTATCACTCCGCCAGTGACAGGAGCCGGCGCTATACAGGAAGCATCGGCTCGGCTTCCTCTGGTGCAGGGTCCGTTCTTCACACTCACTGATGCCACAGACAGCTAGCATACTTCAAGGACCAATCCTGCAGGACTAACAGGAACACCTTTCCTATGCGTTCCTGCAGGACTCGAGCCCTCTCCCAAAACAAATCATTGGTAGTCAGTAGTACTCTAACCCCCACTTTCACCTTTAGTCCTACAATCATCGGCCGTCAGTGGCACTTTACCACACACACCATTTAAAAAGCAGTCCTACATTCATTGGTGGTCGGTGGAATTTTAACACCCCCCCCCCCCCAAAGAAAAAACACAGGCCTCTGAAAAAAACAGTCCTACAATCATTGGTTGTCAGCGGCACTTTAACACTCCCCCCCCCCCCCCCCCCCAACACACACATATCTTTAAAAAAAACAAGCAATTTCACAATCATTGGTAGTCAGTGGCACTTTAAACCCTCTCCACCTTAAATAAAATACACAAATAATGGTGGTAAAGGGTACATTAACCCCCCCCCCCCTCACGCTCCTCTTCCTCCATTGTGAATCGGTGAATGTTTGCAAACACAGGCAGTGTTTACACTTGTGATGCCTACAATTGGTTCACAGCCGTCACAAAGTACAGAGCCACCCCGATAGGCTCTGTACATTGTGCCTGTTATCTGAGCTGTCCAGTGACCTTCCAATCCACAGCCATTGACAGTTGTATAGGCAACCTCTATGTGTTTTCTGTGGCACCCATAATAAACAGCACTCAAGAAAGTTAAGTCCACCTCTCCTCCATTTTTCTACTGAAGGGGTTAAATGCTCTCTGGGAAACATTTGGAACAATCCTGAAAGTTAAATAACTTCTCACTTCTCTATTTTCTTTTTTAGTGAATTAGTTTGGAGTAGTGCAGCTGACCCTCCGGTGACCCCGACACTCCGGGGTTGAGGTTACCCTTTTGAAGAGGGATTTGAAGGGTTTAATTCCATGTTGTGTTATGACAAGTACAATGTAACCATAGCAGAGTGTATTATAGCATGAAAGGGGGATTATGGGTAATTTCCCACATCCTGGCTCTAAGACCCAATACATTAAAGGACTCCTTTCTTCTTTTATGATGACCAGTCAGCTGTGAACATTTCAATCTCCCTTCCTCACCCTCCCCCCCCCCCTCCCTCCCCAGGAAGAGATTTCAGAAAGTCTTCGAGGGCCAATTTTCTGCCAAGCCGTTATTATTTTTTTCTTTCTCTTTGGCATCACAGCAGCCCATCGCTTGTTTTGATTGTAGAAAATGTAATTGGTTTTCGGATGACGGGGAGAAATGTGTTTCAGGTTCAGTTGGGTGGAAATGTCCCCCATCCTGTGCTTTGCATCCTGGAGGCGGAGATGTCACTTAAAATAAAATAGGTGATGCCATCGTGGCTAATTGAAAAGTAGCTTTATGAATTAAAGCAGTTGGGCAGTGTACAGAAGATCAGCAGTGAAGAGAACAGGGGTCAGCAGAGAAGAGAACAGGAGTCAGCAGTGCAGGGGAAAGGGTTCAGCAGGGTATTGTACAGGGGTCAGCAGTGCAGGGGACAGGGCTCAGCAGGGTATCAAACAGGGGACAGTGTTCTGCATGGTGCTGTACAGGGGTCAGCAGGGTATTGTACAGGGGTCAGCAGTGCAGGGGACAGGATGCCGCAGGGTATTGTACAGGAGTCACCAGAGTAATGAACAGGGTTCAGCAGGGTATTGTACAGGGGTCAGCTGTGCAGGAGACAGGGGTCAGCAGGGTATTGCACAAGGGTCAGCTGTGCAGGAGACAGGGGTCAGCAGGGTATTGCACAGGGGTCAGCTGTGCAGGGGACAGGGGTCAGCAGGGTATTGCACAGGGGTCAGCTGTGCAGGGGACAGGGGTCAACAGGGTGTTGTGCAGGAGTCAGCTGTGCAGTGGTCAGCAGGGTATTGTACAGGGGTCAGCGAGGTAATGTACAGGGGCTAGAAGAGTATTGTACAGGGGTCATCAGTGCTGGGGACAGGGGTCAGCAGGGTAGAGGATGGGAGGCCAGCGGGGGGAGTTTACAGCAGTCAGTATGGCAGTGTCCAGGGGGTTGGTAGGAAAGAGGACATGGGTCAGTAAGGCAGTGGATGGGGTCAGCTGGGCAGAGGACAGGGTTCAGTAGGGTGAGTTCAGCAGGGCAGAAAACAGGGGTTAACAGGGCAGAGGACAGGGTCAGTGGGGCGGAAAACAGGGATCAACAGGGTGGACAGCAGGAGTTAGCAAGCCAGAGGAAAGGGGGTTAGCACAGAAGAGGACAGGGGGTCAGCAGAGTATTGTACAGGGGTCAGCAGGGCATTGTACAGAGGTCAGCAGGGTGAAGGACAGGGGTCAGTAGGGCAGAGAACAGGGGTCACTGCTGGCAGGACACTCAGCAGATCAGCTCTTCCTCACACCGCACATAGCTCTGATCTGATTCACTTTTAATTACCTTGATCTGAGCAGTGTGTAGCTGGTTACTGCAGCTATGCAGCCGTTCTGGGGATTTCACAGGTCAAACGGCATCATAGCCAGCTACACACTGTGCACATTGAGATTGTATCAAGAGAATCTGAGGAGCTCAGTGGACTGGGCACAGCATATCTGTGTGTGTTTGTGGGGGGGGGGGGGGGGTTCAGGGCTCAACTGTTATCTTGGGGGGGCACTACTGAAAACTGGGGGCACACAACCCACCCCAGCACCCCGCTAGATCTGGCCATGACCTGTGCTTGATTAGCTGCAGTGGAGGGCAGGGGAGACATAGGGATCATCATGTCTCCCCTGCCCCTGAGGTCTCCATAAAGAGGACCTGTCACCTGCCCAATGTATTACATAGGAGGCTTGTTGGCCCACCTAGTGATAATAATAAAGTTAGATAAAAAATAAATTGTAATAAAACAAATAATAATTAAAATAATAATAAAAAAAAATTAAAACCACCCCTATTGCTTCTGTACATTGCCCTGGAAGACCAGGGATGCTTTAGGTGTCTTTAAAAAGTCAGGGCACATATGAGAAGGGTAAGATAATCTTTACAAAGGAGTGGAATGGATTTTGGAAAGTGCAGAAGTTGATCCAGCACTTTTCAAACATCTAAATGTTTTTAATTTTTTTTCTTTCAAATCTCAATTTTGTCAAATTTTCTTTTGTGCCCGCAGAGAACATGAATGGTTTAAGCAAGACCTGCCCAGCTACTTGTTCCCGGAGGACCCCAATTATGACGCCAACGTAATCGATGACGAGGCGGTGAAGGAAGTGTGTGAGAAGTTTGAATGTACGGAGTCAGAGGTGATGAACAGCCTGTATAGCGGTGATCCTCAGGACCAGCTCGCCGTGGCCTACCATCTGGTCATAGACAACCGGAGGATAATGAACCAAGCCAGTGAGTTCTACCTTGCCTCCAGCCCACCAACCGGCTCCTTCATGGACGACATGCATATCCCCCCTGGTGTCAAACCACATCCGGAGCGGATGCCACCCCTGGTGGCGGACAGCCCCAAGGCCCGGTGCTCTCTGGACGCTCTGAACACTACCAAACCCAAACCACTAGCTGTGAAAAAAGCCAAGTGGCACCTGGGAATCCGCAGTCAGAGCAAACCTCATGATATCATGGCGGAGGTGTACCGGGCGATGAAGCAGCTGGACTTTGAATGGAAGGTGAGCTTATTACAGGAATCAGCAGCAGGGATGGCCGGATCTGTGTGGCTACACTCAGAAAACTGGGACCAGACTGTGTATGATTTAAGTGCAATTCATTTACAGTGAAGCAAATACCTTCCAAACATCAGCAAACAGGAGAATACAAAATAACCAAACACCCAGTGACAGAATACCTGACTAATAACTAACAAACAGGAAGCCTAACTAATAACTAATCATATATAATTTATACAAAATAGGGAACACCGAAAAGCAGGGGAAAACTGGAGGTGCAGGAAGCAGATGGGAAGAGGGAAACAAATCTAGAATAAGGAACAAGGGGGAGCAGGTACAAGTCAGTAGGATACTGGGCACAGCCTACAGGGCAGGACAAGGAGAATGGTTAGCAGTATCTGGCAGCAGCAAAACACTGGATTGAGAGGCATTTAGTAGTGGAGGACCTAAATACCCTCCCAGCAGCCAGCATCAGGTGGAAACTGATTAATGGGGTCTGGGAGGCACCCACTGGACACTGGAATTACAACCTTCCACCCAGGGAACCACGGGGGAAACCAAAATGGGATAAGGAACAAAGGGAAGCAGGTACAAGGCAGCAGGATACAGGGTACAGCATACAAGGCAGGACAAGGACAACGGTTAGCAGTATCCGGCAGCAGCAAAACACTGGAGCGAGAGGCACTTAGTAGTGGAGGACCTAAATACCCTCACTGCAGCCCGAATCAGGTGGAAACTGATAAATGGGGTATGGAAGACACCTGCTGGAAATTGGAATTACAACCTTCCACCCAGCGAACCACAGGGGGAAACCAAAATGGGATAAGGAACAAAGGGAAGCAGGTACAAGGCAGCAGGATACAGGGTACAGCATACAAGGCAGGAAAAGGATAACGGTTAGCAGTATCCGGCAGCAGCAAAACACTGGAGCGAGAGGCACTTAGTAGTGGATGACCTAAATACCCTCCCTGTAGCCAGAATCAGGTGGAAACTGATACTGCTAACCGTTGTCTCCCGGTGGGACAGGAGACCCGGGCGAGCCACGGAAGGCGGCGGGAGGGGGGGGCGTCCCCTCCCGCTCCTTGGAATGACAGCCGAGCGGCTTCTCAGCCGCATCGGTTGTCATTACAAGACAGCCGACCGTCGGCTATGGACGCCGGTACCGGGGTGATGCCTCTAGCTGCAGGCATCACCCCGGTACATGCACTTTCCCGAAATATCGGCAATATTGGTAAATCAAAAGGCCGATTGCGATATATCGGGGAAAGTCCATATCGGCCCTCGATATATCGGCCGATCACTACTGTATAGTGCTCAGACGCCTTCAACTAGTTAACGATCGCTTTATAACAGATTTACTGATTCAGGGCTGCCGTTCTGTGCAGAATCACATATATATATATATATATATATATATATATATATACATGCTTCTGCTGTTCGGTATAAGGGGTGCGGGCGCTGCCGGCGCACCGCTTCTACAGTGGTTGGTCACAGCAGAAGCCGATCAATGGGTGGCAGCCAATAAATGTCCACCAACATGTGCCGATCGGCGAGGAGAGACACAGGACAGAGCTGTGCCTATGTAAACAATACAGAGCTCTGTCCTGTCAGCAGGAATGTGGTGGATTTTGTTTCCCTGCAAGCAGGGAATAAAATCCAGCACATCCCTTAGTAAAAATACCACACTGTGTACACACAAACACTGGTTAGGCACACATTTACCCTTTGATCTCCCTAGATCAGGGGTCTCAAACTGGAAGCCCTCCAGCTGTTGCGGAACTACAAGTCCCATCATGCCTCTGCCTATGGGAGTCGTGTTTGTAACTGTCAGCCTTGCAATGCCTCATGGGAATTGTAGCTCTGCAAAAGCTGGAGGGCCACGAGTTTGAGACTCCTGCTCTAGATGTTAATCATATACCTGTACGATATTTTGTGCAATTGCCACCAGATGGCACGCGCGCCGACGGGACAGCGGGTCCGGCAGACCTGATGTCTGCTGGCCACCCACGATCATCCCCAAGACAGGCAGAACGGCGACCTGCCTATGTAAATAAGGAAGATCGCCGTTCTGACAGGGGGCGAAGATAGAGATCTTGTGTTCCTGCTAAGTAGGAACACGGGTCTGGCAGACCTGATGTCTGCTGGCCACCCACGATCATTCCCAAGACAGGCAGAACGGCGACCTGCCTATGTAAATAAGGAAGATCGTCGTTCTGACAGGAGGCAAAGATAGAGGTCTTGTGTTCCTACTAAGTAGGAACACGGATCTCTGTCTTCCTCCAGTCAGAGCACCTCCCCTACACAGTTAGCAAGCATTCCCTAAGGACACATTTAACCCTTTGATCGCCCCTGATGTTAACCCCTGGCCAGCCTGTGTCATTAGTACAGTGACAGTGTTTATTTTTAGGTCACTGTATTAGTGTCACTGGTTCACACAAAGTATTATTTAGTGTCAGACTAAAAAATTCCAGTACAGATAGTTTGTAGACTCTATACCAATCAATATATGCTTATTAGGATTTTTTTTTTACCAGAAGTATGTAGCAGAATATATATTGGCCTAAATTTATGAAGAAGTTTCATTTTTAAGTTTTTTCATTGGATATGTTTTATAGCAGAAGTAAAATATATATATATATATATATATATATATATTTTTTTTTACTAAATTATTCTAAAGAGCTTTACAGAGTTCCAGTTAAAACTCATGGCTCCTTGTGGGGCAGCTGATAGTTTTTTTGCCCCCACTGCCTTCCTTTTGACACACAGCGAGGCCAGTTTGGGCAGAAGCCAGGTGACATATCAGATTGTTTTTGGATTGTCGGAGGAAACAGGATCACCTTTCAGAATCCCACTTCAATTTGAGAGGGCCGTACAACCCCTATGCAGAAATCCGGTTGACGGTGATGAGGCTCTTGAGAGAGGACAAGCTTAGGCACGGAGTTGTGTCTGGCTGAGCTTCAAAGCTTCTCCTGACGTCAGAGGTTGTTTTTCGTTCCTCTAACTTGTCTCATCATTTCCCTTTTCAGGTGGTGAACCCTTATCACCTGCGAGTACGGAGGAAGAACCCCGTTACGGGGAATTATGTGAAGATGAGTCTCCAGCTCTACCAGGTGGATAATCGCAGTTATCTTCTGGATTTCAAAAGCATTGATGGTACGTGAGCAAGGGCCCTTCACTCTTAGGTGTCCAACAAAAGCTTGAAACACACTGGAAAAGTCTCTGGTTTACTTGATTGAGTTATGGCACATGCACACGGATATAAAAAAAAAAAAAGGAACGTAGACTGGAAGAAAACACAGCCGTTTATATCAGGGGCTGACTGGCAACGTTCAGCCCAGGGGGAAAGTACAAACCAGAGGCCCATGGTGCAGCAACTCAGCCCCCCTCCCTCTCTCCCTCTTCCCTGTCTCCTCCTGACCCCCATTCCAGGCTGAAGCTTGGCTCCAGGTACTCTGTACTCACTGGCCCAATCCAGGTTCCCAACCTGGCCAACAGGGGGCAGTTGGGGGGAGCTGGGGGAGCTCAGTCGGGGCTGCATGGGGGAGGAGAGTCCCCAGTGGGGCATGGAACCGGCCTCTGCTCAGACACAGATTACACCATCCATGCTGGGGGGAGGCCTGCGCTCAGTCCTTGTCTTCATCCCGCACTCAGTAGGTCAGCAGTAGGGACTTCTTACTTCTCTTCACCAGGAATCCTTTAGGCTTGTCTGTGGCAGAAGCGGTACAACCTTTTTAAAGGGCATCAGAGCGGCCCAGGGGGCAATTGCCCCCCTGCCCCAGTCTCCCCTGGTTTATATCCAACGAGGGCTGTACCGAAAGTAGTGCAAAAGTGGACAAAACTTTTCTATTAACTTACATAGGTCATTCAAATTTCACATGTTGGTAGAGTAACTCTATAGTAACTCTTCTTTTTGTTGCAGGTATATAATGGATTTCAAGCGGAAGCAATGTGCCCTCATTAAGTTTTTGATGAAGGAGGGATGCAGGCTGTCAGACATCCACTGAAGGCTACAGAATGTCTACATAGATGATGCCATTAACAAGAGTCACCAGTGACAAGACATTGCTTGTCAATGGTGCCATCACCGTAAACATTCCTTCTGTTGATGTCAGACAGCCTGCACCCCTCCTTCGCCAAGAACTCAATGTTCCTTCTGGAATCCATGAAGAAAAAGAAGAGTTACTCTACCAACATGTGAAATATGAATGACTAACAAACAAAGAAATAAAATAAGGGAGAATTTGCAATGTTAGTTATGATTTTCTTATGTGTGTAAATGTAAGGACCTGGATCACCTACTGGTACTTGTGGTTCCCAGAGTGCAAGGTTGTAGTTTCAGTGTCTACCAGCATGTGCCTCCCAGCAGCCAGCAGATCCCAGCAATTAGTCTCCACCTGATGCTGGCTGCTGGGAGGGTATTTAGTCCCTCCTCTACTATAACCTCTTGCTTCAGTGTTTTGCCTGCTAGCCAGATACTTGATCCTGCTCCTCCTCCTGCTCTGTACCTATATCCTGTGCCCTGCTGTCTTGTACCTGCTCTCCTCGTTACTGATCCCAGTCTTGTTTACCCTTCCTGATTGTTCCTTGCACCTCCAGTTTTACCCTGGTAATCCTTACTTCCCTTTTGTTTGTATGGTATATATTGTATTATAATTTGTTTGCTAGTTAGGTTTTCTGTCTCTTGCTTAGTTTGCTAGGTATGTTTTATTGGTTTATGGTTCACCTATCTCTTCACGTTTGCTGTGTATTCTGTTTGCTGGTGTTTGGATGTGTTTTGTTTCACTATCAATTACCTTCCTTTATTATAAGCAGTCTAATTTCTGTTTCCTAAGTTCAGTCAAAGAGATCTGGTCATCCCTGCTGCTGGATGCCTGCTCTTTGTATCCCTGACGGTAAATTGATCCATTGATAAAAAACAAAAATAAGCCAATTGCACCACCTAGTGGCTAAATAATTAAAGTAAAAATAATAATCAATATTACAAAATCTCCCTATGTAATATTTCATCAGGATAAAAGGCAGAGGTGATTATTAACAAATTATTAAAGAAAATATATACACCGCCGTAAAGGTTTTGGTCAGACTGAGAATTTTTTCTTTCTTTACAGATGAATTGATGGATCACAAGTCCGGCTCCTCCTCTCTCCATCGCTCCTGCTCAGGGGCGGGTCTGCACCGCCCAAGGCTGAGCATCGACTCCACCGCATCCGACTCCCAGAGCGGATCTCTCTACGGCTCCCTTTCTGGCTCCTTCTCATTGGCCAGCCCGAGGATCGGTAGCCACACCATGGATTTCTTTGAAATGTGTGCCAGCCTCATTACAACGTTAGCGCGCTAACAAGCCATGTGATTTCTCGCTGGATGACGTATGCAGGTCTCTTTCATCTTCGGGACAGTCCAGGCAAATCCTCCAGACCTTCCTCATATCCCAGTCTCCTAATGAAATGGCTTAAAGTTCTCATCATAACTGAAGGAGAGGGCAGGAGAAATGTCTGGAATGACTTAAGGGAACATAATGGAGTGTACTAAAGGAAAGCAGAGTAGAGTGCAATAGAGTAGATTGGAACAGAGTAGCTTGAAATAGAGTGCAATAGAATGGAGTGCAATAGAATGAAATTAAGTGCAATAGTAATGAGAGTAATATAAGAGAGGAATAGAGTAAATTGGAAAAGATTGTAGTGAATTGAATAGAGCAGAGTGGCGTGGCGTACAATGTAGTAAAAATAAAATGCAGTGCAGTAGAGTGTTATAGAGTGGATAAAGTAGAGTAGAATGGGATAGAGTAGAAAGAAGTGGAGTGCAATAGAGTAGAGAATGAAGTGGAACAGAGTGAAGCGCCATAGCATAGATGGAGGGGAGTAAAACAGAATAAAGCGAGATAGAGTGGTATGAAGTGCAAAAAAGGAAAATGGAGTAAAGAGGAGTATAAAGTAGTAGGCTATAGTGCAATAGAGTAGTGAATGAGCACAACAGAGTTGTGGAGTGCAATACATGAGAATGGGATTGAAACAATATAATAGAGTGGGGTAAAGCGCAATAGAGTAGAATGGATTTGAGTGGAGTACAATAAAGTGGTGTGCATTATGGTAGACTGGAGCAGAAGACAATATAGTAGAATAGAGTGCAGTGCAGTAAGGTAGAATGGAATATAGTGGAGTGAAGTGCAATGGATTAGAGTGGCGTGCAATAGGGTGGAATTGAGTGGAGTGGAATAGAGTGAAGTGTAATAGAGAGGAGAGTATTCTAGTGGAAAAGAGTGGAGTAGAGTGGAGTGCAATAGGGTAGAATTGAGTAGAGTGGTAGAAAGTGAAGTGTAAATGAGAGGAGAGTAATATAGTGGAAAAGAGTAGAATAGAATGGAATAGAGTGGAGTGCAATAGTGTAGAATTGAGTGGAGTGTTATAGAGAGGAGAGTAATATAGTGGAAAAGAGTAGAATGGAATGGAGTAGAGTGGAGTGCAATAGTGTAGAATTGAGTGGAGTGTTATAGAGAGGAGAGTAATATAGTGGAAAAGAGTAGAATAGAATGGAATGGAGTAGAGTGGAGTGCAATAGTGTAGAATTGAGTGGCATGGAATAGAGTGAAGTGCAAAAGAGAGGAGAGTATTATAGTGGAAAGGAGTAGAGTAGAATAGAATGGAGTGGGGTGCAATAGGGTAGAATTGAGTGGTATATAAATAAAATATATATAATAAATATTATATATACTAAAGAAGTTAAATAAAAAAATGAATTTAGAATAATGGGCATTTGAAGAGAATATATATTAGGGATCGACCAATTATTGGCAAGGCCTGATATATCGAGGGGCGATATTGACTTTTGCCGAAATATCTGTATCAGCCCCGGAAATGACCGATATTCCAAATATTGCTCATTTGAGGGTAAAATGATGTCACATAGCATAATTCCATTTACAAATGTTATTGATTATGCCACTCACATATGGACAAATTAAAGATATAAGCAATGAAGTGATGTCATGACATCACTTCCGGGTACTCGGCGCCAGATTAATAAAAATGACAGCATTGGCGTTTTGAATGCTTTTAAGTGCAGAGGTCTTTTAGACCCCCAGATCCCTCCACAAGAGTACCTGTGAAGTGATAAAAATAAAAATATATATATTTTTTTTAAATGTACGAAATTATCAGCCAATACTGATATAGAATGGCCAAAATATCGGTATCGGCAACAAAAAAACGATATCGGTCGATCACATATATATATATATATATATATATATATATATATATATATATATACAGTATATATATATATATATATATATACAGTATATATATATATACAGTGTATATATATATATATATATATACAGTATATATATATACAGTATATATATATATATATATATATATATATATATATATATATATATATATATATATATATATATATAGTATATATATATATATATACAGTATATATATATATATATATATATATATATATATATATATAATCTATATAATCATAATTCTATAATATTTTTATTTATATATATATTATTAAGTATTATATAACTATTATATATACTAAATATATAATATATAAATATATAGAATTAAAAAACATGAATTTAGAATAAAGAGCACTTGAAGATAATAAATAAAGATATTAAAAAAAAATAAAATAAAGATATTCAGAAAAAAATATATATATATATAACATACTGTATTTAATAAATAAAGATTTTTTTTTTTTTTTTTTTTTAAATGTACGAAAATATCAGCCAATACCGATATGCAATGGCCAAAATATCGGTATCAGCAATGAAAAACCGATATCGGTCAATCACTAATATATATATATAATATTAAAGAAAAATATAATTCATTTTCGAATAAAAGTTAGAATACAATAGAAGAGTTATATTCCTTAGTAATAAAGAGGAAATCATTATTGCTCCAAAGCAACCAATCAATTCCAAGCTATTCTACTGTCACTCTGCAAAGATCTGAACCCCATTGGTTACTGTAGTAAAGCAGAGTATCCTCAATTGGGAACGCTCCCGACTTTGAAAGAGACCCGGCAGGACAGCACTGCGGCCGATCTAGAGATTGGCGTAGTCATTGATCTCAGGCAATGTGTATGGTGCTCCTTTGCGGCACTAGAACACCACAAACCCAGGACAGCTGCTGCTTTAATTAGCTGTAACTTATTGTCCCGTGTGTGCCCCCCCCCCCCCCCCCTCTCCATCCATGCTCCCTTTTTTTTTTTAGGGTTTGGGTGTAGGAGATTCCCTGCACTAGTTACACTAAACTGCTAATTTATTCTTAGAACTGGAAATAGTGACGTATTTATTTTTGGTATATTTGAGAGTTGTTTTATAGTTTGGCACCTTTTTATTTTTATATGTGCAATCACAATCAATACTACAGATTCCTCCGCCTTATTGTGTGCATTCGAGATTGAACTCAAGGCACACAAATTACACCCATTGATCCGTAGATGTGTTTGAAGCTACCTTCCAGGCTGCGACCCCAATCCCCCCCCCCCCCCACCACACCCCCTTCCTTTCGCTGCCATAGAAAATAAAAAACCCCTCGTACCTGAATTCCCCTTGCAGACAAGAACAAGTTTTACCTGTTTATTTGGCAATAACTTTGTCATTATTTTGGAGAACAAAGTAATACCGTACACTTTTTTTGAATTTTGTTAACCACCTAAATGCCGGGCACTTTCACCCCCCTTCCTGCCCAGGCCAAATTTTCAGCTTTCAGCGCTGTCACACTTTGAATGACAACTGCGCAGTCATGCAACACTGTACCCAAATTAAGTTGTTACAATTTTTCTGAGACTGGTAGAGCTTTCTTTTGGTGATACTACTTAACCATCACTGGGATTTTTGTTTTTTTTTTGCTAAACAAAAAAAAGACCAAAATTTTTGAAAAAATTCTTAGTTTTGGTTATAACATTTTGCAAATAAGTAATTTTTCTTCTTCACTGATGGGCACTGATGAGTCTGCACTGATAGGCACTGGTGAGGTTGCACTGATGGGCACTGATGAGGCTGCACTGGGGAGGTTGCACTGATGGGCACTGGTGAGGTTGCACTGATGGGCACTGATGAGGCTGCACTGGTGAGGTTGCACTGATGGGCACTGGTGAGGCTGCACTGGTGAGGTTGCACTGATGGGCACTGGTGAGGTTGCACTGATGGGCACTGATGAGGCTGCACTGGTGAGGTTGCACTGATGGGCACTGGTGAGGTTGCACTGATGGGCACTGGTGAGGCTGCACTGGTGGGCACTGGTGAGGTTGCACTGATGGGCACTGGTGAGGCTGCACTGATAGAGCTGCACTGATAATCAGGGCACCAATGATCAGTGTAAACAATGTACTCACTGTGCCCTGTCAGGCTTGCCAGTTATCGACTCTCCTCTTCTCACACAAAGACACCATGTGAGGGAAGGAATGCCAATAACCAGCAAGTCTGCTTACATGTGATTGGACACAGCTGATCACATGGAAACATGTAACAGGCAACCTAACAGATCAGGCTCCCCTGATAAGCAGAAGGAGCAATAGATGCTTTTACATAGCACCTACCTAGGAGGGTGCTACATCCACCCCCCCACCAAAAATGAGCCATGTCCCGTTGGCTCTGGGGCAGCTGCCCCCTACAAAAATCCTACAAAACCTAGGCTCTAGAAGAAATTCTGCAATGATGGGGTACCAGCTGCCATGGGCACATCTGCAGTGCTGGATAAGCAGTTTCCCACACCTGGAAATAACCTCTGAACCCTTCCTATTGGTCCTGAGTAAGAATCTGGGGCCCCTTCCTCCGGGTGACTCAATGAGGTTGTCGCTGATCGCCCTAAAGAAGGGGGAACCTGCAAGGCCCCGAAATGCTTTACAATAAATCATAAAAATGCATATTTTGAGTTTTGGAGGCATCTAAAGCCCCGTACACACGTACTGATCATCGGCCGAACGATCGGCCGTCTTTTGTCCAGGGCTGGCTTGTCTGTTGAAAACTGCAAAAGACTGCACACAAATTTTGTTGGCCAACAACAGCCGACTGCAGAAGTGATGTCATGTGATGGTTAACTTTCCTTGTCTTTTTTCTTTTCTGAGCATGCCCAGTCTTGCTAATCTGCTGTCTGTCGGCCGAAATCTGTACTGACTGGTGAACAATCGGCCGTTCTGGTGTTGGCCAACAAAAATTTTAAAGTCTGCACGACAGATTCTGTTCGGCCGAAAAAATACGCTGTCGGCTGTCGGAAGCATCATACTAACAAACCTACAATCGGCCGATCAGTCGTCGGCCGAATATTTACGGCCGACAATCGGTACGTGTGTACGGGGCTTTACTCTTTATTCTCTTGCCACCCATGTAACGCCCATAAGCCCATTGACAGTCAAGGCTTCTGTGCACTACTAGCATCAAAATACATCTTTTGAGTTTTGGTGGCATCTTACTCTTTAATCTCTTGCCACCCATGTAACGCCCATAAGCCCATTGACAGTCAAGGCTTCTGTGCGCTACTAGCACCAAAATGCATCTTTCGAGTTTTGGTGGCATCTTACTCTTTAATCTCTTGCCACCCATGTAACGCCCATAAGCCCATTGACAGTCAAGGCTTCTGTGCGCTACTAGCACCAAAATGCATCTTTTGAGTTTTGGTGGCATCTTGCTCTTTAATCTCTTGCCACCCATGTAACGCCCATAAGTCCATTGACAGTCAAGGCTTCTGTGCGCTACTAGCACCAAAATGCATCTTTTGAGTTTTGGTGGCATCTTACTCTTTAATCTCTTGCCACCCATGTAACGCCCATAAGCCCATTGACAGTCAAGGCTTCTGTGCACTACTAGCACCAAAATACATCTTTTGAGTTTTGGTGGCATCTTACTCTTTAATCTCTTGCCACCCATGTAACGCCCATAAGCCCATTGACAGTCAAGGCTTCTGTGCACTACTAGCACCAAAATACATCTTTTGAGTTTTGGTGGCATCTTACTCTTTAATCTCTTGCCACCCATGTAACGCCCATAAGTCCATTGACAGTCAAGGCTTCTGTGCGCTACTAGCACCATGACCGAGCTGTCCTGGAAAGCTCTCGGGTCTATAGTCATGATCCAGACGGGCTTCTGATCTTGTGACCACTGTGACAGCCAACCACAGTGGTCACATGATCGGAAAGTCAGTTCCGCCCCCTGGGCATCAAGGTGCACTTAACAGAATGCTAGAGCTGGGCAGGGAGGGGTTACATTTGGTTATGCATGGCACCATCTGTTGCAGTCGTTACACCAAAGTTATATCTGGCCTAAGCACTGTCAGGATTGTGCAGCTCCATATAGGACTCTTCTCCTATTGGTCCTTTTTTTTGCAATGGGTAGTGTCTTTTACCGAAGGGAGGTGAGCAACCGCGACTTATACAGGAAAAGTCAACATTTGCATGAAAATTCAACTTCCTGTATCCTAAAAGTTTTGACATGCGCCGCCTTTTCTGTTATTTTTGCCTTCACCGTTTCATGATTATTGGTCCTTTTGCTTTGTAAAATGTTTTTATTTTTCATAATGTGGTCCAGACCCCCAACCCCCACCCCCTCCCGCCTAAGTCATAACTGGAGCTCTCCAATCAGCATAGCTCACGCTCCCTACTGATTGAATATCTTTGGCACTGATTTAGCAGAAGCAAGGGTCGCTCCCTGCAGCATGCTGGCAGGGGACAGGCTATTCTGCTCAAGTTGTGGCTGCTTTAAAAAAAAATTAACGGTAGGACTTTGCACATCTTGCATCTCTTATGTATTTTAACGGATTTAAACTTAAATTTCAGTTAGGCTTTAGAATACGTTTAACTCTTTGTAATGAAAACCTCGGGGTGTTTTTACATTAATGTGGAATGCTGCTTTAATTCTAGGCTAATTTTTTTCCGCCCCTGTAGTAGGTGACTCCACCTTGAATTGTATCGCAAAACCAGAAAGTGTCAAACGCTTACATATACCAACCTACCCCAACGCACTTGCACAAGCTGCCTTAATAGTGTTTTGTAGACTTTAGAATCTTGTGTAACATTGATATGTCTCCCACTGGACAGAAATGATCAGGAAGCGATGTACTGCGAGGCTCGGACTTTACAGGGCCCATTCACACCTATGCATTACATTACCGCGCCTTATGGCACACAACAATGCGCATTGTGTTAACACACCCTGAATGGGCTGCTATGGATGGAAGAGACAAGACCATTTTTTTGAAGATGCAGCGCACCACAGTGCATGGTATATGTGTTGTAGTGTCAGGGCCGGGACAAGGGGTGAGCAGGAGGGCGGTTGCCCTGGGCACAATGGTTTATTGCAGGGATCGGGAGGGGAGGCCCCTTGACCCTTGTGGTGCAGTATGGTTTGCTGGACTCTACTGTACAATGGTGGTTCCATTTACAATGAATGGCAGTGCACCACAATGCATGTTACAGGTGTTTTGGTGAACTACACTTTGTTAGGCTCTACTGTACAATATGGTTTCATTTACAATAAATGGCAGTGCACCACAATGCATGGTATTTGTGTTGTGGTGCGCTGCAATACATTGGGCTCTAATGTACAATCTGGATTCCATTTATAATGAATGGCAGCATAACACAATGCATGGCACTGTATTTTGGTTGAACTACAATACATTAGGCTCTACTGTACAATAGGGTAGCACACCACCATGCATGGTATTTGCGTTGTGGTGCAGTATGGTTTGCTGGCACTCTACTGCAGTGGTTCTCAAATCCGGTCCTCGGGACCCACTAACAGGCCAGATTTTAAGTATTACCTTGGGGGATGCAGACTAGAATACTGCAATCACTGAGAAGCAAATGAGATCACCTGTGATGTAATTTAGTTATCTTGCAAACCTGGCCTGTTGGTGGGTCCCGAGGACCGGATTTGAGAACCACTGCTCTACTGTACAATGGTGGTTACATTTACAATAAATGGCAGTGCACCACAATGCATGGTACAGGTGTTTTGGTGAACTAGAATATGTTAGGTTCAACCATACTATAGGGGTTCCATTTACACAATGAATGGCAGCATAGCACCATGCACAGTATATGCATTGTGGTGCACTGTGGTACATTGGTCTCTACTGTACAATACAGGTTCCAATTAGACAATGAATGGCAGCGCACCACAGTGCATGGTATTTGCATTGTAGTGCACTGCGGTGCATTGGGCTCTACTGTGCAATGGGGGTTCCCTTTACAATGCACAGCAGTGCACCACTGTGAAGCACTACTGTGTTCTGAACTCTACTGTACAATAGCTTTCCATTTACAGTAAACCCCCGCTCCATCGCGGTTCAGTTTTTGCGGTCCCGGTATATTGCGTTTTTTTTCGTCATATTATTTTACTATATAAACCATTAAAAATGAAATATTTTTGTGTTTTCCATAGCTCTTGCTCTGTCTCTCAGTATCTTTTATGTGTTTAAATGAGTTTCTATTGTTTTAAAAGTGTGTTTAACCACTTAAGCCCAGGAAGATTTTACCCCCTTCCTGACCAGGGCCTATTTTGCGATTTGGCACTGAGTGACTTTAACAGACAATTGCGCGGTCGTGCGACGCTGTACCAAAACTAATTTGATGTCCTTTTTTTCCCCACAAACAGAGCTTTCTTTTGGTGGTATTTGATCACCTGTGCGATTTTGTGATCATGCGCTATAAACAAAAAAAGAGCGACAATTTTGCAAAAATAACAATGTTTTTCACATTTTTTAAATGAAATTCCCCCCAAAAAATGTAAAAATCTAAATTTAACATTTTAGGCCAATTTGTTTTATGCTACATATGTTTGGTAAAAAAAAAAATCGCAAAAAGCGTATTTTGATTGGTTTGCGCAAAAGTTATCGCGTTTACTAACAAAGGGAAAGATTTTTGTCATTTTTGTTGTGTTTTTTTTTTAACGCGCAATGGCGGCGATCTGCGATTTTTTTTGCGGGACTGCGACATTGCGGCGGACAGATTGGACCCTTGACTGACATTTTTGATACTTTTGGGGTTACCAGTGACATTTCTACAGTAATCAGTGCTATACATATGCACTGTTACTGTAAAATTACACTGGCAGTGAAGGGGTTAACTTTTTTTTGAGAGGGAGGGGTTAAGTGTGTCCCTAGGGGCGTGATTCTAACTGTGATTGGCTGTGGCTTGAGGTGTAGGAACAGTGATCAACGGTCCTACATAGTAGAACCGTATGATCACTGTTCTTACACAGGGGAGAATGACAGGCGGCTTGTTTACATCAGCCGGCTGCCTTTCTCCCTCTCCACCGACGATCGCAGAGTGACCGGCGGACGATCGGGTCCACCGGTCACACGCGCAGGGGTTTCCGTGACTGCGCGGGAGCGCGCCTCCGGCGGCACGCACTCACTCCCGAGACCCTCACAGGCTAGCGACATAGACCTATGTCGCTCTGCCTGTGAGGGGCTGACCGCCGCAGTAAATAGTCGTGCGGCGGTCGGCAAGCGGTTAAAGGCCTTAAAATGCTTTTACACGTACAGTGACCTTAAAATAAACATGCCTACAATGCATTTTAATAGGGTTTTTCTATTTCGCGGATTTTCACTTTTCGCTGCTGGGTCCGGAATGTAACCCCCGCAATGGAGGGGGGTTTACTGTACAATAAATGGCAGCACAGCACTATGCATGTTACATGTGCTTTGGTGAACTACAATACATTCGGTTCCACTGTTTAATGGGGGTTCCATTTACAAAAAAATGGCAATGCACACGTGTGAATGGGCCCCAAAGGGCCACTCCACCTATAATTTCACTTGTGGTGGATATTGTTGGCTGAATCACTCAATGGCTCTCTGTAATTGGCGCATTAGCAGAACGATGTCTACGCCCCCTGTTTCTGGCTCCGCCCACCTATATAGCCCATTTATAAGGCAGGATCACACTCTCTGATGGGCCGGAGTGGGAACAAGGGGAGGAAATTCTTGCCATTGGGGGGGTCTCCAAGAATGATCAGAATTTGGTGAATTATTCCGCTGAGAAACGGAGATAGAAGTTCGGGCAGGACTGACCCTTTAATAAGACGCAAGTCCGGTCTCCGAGTCACGTGGTCACAGTTACTGTATAGAGCGTCACCGCTTCCGTTAAATGTAAATTGTAACAAATCTGTGTCATGTCAAAGTTTTATGTACAAATAAACCGCATGGGATCGGCGTACCGTGGGATCCTGCATCCTGCAGCACCTCAACCGCCTACAAGTTCCAGCATGCTGTGGGAATGCTGAGACTTGTAGTCCCCCTATGTGGGTGGAGGACTGCGGCTGATCCTGATGCCGTCATTAAAAAAAAAAAAAAAAAAGTCAAGTCTGTAACCTATGATGTGCAATATGGCTTAGATACAGATAATATATTACTGAGCTGTAGATTTTGTAGAATATGAAATGATTTTAACACTGAAAGTATGAATAAACTTTACAAGTGTGAAGAGATTCTGTGTGCCGGTGTCTATTTCTTCTAAAATACAGAGGAGATCTGCAACCAACTAAAACATATTAATGCGGCATTAAACCCAAAAGCAACCATTTATTATATTGCAGCAGAGGCGTACATACAGGGGTCACAGGGGTCCCCATTGCAACCTGACCTCCTACTCCAGGGGAACCATCCGGTCCCCCTGTACACCTGGATGGGAGGGGCAATGGCATGCAGAAGAACCGATCCCTCCATGTAGCCACTGAATGCCCGCTTCTCCGCCTCTCTCTCCCGCAGACATTCAGTGGCTATAGGAAGAAAATGGAGGGCATTGGTTACTCTACAAGCCGATCCTGCCGCCTCCCTATCCCTGTCCTGCTACCCCTGGACCACTTCCTCCCCCCACCTCCTGCTGACTGTGGGGGATTTATCCCTGTCCTGCTGCCCTGGGCCCTGGTGTGCTCCCCTGGACCACCCCCTCCCCCCACCTCCCGCTGGCTGTGGGGGATCTATCCCTGTCCTGCTGCCCCAGGACCTGGTGTACTCCCCTGGACCACCCTCACCTCCACCTCCCACTGGCTGTGGGGGATCTATCCCTGTCCTGCTGTCCCGGGCCCTGGTGTGCTCCCCTGGACCACCCTCACCTCCAACTCACGCTGACTGTGGGGGATCTATTCCTGTCCTGCTGCCCCAGGCCCTGTTGTGCTCTCCTGGACCACTTACTCCCCTCCCCCAACCTCCCGATGGCTGTGGGGAATCTATCCCTTTCCTGCGGCCCCGGGCCCTGGTGTGCTCCCCTGGACCACCCCCTCCCCCCAGCTCCCGCTGGCTGTGGGGGATCTATCCCTGTCCTGCTGCCCCGGGCCCTGGTGTGCTCTCCTGGACCACTTACTCCCCTCCCCCAACCTCCCGCTGGCTGTGGGGAATCTATCCCTTTCCTGCTGCCCCGGGCCCTGGTGTGCTCCCCACGACCACCCCCTCCCCCCACCTCCCGCTGGCTGTGGGGGATCTATCCCTGTCCTGCTGCTCCGGGCCCTGGTGTGTTCCCCTGGACCACCCCCTCCCCCCACCTCCCGCTGGCTGTGGGGGATCTATCCCTGTCCTGCTGCCCCGGGCCCTGGTGTGCTCCCCTGGACCACTTACTCCCCTCCCCCCACCTCCCGCTGGCTGTGGGGGATCTATCCCTGTCCTGCTGCTCCGGGCCCTGGTGTTCTCCCCTGGACATCCCCCACCTCAACCTCCCGCTGGCTGTGGGGGATCTATCCCTGTCCTGCTGCCCCGGGCCCTGGTGTGCTCACCTGGACCACCCCTCCCCCCACCTCCCGCTGGCTGTAGGGGGATCTATCCCTGTCCTGCTGCCCCGGGCCCTGGTGTGCTCCCCTGGAACATCCCTCCTCCCACCTCAACCTCCCACTTGCTGGGGGGAATCTATCCCTGTCCTGCTGCCCTGGGCCCTGGTGTGCTCGACTGGACCACCTCCACCTCCCGCTGGCTGTGTGGGATTGATCCCTGTCCTGCTGCCCCGGGCCCTGGTGTGCTGCCCTGGACTGAACCACCCCCTCCCCCCACCTCCCGCTGGCTGTGGGGGGGATCTATCCCTGTCCTGCTGCCCCGAGCCCTGGTGTGCTCCCCTGGACCACCCCCACCTCACGCTGGCTGGAGGGCGGGAGCCTGAAAGAAGGAGCGCATGCTCCGCAAACGCGTTGCGGATACAGAACCCCACATCCGAGAAGTGAGGTCATACCAACCACACCGTGCATTCCACGTATTCTGGACACCATCCGCAAACCAGACCGCGGAGCCCTAAGCCTGTTTCGGTTTAATCTGCTTCCACTGATGTTCACCCCCTCAGTTTCACACCACCCAGAGGACAACCCTGTCTCAGTATCTTCTGAAATGCCCGTTACTTTATCACCTTTGTGAGTAACATTCCTTTGTTTTTATTCACAATAAAGTCCATAAAGCTACACTTAGAGGGCGCTCGTGTTTTATTCCAGTGTTTATCCAAAGAGTCGCCTTCTTGCTGCCAGCCTGGTTTGCTGCATATGGACTTTTTATGGACTTTCATTAATTGTGGTTTGTTTGTACATCCAGCCCCTTTCCCTTTGTTCTACGACCCAAACCCAGTGCCTATATTTGCGCCGATTTTGTGTCATCTATGGAGAGCAGGGAAGGACACTGTAAATGTGTCATTTACCAGCCCCTTCCTTGTCTGTATTGAATAGAGCCAGTGAACAGTACCGATTGCTGACTCTGTTTTTATTTTTCTCATTCATAGCTGAGGCATAGTAAACTGTATTTTCTATGCTTCAGTTTGTGAATAGCCTCTGTACAGAGCTATTCCTATCCATTCATTCTGTGCAGCTGAGGTTACAGAGATGGAGATTGAGGGCTGTGTTCTTAATCTCCTTTCTTTGTCTCAAAGGTGAAACATCAGGAGTCGGTGTAAACCTCTGATATCTAAAAAAAAAAAAAATTAAATAATAAAAAATTAAATTAAATAAATTATAATTGTAAAATAAAATAAATAAATAAATAAAATGGTAAAAAAATAACAAATAAAATAAAATGGTAAAAAAAAAAAATAAAGAAAATAAAATAACAAAAATAATCCAGTGGCGGAACTACCAGGGTCGCAAAGGTCGCACTTGGGATCGGGCCCTGGTGTTTGGCCACCATAGAAAACTCCAAGAAAGCAGGAAAGGGGCCTGCTACGGGACCATAGTAAAGGGTCTCATGATGGGAATAAAGGGCAAGGAAGGGCACCAGCCAGAGGGCCAGGGGGTGCCCTTCATGGTTTCTTGCACCTGGGCCCTGAAGGTTCTAGTTACGCTCCTCTGTATTGCAACTTACCAATTCTTAGATGTGATGGCTGCATTCGTTTTCTTTTTTAGCCTTTCTTCTATTTTCATTGGATGATCCAGCCAGTAAGTCTGTTGTTTTTCAAAAGAACAAGCTTTCTTGTAGTTACATGGATGAGACAAACCATTTACCGCTGGCAGGGGGGGGGGGGCTTACAATGATCAGTATTTATTTATTCATCTAATCTAAAACCTTTATCCAAAAATGAAAAAAAAAAAAACTGTGTTGCTGTAACTGATTTTAAAGTGCGAACTGGAGTTTGGCTTCAATATTTGTTAGTGTATCTAAATCTGCTAATACATCCAACACCCCCCCCCCCCCCCAGACTAACAATGCCGCTGTCCAAAGATGCTCCTTGTTCTCCTTCCTCCAGAGCGGGGGCACTCTAATACATTTGATGTCCTTTTTTTCCCACAAATAGAGCTTTCAATTGGTGGTATTTCATCACCTGTGCGATTTTTATTTTTTGCTCTATAAAACAAAAAAACAATATTTTTCACATTCTGCTATAAAACATCCCCAATAAAAAATTGTAACATTCTAATTTTTTTCATTTTAGGCCAATTTGTTTTCTGCTAAATATTTTTGGTAAAAAAAAAAAAAAATCCCAATAAGCATATTTTGATTGGTTTGCGCAAAAGTTATCCCGTTTACTAACTACGGGAAAGATTTATGTCATTTATTTTTATTTTTTACTAGTAATGACGGCAATCAGCGATTTTTAGCGGGACTGTGACATTGCGGCGGACAGATCGGACCCCTAACTGACATTTTTGACACTTTTGGGGGGACCAGTGTAATGTCACATGCTATAAATATGCACTGTTACTGTAAAAATGACACTGGCAGGGAAGGGGTTAACCCAGGGGCATTTAAAGGGTTAAATGTGAGCCTAGGGAGTATTTTCTAACTGTTAGGGGGATGGGCTTGTGAAATCAACACAGAGACCTGTGATCCTAAATAGGAGGAACACAGGCGCTCTGTATGGATTCCCTAAGGGCAACGGTCTGCTGTGCTTACAACAGCAGACCGCCGGTCTCTCTTCACTGGGAGCAATCGGGGATGCCCGGCGGTAATCACGGTTGCAGGCACCGCGGATTGGCTTCACAGCTGGCGACCCCAGGGGTCGCTTCCGCGGACTGCCATACAGGTACGGCGATTCGCTGGAACCTACCGCTCTATAACTTATACAGCGGTTGGTCGGCAAGTGGTTATTTAACCGCCTCCTATTGTAAAAAAAAAAAAAAAGTGGGGAGGTGAACGTCTATTTCTGGAGTGTGCTTCACCCAAAAAGGGAAGTTCCACTCCTCCCCTCCTCTATCTAATTTGGCATGTCATTTTGGAGGGGGAGGGGGTACCTAGTTGGGATGGGTACCCACTCCTAATTCCGCTCGGATTGCCTAGCACTAGGTGAAGTTCTCCTTCCCCCTCCTCCACCTAATTTGGGACATGTCACAGAAGACTGCGGAACCAATCACAAATCCCACTGCGGCTCACGCATGCGCAGTCAGCTGTGAAGCCGCAAGCTGTCGCAGCTGGGTGCACACACCTAAGATGCCGGTGCCCGGGAAACCACAAAGGATAATGAAGAACCGGCCTAGGTGGGGACAGCGCTGGATCGCTGGACAGGTAAGTGTCCTATTATTAAAAGTCAGTAGTTGCAGAATTTGTAGTTGCTTTTAATGTTTTTGTTACAGAGTGGCAGTGACAGCCCATCCATTGGGGGCGCAGGGGAAGCCCCAGCCAATCAGGAAGTGGGTCCTGAGACCAGTTTCCAGATTGGCCAAAAGCAGGGCTGGACTGGGTATGAAAACCAGCCCTGGAAAAAATGACATACCATCCCCATAGCATTGCGTCATTATACCAGCACCACCCCTCAGTAAGCCCTCCTCCCAGTACAGACCCCTCAGTAAACCCCCCTCCGTGTACAGATCCCTCAGTAAGCCCCTCTCGTAGTACAGACCCTTCAGTAAGCCCTCCTCCCAGTACAGACCCCTCAGTAAGCCCCCCTCCATGTACAGATCCCTCAGTAAGCCCCTCTCCCAGTACAGACCCCTCAGTAAGCCCCCCCCCACCTAGTACAGACCCCTCAGTAAGCCCCCTTCCCAGTACAGACCCCTCAGTAAGCCCCCCTGCCAGTACAGACCCCTCAGTAAGTCCCCCCCCACCTAGTACAGACCCCTCAGTAAGCCCCCCCTCCACCTAGTACAGACCCTTCAGTAAGCCCCCCTCCAAGTACAGATCCCTCAGTAAGCCCCCCTCCCAGTACAGACCCCTCAGTAAGCCCCCCTCTCAGTACAGACCCCTCAGTAAACCCCCCTCCTAGTACAGACCCCTCAGTAAGCCCCCTTCCCAGTACAGACCCCTCAGTAAGCCCCCCTCCCATGACAGACCCCTCAGTAAGCCCTCCTCCCATGACAGACCCCTCAGTAAGCCCTCCTCCCAGTACAGACCCCTCAGTAAGCCCCCCACCTAGTACAGACCCTTCAGTAAGCCCCCCTCCCAGTACAGACCCCTCAGTAAGCCCCCTCTCTCAGTACAGACCCCTCAGTAAACCCCCTTGCAGTACAGACCCCTCAGTAAACCCCCCTCCCAGTACAGACCCCCTTCCTGTAAGCCCCCCCTCTCAGTACAGACCCCTCAGTAAACCTCCCTCGCAGTACAGACCCCTCAGTAAGCCCCCCTACCAGTACAGACCCCCTTCCAGTACAGACCCCTCAGTTAGCCCCCCACCTTCACTCCCCAGTACAGTTGCAGTGTAAGTTGTGTGACCCCCTCCAGCGGTATGGTGCTCACATACCTTCCTCCTGATGATGATCCCATGTCATGGAGAGTCGGCGCCGTGACAGTCTTGCAGGCAGCCAGTCAGACTTGATCCACTGCCGCGCAGCCGCCGGATGTGACGTCACGCCGTTCACAGCGGCTGACGTAGAAGAGTATATCGGACGGATGGACCGTCACTCTGGAGCGCAGCGGGGGCCGGGGCTGCTGCAGTGGCCATCATCACAGTGGCCGGCCACAATGCTTAAAGGCGCCCCTATCTTAAAGCGGCCCCAGGGCCGGCGGCCCACTGGGAAATTTCCCGGTATCCCGGTAGGCCAGTCCGGCCCTGGCCAAAAGAAGAGGCCATGCTATTGGCCAAGGAGGAGGAGGGAGGAGACACAGGGGATGCCGCCGCTGCCTGCGATCGTTTGGAGAGAGGCAGAACGGCGGTTTATGTAAACAAGGCAGATTGCCGCTCTGTCAGAGGGGAAGATGGAGATCTTGTGTTTCTGCTAAACAGGAACACGGATCTCTGTATTCCCCCAGTACAAGTACCTCCCCCACACAATTAGAAAGCACTCCCAGGGAACACATTTAACCCTTTGATCGCCCCTGATGTTAAACCCTTCCCAGCCATTGGTTTTAGTACCAGTGGCTGCTGGTGATTCATGGGCTGGGGGGCGTCAGACAGACCGCACCATACCACCCCCCCCAAGACCACACCAGGCTGCACACCATTCCCGCCCCCCGTCGCTGGCTCACTCACCTTGCCTGGATATGTGGGGGGAGGGCAGGCAGCAGCAGCAAACGGCAGCGGTGGCGGCAGCTTCGGCTTCTTCCTCCTGTCTTCTGCGTCTCCTCCCTCCTCCTCCTCTATTGCCAATGGCATGGCTTCTCCTTTCAAGCAATCAGGAAACAGGTCTCAGACCCGCTTCCTGATTGGCCAGGAGGAGGATCTGTGTGACAATAGCAAATATTCATTCGCTATTGTCACACAACTGGGTGGGCACTGCGCCCCAATCCCGCCCTTTTTTTTTTTTAGCCTAATGGAGCCTCTGGCTCCAATCACATGCTAAAAAAAAAGCCCCATTGAACTCCATGCGTCTGGCGCCCAGCATGTAGATTAGGGGGCCGGACGCACGAACCCGTCAGTGGTAAATGGTTTGTCCTATCCCTGTAAACAGATACATTCTGCTGGAGAGCTTGTGCTTTAACCACTTCAATAGAGGGCACTTTCCCCCCTTCCTGCCCAGGACAATTTTCAGCTTTTAGCGCTGTTATGCAACACTGTACCTAAACCAAATTTATGCCACTTTTTCCCCCACAAATAGAGCTTTCTTTTGGTGGAATTTGATCACCGCAAAGGTTTTTTTCTTCTTTGTTACACAAATAAAAAAAGAAAAAAGTTTTTTTGTTTATGTTATAAATTTTTTTGTAAATAGATAAGTTTTTTCCTGCACTGATGAGCACTGATGAGGTGGCACTAATATGCAGCACTGACAGGCGGCACTGATATGCAGCACTGATAGGTAGCACTAATATGTGGCACTGATAGCTAGGTAGCACTGATATGCAGCATTGGTGGTCACTGATAGGCGGCACTGATGGGCAGCAGTGATGGGCGCTGATAGGCAGCACTGGTGGGCAATAATGGGCACTGGTGGGCAGCACTGATAGATGGCAATGGTGGGCAGCACTGATGGGGAGGGTACCTCTGGCGGGCTCCCTGAGCCCTGATTGCCATCCCTGGTGGTCATGGGTGGGCATCCCTGGTGGCTCTAGGATGTCACTGGGAAGTATATATAAACTCTCCCTGGGAATTTCTCTCCACTGCACACTGTTAATATCTCCAATACCCCATATAAGATGAGAAGAGACGGACCATAGTGTGATACTGCATAACTTATAATTTATTTAAACAGGTAAAAAGCAGCTTACTTTAATAAAAGGGTATCTCAGCATAAAATACACGATCATAACCAGCGTCCAGGTGCCGCTGTTCCTCTTCCTGGTTGACAGCGGGTGACGTCAGACTCTCCTTCCTCCCGGTGACGAAGTCCCGTCCTGAGGGACGTAACGCGTGCGGAAGGGAGGGAGGAGAGTCTGACGTCCCCCATGTGCTTCTTTGCAGGCCTAACAACATCGGGGCATGCTCCTAATGAGATGGCCGATGGTGTCCTGGGATATCTCCTCCCAGATCTGGACCAGGGCATCACTGAGCTACTGAACAGACTAAAGCCCCATACACATGAGTCGAAAATTGGGAGGGAATTTTCAGCCAACCTCCGATCTGCCGATTTTCGGCTTGTTAGTATGATGTTTCCGATAACCAACTCCGACTTTTCGGCTGAAAAAAATCTGGTGAGCAGACTATAAAATTTTTGTTGGCCGTCAACACAACGGCCGATTTTCATGCAGTCCGTACAGATTTAGACAGGGAAAAATCTGATGAGCAAGACTGGGCATGCTCAGTGAAAAAAAATCACAAAGAAATCAAACCAACACATGACATCACTTCTGAAGTAGAATTTTGTTGGCTGAGAAAATTCGTGTGCAGTCTATAGCACATTCCAACCAACAAAACACAACTTGGACAAAAGTCAGACGATCGGTCGGCCAATAATCGTTGCGTGTGTACGGGGCTTAGGCAGAACCTGGCAGCGTCGGATGGCCTGAAACATAATGCCCCAGAGGTGTTCTATTGGATTTAGGTCAGGCGAGCGTGGGGGCCATTCAATGGTATCAATTCCTTCATCCTCCAGGAACTGGCTGCATACTCTCACCACATGAGGCCGGGCATTGTCAGGAGGAACCCAGGACCTACTGAACCAGCGTAGGGTCTGACAATGGGTCCAAGGATTTGATCCCGATACTGAATGGCAGTCAGGGTGCCATTGTATAGCCTGTAGAGGTCTGTGCATCCCTCCATGGATTTGCCTCCCCAGACCATCACTGACCCACCACTAAACCGGTCATGCTATACGATGTTACAGGCAGCATAATGTTCTCCACGGCTTCTCCAGACCATTTCACGTCTGTCACATGTGCTCAGGGTGAACCTGCTCTCATCTGTGAAAAGCTCAGGGCGCCAGTGGCAGACCTGCCAATTCTGGTGTTCAATGGCAAATGCCAATAGAGCTCCACAGTGCCAGGCAGTGAGCACAGAGCCCACTAGAGGACGTCAGGCCCTCAGGCCACCCTCATGAAGTCTGTTTCTGATTGTTTGGTCAGAGACATTCCCACCAGTGGCTGCTGGAGGTCATTTTGTAGGGCTCTGGCAGTGCTCATCCTGTTCCTCCTTGCACAAAGGAGCAGATAGCGGTCCTGCTGATGGGTTAAGGACCTTCTACTGCCCTGTCCAGCTCTCCTAGAGTAACTGCCTGTCTCCTGGAATCCCCTTCATGCTCCTGAGACTGTGCTGGGAGACACAGAAAACCTTCTGGCAATGGGACGTATTAATGTGCCATCCTGGAGGAGTTGGACTGCCTATGCATCCTCTATAGGGTCCAGGTATCGCCTTATGGTACCAGGAGTGACACTGACCCCAGCCAAATGCAAAACTAGAGAAAAACAGTCAGAAGAAATGAGTAGGGGAAAAAAAAATGTCAGTGCCACCTGTAAAACCCATTCCTGTTTTGGAGGTCGTCTCATTGTTGCCCATCTAGAGCACCTGTTAATCAATTTCAGCTGCTTTGGTGTTAATTGCACTAATAACCCCCTCTGCTACTTAACTGACCAGATCAATATCCCAGGAGTTTCATTGACTTGATGCTATACTCTGATTAAAAAGTGTTCCTTTCATTTTTTTGAGCAGTGTACATTTTTGAGTTTATTACCAATTTAATAGCAAAGTCAAGAATGAGTTACAGCTGAACTCCGGGATAGGCCAATATTGTCTGAATCCATCCCTCATTCATGGTGTGTATTCTTCTTGAATCTCGGTGAGCTTTGTGTATTTCTTCCAGATCTGTGCAGTAATCCAGTGTGAGACTTCCTGTAATAAAGACCGCCCACTGCTGCTCTCTCTTCTTATGCAGGATGACTGGTCTGGTCTCCGCCCCCCTCCTGTGATTTTTTTGTACTAGGTGCAGACTGCATGGCCCCTCCCACAGCTATGTACAGCACAGTGATGATGTCACAGCTATTTTTTTTACAAGGCAATATCTCAGTTTGAAAAAGACATTTGGTGCACGCAAGATGGATTTCTATCCTTTGTAGCTATTAACCAGTTCTGGACCGGAAGGATTTGCCCCCTTTAATGACCAGGCCATTTTTTTTGCGATTCGGCACTGCGTTACTTTAACGGAAAATCACGAGGTCGTGCGACGCTGTACCCAAATAAAATTGATGTCCCTTTTTCCCCACAAAACAGAGCTTTCTTTTGGTGGTATTTTATCACCTGTGCGATTTTAATTTTTTTTGCGCTATAAATCAAATAAAGCGACGAAAGACATATTTTTCACTTTCTGCTATAGAACATTTGTAAAAAAAAAAAAATTTAAAAATCTAAATTTTTCATCATTTTAGGCCAATTTGTATTTTGCTAAATATTTTTGGTAAAAAAAAAAAAGTCGCAATAACCGTTTAGTGTTTGGTTTGCGCAAACGTTATCGCATTTACAAACTAGGGGAAAGATTTATGTCATTTTTATTTTTATTTTTTTTTTTTTACTAGTAATGGCGGCGATCTGTGATTTTTAGTGGGACTGTGACATTGCGGCAGATCGGACACCTAACTGACATTTTTGACACTTTTGGGGGGACCAGTGACATTACAGTAATCAGTGCTATAAATATGCACTGTCACTGTTCTAATGACACTGGCAGGGAAGGGGTTAACCCAGAGGTGATCAAAGGGTAAATGTGAGCCTAGGGGGTTCTTTCTAACTTTATGGGGGGAGGGGCTTGTGAAATGATCATAGAGACCTGTGATTCTATATAGGAGGATCACAGGCGCTCTGTGATCATTCCAGGGAGAAGAACGGTTGGCTGTGTTTACAACAGGAGCCAATCAACGGATCTGGCGGCCGCGATGGCCGCCGAGACCTGCCGATCGTTCGGCGGAATTACAGAACGACAGTCTGCCTATGTAAACAAGAGGAAGAGAGAGATCTTGTGTTTCAGCTAAGCTAAGCTGAGCTGAAACACAGTTCTCTTTTTGTCCAGATCCACTCCCCCCACAGCTAAAAAGCACTCCCTAGGAGCACACTTAACCCCTTGATCACACACAGTGTTAACCTCTTCCCTGCCAGTGTCATTTATACAGTAACAGTGCATTTCTTTTTTCTAGCACTGATCACTGTATTGGTGTCACTGGTTCCCAAAAAGTGCCACAGGCAGTGTCAGATTTGTCCACCGCAATGTCGCAGTCCCGCTAAAAATCACGGATCGCCGCCATTACTAGTAAAAACAAAAAAAAAAGTCCATAAATCTTTCCCCTAGTTTGTAGACGCGATAACTTTTGCACAGACCAATCAATATACATTTATTAGGATTTTTTTTTTACCAAAAATATGTAGCAGAATACAAATGATGAAAAAATTTGGATTTTTTTTATTGGAAATGTTTTATAGCCGAATTTTATTTATTTTTTTTTTTTAATTGTTGTTTTGTTTATAGGGCAAAAATTAAATAACTTTTATGCAAACTAATGCAAATATACTTATTACCAAAAATATGTAGCGGAATAAAAATTGGCCTAAATTGATGGAATTTCTTTTTTTTGGGTGGAAGTTATATAGCAGAATGTGAAAAATTTAGTTTTTTTTTCTTTTTCTGAAATGTCGCTCTCTTTTTGTTTATAGCGTAAAAAATAAAAATCGCACAGGTGATCAAATACCACCAAAAGAAAGCTCTGTTTGTTGGGAAAAAAAAAAAAAAGACATCAAGTTTATTTGGGTATTGGCAGTTAAAACAATGCAGTGATGTGTCACAAAAAATGGCCTGGTCATTAAGGGGGTAAAACCTTCCGAAGCTGAAGTGATTAACCACTTAAGGACCAGGCCTATTTCTGACACTTGTGGTTTACAAGTTAAAATCAGTATTTTTTGGTAGAAAGTTACTTAGAACACCCAAACATTTATATATATATATATATATAAAAAATTATATATATATATATATATATATATATATATATATATATATATATATATATATATATATATATATATATATATATATACATATATACACACACACATTTTTTTAGCAAAGACTCTGGAGAATAAAATGGCAGTAGTTGCAATATTTTTTGTCATGTGGTATTTGACCAGCGGTCGTTCAAACGCTTTAAAAAAAAAAACTAAACAGTAAAGTTGTAAGTTATCCCATGTGATAGCAATAAAGTTAGTACAAAAAAAATAAGTGTAAAAACTTTTTTTGTATAAAATAAAGAATAATAAAAAAATAAAATTTCTAGCAAAAAAAAAAAAAAAAAAAAACAAAAGTAGATTTTTGCATGTAGGGGCGAAGTGTCAGAATAAGTGGGGGTAGTTAAGCTAAGGGGGGGGAGTGAAATTAAAAAAAAAAAAAAAAAAAGAAAGGGGGGTGGCAGCTGCAGATCCTCTTTAAGGAATATGTTTAAATTAACATGAATGTGTTTTTTTTTCCCAAAAAATTGTACTTGAAAAACCGCTGCGCAAAATACTGTGTGACAGAAAAAATTGCAACACCCACCAGTTTATTCAATAGGGTCTCTGATATATATATATATATATATATATATATATATATATATATATATATATATATATATATATATATATATAAAGATTTGGGGGAATCTAAGTAATTTTCTAACAAAAAAAAAAGTAGGTTTTTACATTTAGGGGCAAAGTGTCAGAATAGGCTTGGGAAGGAGGTGGTTAAAGGGGGGGGGGTTAACAAAAAAAAAAAAAGGGGGGGTGGCAGGTGCAGATCCTCTTTAGGAAATATGTTTAAAGTTTTTTTGTGTCCAGGGTTCAACGTAAAATAAACCAAAATCCCTGCACGGCGCTCAAAGATAAAAGACAACGGGGTGATATTTTCTCATTTTAATTTACTTTGAAATATTCAGAGTTCACCAAGAAGTAAATGAAGACAGATGAGATATAAAAGTATATATACTCCTATAGAATGGATCTATATAAATATACAGCCTGACACCACAGCCAAGTCTGCAGCTTTCTGCCCGGCTACAAAGACCAAATGTGTCAGAAAAGTCAAAAGTATTATTAATTATTTTTTTTTTTTTTACCATTATTATTTTATTTATTTTTAATATCAGACCCACCAGAGCTGCCCCCCACCATTGTGAAGTCTCACTCCTGCTGCTGCGTTCTACATACCGTAAAATAAACTTTAGGGATACCCGTGCTGAAGGAAACCTGCAGGCTGCCCTTGCCGACATGCTCCCTCTGAAAATGCCAGAAACCTGGCTGTGATTGCCGATCCCCAGGCTGCAATACATTCTGAGCTACTGACCTTGAATACAGTAAAGAGGTTGGGAGTGCTCTATGCTTGTTTCAGTTCCTGACTCAGAAAGTACTGAAGCCAGAAAAAGCCAGGCTAGTAGCATTTTTTTTTTTTTTTCGGATGGAGGTCAGCAATGGAAACCTATAGGCTTCTTTTAGGACAGGAGGTCAGGGGGAGGGACAGCCACAGCAGGTGGGCGGAGCTGAGAATCTGCTGCTGGACACAGAAGAAGCCATTGGATGATTTCATCTGAATAAAATAAAATCTCCTATTGGTTTGAACTGAGCATTTTTAGGGGCGGGTCCAAGTCTAGAAAAAGCGTGAATTGGTGGAAGGGGGGAGGGGTACAATGAGAACACGGATGACCAAAATGTGAAACTTAAAGGGTCACACCACTCAAATAAAACATTTTGGTTATAAGCGGATCCTTGGGGGTTGAAGTCGCCTATCAGCCTTGGGGGTTTCGAAAGCAAAGATCTCTCTTCCCGACTCTGACCCATTGCTGCCATTGCAGAACCAAAAGGAGCAGTCTCACTCATGCTGCTGCACTCTCCGGAGGATGTCAGAAATGAACAGTGAAGGATCCAGCCATAAGGGCAGCAAAGCTGGAAATCGGGGGGTGCAGATCTAAGCAAAGCAGTCCCCAAATGACAGAAGAAAGGGGATCCAACCCAAAAGGCTCCGCCCAAAACTGAGACGTCAGCTGTCCCTTTGATGGTTTTCAATTAACAGACGGCTTCTGAACAGGAGGGAATATAATTTCAGAATCAGGGTGTCATGCTTTGACCTCCACTTCATTCACTGCCAGAGATTTCGGGGAAGTCGAAATTTTGTTTCTTTCTTTCTCCAGTGAAAGTTTCATTAATTCGACCTGAAAGACAAAAAGGAAAACAATGAAACCGTTTGACAAAGAAAGAGCAAATAGACATAAAAGTAATAAGTAACCCCTTAACGCCAGAGCCTCCCGGCCCTTTAAGAGGTTTCTGATGCTGGGAGGCGGGGTTTCTGATCACGTGACCGCCGTGATTGGCTGTCACAGTGGTCAAATGATTGGAAAGCTCTCAGTAGAGACCGGGAGCTTTCCATTAGCCGCCGGTAACTGCTTTGCCTACATCCAGGTATGCATATGCATGCCCGCTCAGCGTTAAGGCCAGTGGCGCCTGGTGCTCCATGAGCCGGGGGGGTGGGGGCCGCAGATGGACCACACCATTTAACCCCCCACCCCGGTTGCCCGCTCACTCACCCTGGACATGTGGAGAGAGGGCAGGCAGCGGCTTCACCTCGGTCTCCTCCCTCCTCCTCCTTGGCCAATGGCATGGCTTCTCCTTTTGGCCAATCGGGAAACTGGTCCCAGGACCCGCTTCCTGATTGGCTAGGAGGAGAATCCATGTGACAATAGTGTAATATTCATTTGCTATTGTCACACAACTGGGTGGGCTCAGGGTGCAGTGCTCTGCCCCCCATCCCACCCTTTATTGAAGCCTATTAGAGCCTCTGGCTCTAATCACGTGCTTCAAAAAAACCCCATTGGAATCCATGCGTCCGGCGCCCTGCATGTACATTAGGGGGCCGGACGCATGGATAGGGGGGGGGCGCCCCTGTGCCCCCAATGGATGCGCCACCACTGGTTAAGGCCCCCCTCCCCGAGAGGCCGCATACATAAATGCATACCGCTGGCATGAAGAGGTTGAAAAAGGCATTTGTATTGCAACATGAAGTGGAGATTGTGATATCTTCCCCATCCTCCTCACTTCGTCCAATCAGAGAATGGTTTGCAATCATTGAGTAAAATGGAAAGTGTTCTCTGAATGGTGAGCGCCCTCCTGTGTGCACAATGCAGTACAGCAGCTGCTTGGTGCAGGACTTGGAATCTAGTGGAGATCATTGGAGTAGTGGTGTAGAAACAATGTTGTAGTAGCAATTTGGTAGCATTGCAGTAGCAATGTAGTAGTGGTGTAGTAGCAGCGCATAACTCCCAACTGTCCCCAATTTTAAAGGGACTGTTTCTGATTTGGAACAAAGTCCCTCTGTCCCTCTTTCCTCTTCATTTGTCCCTCATCATGGTCTGATCTCTATAGTTGCATTTAAAATGCACTTTTTATTGTTCAAAAAGTGTTTCCCAGTGATAAACCTTTCATCCAATTTCTAAATTGCTGCATTTGTAAATTCCACAAACCAGTATAAAGGAATAGTAGTGGTAAAAAAAAAAAAAAAAAAAAACACCTGTGGGTTTAAATCTTTTGTTTTGTAGAATTCTCCTTTAAGAGGGGCGTGGTCGGGGGGGGGGGTGTGTCCTACACCTACATACTTTTGCCAATAGGTTTCCTTTGTTACCGTCTCAAAAATTGGGAGGTATGGCAGTGTAGTACCAGTGTGGTAGCAATGTAGAAGTTCTGAGAAGTGCTGTAGTAGCAGTGTAGTAGCAGTGTAGTAACAATGTAGTAGTCGTGTAGCAGCAGGGCTTTTTTTCAGAGGGAACGTGGGGGAACGCAGTTCCGGCACCTCTAGCACTGAATGCATTTCATGGAAAGGTGTGCTGGAGGGTCTATTGATGTTGGCTGCTGGGTGGATCTATTGTCACTGTTGAGGATCTATTTTTGTGGGGATCTACTGTTGCTGGGTAGGTCTATTTTTGTTGGCTAGGGGGGTCTTATGTTGCTGGGGGGGGGGGTCAATTGTTGCCGGGACGGATCTACTGTTGAGGGAGGGGTCTGTTGTTGCTGCTGAGGCTCTATAGTTGCTAGATTGGTATTTTGTTGCGGGGGGGGTCTGTTGCTGTGTGGGGGATGTATTGTTGTTGTGGTGGGTCCATTGTTGCTGCGATGGGATCAATCAAATTCCCTACAAATTACTTAGTAGCACAAAATGATACTTGGTTTGGTATTCTCTAAAAGGGGTGGTACTGGGAGGTGGGAGGGGGTTGAGCCAAGATAAAGTGCTCAGAGGTGGGTAGGGGGCGGAGACAAAGGCCCACCCAGAAGGGGGAAGTTCCTGCACCTATCGTCTGAGAAAAAAAGCTCTGTGTAGCAGCAATGTGGTAGCAGTGTAGTAGTGTAATAGCAGTGTAGTAGCAATGACTCCAACAGTGTTTTTCTGCTTTCACAGGGATCCCAAAGGTATGGCTACCTAGAAGAGATGTTTGAGAGGAGATATGATAGCGATATACAAATAAATGAATGGGGATTCTAGCCTAGGGAAAAAAAAACGATTTAGCCTCAGGGATGTTAAAAAGAGATATCACTCAATTAATTTTAAGGTGAAGCGGTTTAACCTTGACATGAACGGGCGGCCCTAGGTGCGACAAATGCCCCAAAGTAGCTCCAGAATCTTTTCCGTCGCATAGCATTGGGTGCACATTTTGGCGCATGATAAACAATCTGCTAACTGCACTTAGGGTGCCATTACCAATTAATGGCACCCGACGTGAAACCCGCAATATCGCGTATCCGAAAAGTGCGGCAAAATGCAAATTGTTGTGTGTTTTGCCGCACATTTATGAAACATGCAGGTGTGAATTCTCCCTTCTAAAAAGGCAACTTTTTAGAAGGGAGAATGGGATACCAATTAATCGCTTTACGACCGCCCGCCGCAAGCAGCCGATCCTGGGCGAATCGCAGTACATGTACAGCGCTTGCTCTCAGGAGGCTAGGGGGAGAGTGCGCACCGCCGGCGGCGGTCTTCCGCCTGTCAGCGGGGAAGCCGATGCAGCGGGCAGGCGGCTCCAATTGCCGTCATTTCAAAAGACTGTGGACTCTATAATCATGGACTCTGTCATTGGAATCGGATATGCTGGTTTACATCACTCGTTTGTGAGTAGAAACCTTTTAATTTGTTTTAAATAAAAGCCCTACTGAGGAAAAGTGCCGGTTCACAGGGGCGTAACTACAGGGGTTGCAGGGGTTGCGATTGCAACCGGGCCCCATGCTCCAGGGGGCCCGTGCGGCTCCCCTGTACACCTGGATAGGAGGGGGGGGGGCAGCATGTAGAGAAATCACTGTCCTCCTTATTCCTCCCATGAAAAAGGGCCCCGCAAAGAGAGTAAAGGGCCCCAGGATCAGTGGGAAGAGCACCAGGCTTGAAGGGAAGGGCCCCGGCCAGGGGTCAGGGGGGCCCTTCATGGTTTCTTGCACCGGGGCCCTGAAGATTCTAGTTACGCCTCTGCCGGTTCACACTACCGCGGCACAACTTTGGGGGCGACCTGTGAAGTCGCATGCACTGCGACTTCGGCGCAACTTGCACGGACTTCATATAATGAATGTCTATGCAAGTCGCTCTGATGTCGCCCCGAAGTAGTGCAGGAACTATTTTCTAAGTCGGAGCGACTTAAGTCGCTCCTATTAGAATGGTTCCGGTAGCACCGCATGGACCGCGACTTGTCAGGCTGACCAGTCGTGGTAGTGTGAATGGGCACTAATGCACTAGGCTGGTGCGCCCTTTCTTTGTGTTTTTGTTTGCAGGGCTCCAATTGCCGCCAGGCACCCACGATCGCTCCCCGCTCAGAGAGAAGGACGGTCAGCTATTGTAAACACATCTGACCGCTCCTCTCCCTGGAATGATCACAGAGCTCTTGTGATCCTTTTATATAGGATCATAGGTCTTTATGGTCATTTCACAAGCCACGCCCCCTCACAGTTAGAATCACTCCCCTAGGCTCACATTTAACCCCTTAATCACCCACAATGTTAACCCCTTCCCTGCCAGTGTCATTAGTACAGCAACCGTGCATATTTTTAGCACCGATTACTGTAGTAATGTCACTGGTCCCCCCAAAAGTGTCAAAAATGTCAGTTAGGGGTCCGATCTGTCCGCCGCAATGTCGCAGTCCCGTTAAAAATTGCAAATCACCGCCATTACTAGTAAAAAAAAAAAAAAAAAAAAAAAAAAAAGACAATAAAAATGACATAAATCTTTCCCGTAGTTAGAAGACGCAATAACTTTTGCGCAAACCAATCAAAATACGCTTATTACAATTTTTTTTTTACCAAAAATATGTAGCAGAAAACAAATTGGCCTAAAATGTTAAAAAATTTTGATTTTTACATTTTCTTTTTTGGGGAATGCTATATAGCAGAATGTGAAAAATATTGTTTTTTTTCTTTTTTAGAATTGTCGCTATTTTTTTTTTGTTTATAGCGCAAAAAATAAAAAAAAATACGCACAGCTGATCAAATACCACCAAAAGAAAGCTCTATTTGTGTGGAAAAAAGGACATCAATTTTATTTGGGTACAGCATCGCACGACCGCAAAATTGTCCGTTAAAGTAACGCAGTGCCGAATCGCAAAAATAGGCCCTGGTCTTTGAGCAGCCAAATCCTCCGGGGCTTAAGTGGTTAACAAAATTACTGCCTAGCTTTCTCCTGCGGAGAAGGCCAATACCCAATCGTGAAGACTGTATGAGTGGGCGGCAACTGTCAGAGGGCATAAAGAGAAATATTGTTTTTTGTTTTTTTTTTTTTTCAAAATTGTCGCTCTTTTTTTGTTTATAACGCAAAAAATAAAAATAGCACAGGTGATCAAATATCACCAAAAGGAAGCAGTGCCGAATGGCAAAATAGGGCCTGTTTAGGAAGGGGGAAAATCCTTCTGGTCTTAAAGTGGTTAACATTGTTACATCTACAACTAGAAAAGAGATACATAGAATCATTTGTCTACTTACTGAAAGTTTAGATGTTCAATCCGCATGTATCCAACTGAAAGAGAAGCGCAGCCATTATTCTCCATATCTTATCATTTATAGATCACTATTCAGAGGAATACTGTACAATGTCTCCAAGTATAATTACGAAGTTTAATAAACAATGAGGATTTGAACCTGAAAAACAAATGGATAATCGCAATTTTTTTTTTTTTTTTACTTACCTGGTTTAGAATAAAATATACTTACCTTACTTCCTCTTCCTCCCCTCGGCGGCCACGGCGATTCGGCACTTCCTGGCTTGCAATGATTCCTGGGAGCTGAACGTCATCACTCCCAGGAATCAATGCACTGCACCGGTGTTGTAAAATTTTGTCGGACCCGTGAAAAAAATCGGACCTCGTCACTTCCGGTTATGGGAGTCTCAAGTGCGCATGCACACAAGACATTATCTTGGTTTGGTAAACTTATAACACAGAGCGGCCAGTTGAATGAGAGGAGGCGGGGCTGAGGTGGGACGGAAGACACCGCCGCGTCATCTGCAGAGCTGAATAGAGGAGGCGGGACGGAGGTGCGGCCGTGTAATAAATGCAGGACTTTAGCGACTCCTTCTGTTTTATTATCTTTACTAATTATCGTATTATTTATCCTTAGGATTTCATTACATTTAGTATTTCTTATTTTATATTATAGAAATACTAAATGTAATGAAATCCGAAGGATAAATAATACGATAATTACTAAAGATAATAAAACAGAAGGAGTCGCTTAAGCCCTGCATCTATTACACGGCCGCACCTCCGTCCTGCCTCCTCAGCCAGCTCTGCATATGTGCCTCCCTCCCTGATGTCTCGATGACGCGGCGGTGTCCTCCGTCGCACCTCAGTCCCGCCTTCTCTCAATCAGCTGTCCGCTCTCTGTTATAATTTTTCCAAACCTCGAAAAATGTCTTCTGCGCATGCGCACGGACGACTCCTATCAGCTGTTTTGTGATGCTCTGTCACCGGAAGTGACGAGGTCTGATTTTTTCACGGGTCCGAGAAAATTTTAGAACACCGGCCCCGCTCGTCAGTTCCGGTTCAGGCTCGTCATACCTTGCAAAACAGCTTCTGGGCATGCCCAGAAGCGGTGCAGGGATGACGCTGCGGCACCGGAAGTGACGTCGGGGCCGGTGCAGGGCATCGTGGGACCGAACAAGAAGGAAGAGGACGCAGAAGAGGATCGCGCTGGCTTCAAGCTGCCCACACCTGAGATGGCAGCGCTGGAGAATACATTCTCAAGGTAAGTATTTCTCCTAAAAGGTAAGTGCAACCCGGGACAGTACAGAGGATATCCATTGTGGAATGCGGTAGCCCGGACTGTCCCGGGGGTATTTTTATTTAAAAAAAACGTTCACTGGGTGGAACTCCGCTTTAGATCAGTATTTTTTTTTGCTAGAAAATTACTCATAACAACTAAACATTTAATATTTTTATTATATTTTTATTTTTAGCCGAGACCCTAGGGGAATAAAATGGTGATCGTTGCAATTTTTATGTCACACTGTATTTGCGCAAATATTCATATATTTTGGAAAAAATCCACAAAAAAAAAAAAAAAAAGAAAAACAATATACACTCCAATTTTTCATAAAACATGAATGATAACGTTACGCAGAGTAAATAGATAACCAACATGTCATGCTTTAAAACTGCACACACTTGTGGAATGGCGACAAACTACATTACTTAAAAATATGTTTAGCGTTACAGAGGAGGTCTAGCGCAAGAATTATTGCTCTCACTCGAACATCCGTGGTGATACCTTACATGTGTGCTGCAAAGTGCAAACATCAATTACATATGCCTGCGTTCGCTTCTGCACGTGACTAAAGAGAAATGTGGGTGCTTTAAATTTTTTTTTTTTTTTCTTACGTAATTTTTTATTTTTACACTGTCCCTTTAATTTTTTTTTTAAATCCTTTTTATTCCTATTACAAGGAATGTAAAAATCCCTTGTAATAGAAATAAGGATGACATATTCTCTTTATGAAGAGACGTGGGGTCAAATAGACCCCAAATCTCTCCTTTATCTTTAAAAGCAAAAGATTAAAAAAAATATATATATATATATATATTTCAGATCTTTTTTTTTTTTTTTTAAAGCAGAAGTTTACTTTCACACTAGACCAGAAGCGACATCATGATGCCTCTCTGGTCCTTCAAGGCCAGAGAGGTGATCAGAGATGATTTGGTCTCTGGTAACCTCCATGACTAGCCAGCTGCACCCTTTGGATCGTTTCTTGGGTGCCCCCATAAAAACGGCAAGCCCAAGAAACACAGACAAGTGGCAGGGGGGGGGGGGGGGGGAGAGAGGGGAGATGTCCTGAGAAAGCTAGCCGCCAGCTGAAAAAAAAAAAAATACCAGGGTTATGCAAACCGCAATATATATATATATATATATATATATATATATATATATATATATATATATATATATATATATATATATATATATATACATATACACATACATACATACATATATACATACATACATATATACACACACACACACGTATTGCGGTCAGCAGGTGGTAATGGCCAAAATGCAATACAGTAAATCCCCGCTCCATCCCGGTTCAGTTTTTGTGGTCCCGGTATATATATATTTTTTTCTGTAATGTTATTTTACTATATAAATCATTGAAGATTAAATATTTTTGTGTTTTCCGTAGCTCTTGCTCTGTCTCTCAGTATCTTTTATGTGTTTAAATGAGTTTCTATTGTTTTGAAAGTGTGTTTAAAGACCTTAAAATGCTTTTTTACTTTTCGTGGGTGGGTCCGGAACGTAACCCCTGCGATGGAGGGGGGGTTTACTGTATATTCGATCATTGAGAACTTTCAGAAAACAATACCACATTTTGTCCACTAGATGATGCTGATGATACAGGAGAAATATAGGCAATTTTTTTAATTTTTTTTTTATTTTACCATTATAGATAGAGTAAAGGAAGGTTATAACCCCTGCCAGTTTTTTTTTTTTTTCTTTTTTTGCTATTCTGTGCCCCATTGGGGAGATTTCCTTTCACTTCCTGTCCCATAGCCAAAACAGGAAAGAGGAAATCCCTGGAAATAAAGGGAATCCCTTGCCCCCCCCCCCCCAGGTCACTAGAACTGGTGTCCCTTTTGAAAGATTTCTCTTCTATTACTGTGCTGGGGACAACCCAGAATTTGGGATTTTATTTTACTTCCACTTTCAATGATAATGGTAAACAGGACACAGAGAGGGTGATATGGGGGCACAGACAGCAATAAAAGCCTGACAAGGGTTTTGATCTCTTTCCACAAAATAAAATTTACACTTCATTTACAGGAACACTATTTACAAAAAAAAAAGTCAGATTCTTTTTTTTTTTTTTTTTAACACACACATCTATAGATTGCAACAAATATATTTTTTTTACTGTAAGATATCACAAAAAGAAAACTTTGTATGTCCTGGAAAAAAAATAAAGGAAATTACATGTAATACTTTATTGCAAAGTTTTATCCATAGGTGTGCACAGTCTATTGCATTATGGTGTGCATCCCGCAGCTCAAAACACGCGTGCATGCGCGTGTGTATGTATTGTATGTATGGCGTCAGTAGAGCACTGGACGGTGTCAGCTTATTTTATTTTTATTATCTCTTACAATTTTATTTATTTTTACAATTTTCTTTTAGGAGCCCTGTTGGGGGACTTTGGTGGAATATCAGGAGTCTCTGTGCAGCACGGGGTGATTAGGGGGTGCCAGGGCATATCTGGCACACACTGTGCGCACATCTATGGTTATACCTGAATAAACCAAATCCATAGCAGAAATGTAAACATTTCTCTGATGCATATGGGGTGTACAGGAATTACATTAAACATATTTATAAACAATATACACAGTGCATCCGGAAAGTATTCACAGCGCTTCACTTTTTCCACATTTTGTTATGTTTCAGCCTTATTCCAATATGGAATAAATTCATTATTTTCCTCGAAATTCTACAAACAATTCCCCATAATGACAACATAAAGAATTTTGTTTGAAATCTTTGCAAATGTATTAAAAAAAAAAAAAAAAGGAAAATAAATCCTATGTACATAAGTATCACGGCCTTTGCTCTATACTTTGTTGAAGTGCCTTTGGCACCAATTACAGCCTCAAGTCTTTTTCAGTATGATGCTACAAGCTTGGCACATCAACTTTTCGGCAGTTTCTCCCATTCTTCTCTGCAGAACCTCTCAAGCTCCATCAGGTTGGATGGGGAGCGTCGGTGCACAGCCATTTTAAGATCTCTCCAGAGATGTTCAAGTCTGGGCTCTGGCTGGGCCACTCAAGGATATTCACAGAGTTGTCCCAATGGCACTCCTATGTTATCTTGGCTGTGTGCTTAGGGTGGTTGTCCTGTTGGAAGATGAGCCTTGGCCCAGTCTGAGGCCCATAGCGCTCTGGAGCAGGATTTCATCAAGGAGGTCTCTGTACATTGTGTCATTTATCTTTCCCTCGATCCTGACTAGTCTCCCAGTTTCTGCCGCTGAAAAACATCCCCACAGCATGATGCTGCCACCACCATGTTTCACAGCTCTGAAACGCGTCGTGCCATTGGTTCTTCTCTGGTGACGTCACGCAGCGTGCGCTGCGTTCCAGCGTGGTTCTTGAGCGCCCAGCCGCACTTGGTACCCGGAAGACCGGAGGATCCTCTACCTAGCGTCTGATCGTCTATCCGGCAAGCACCAAGCATTCCATCCTGCGGGACCTCGGGGCCTACAGCTACGTTTTCCATCTATCACCGGAGATTACAAGCCTTGATTACTCTCTATCTAGTGAGTTGCTTTTATTATGATGTCCATTTTTACAATACATTGCTGCACTTAGAGGCGCCCTGTGTCTCTCTCTTTTTTCCACATGCTTCACTGTAGGGATGGTATTGGCCTGGTGATGAGCGGTGCCTGGTTTCCTCCAGACATGATGCTTGCCATTCAGGCCAAAGAATCTTTGTTTCATCAGACCAGAGAATTTTGTTTCTCATGGTCTGAGAGTCCTTCAGGTGCCTTTTGTCAAACTCCAGACGGGCTGTCCTGTGCCTTTTACTGAGGAGTGGCTTCCATCTGGCCACTCTACCATACAGACCTGATTGATGGAGTGCTTCAGAGATGGTTGTTCTTCTGGAAGGTTCTCCTCTCTCCACAGAGAAACAATGGAGCTCTGTCAGAGTGACCATCGTGTTCTTGGTCACCCCCCTGTCTAAGGCCCTTCTCCCACGATCGCTCAGTTTGGCCGGGCTCCCGGTCTAGGAAGAGTCCTGGTGGTTCCAAACTTCTTCCATTTATGGATGATGGAGGCCACTGTGCTCATTGGGATCTTTAATTCTGCAGAAATAATTCTGTACCCTTCCCCATATCTGTGCCTTGATACAATCTGGTCTTGGAGGTCTACAGACAATTCCTTGGACTTCATGGCTTGATTTGTGCTCTGACATGCACTGTTAACTGTGGGGCCTTATATAGACAGGTGTGTGTCTTTCCAAATCATGTCCAATCAACTGAATTTACCATAGTGGGCTCCAATCAAGTTGTAGAATCATCTCAAGGATGATCAGTGGAAAAAAGATGCACCTGAGCTCAATTTTGAGTGTCATTGCAAAGGCCGTGATACCTATGTACATGGGATTATTTTCATTTTTAACCACTTGCCGACTGCTCACTAGAGCACTACTGCGGCAAAGTGGTTCGATAACGTCTGGCGACGTAGTACTACGTCACCAGACATTCCCCATTCTCGGCGGCGCGCGCGCAGCCGGAGGCTCGCTCCCGCTGTATTCAGTCACAGCGGGAGTCGGGCCAGGGTAGGAGCCGCTGCTCTTCCCCGATCATCGGGGAATCGAGTGTGGAGATCCGTCCGCTTGTGTAAACACAAGCGGGCGGATCTCCTAAGTGACAGGCAGGGTCAGATTGCAGGGTTCAGCATAGCTGAACATACGATCTGTCCCTGTGTCACTCAGTCCCCTCCCCCCACACATGTCAGTAAGCACCAGGCATACATTAACCCCTCCTCCCTCTCCAATAAAATTAACCCCTTCCTTGCCAGTGTCATTTTTACAGTAACAGTGCATATTTATAGCACTGATTACTACAGTAATGTCACTAGTAACCCCAAAAGTGTCAAAAATGTCAGTTAAGGGTCCGATCTGTCCGCCGCAATGTCGCAGTCCCGCGAAAAAAAAAAAAAAAAAAAAAATCGCAGATCGCCGCCATTACTCGTTAAAAAAAAAAAACACCAAAAATGACAGAAATCTTTCCCTTAGTTAGTAAACGCAATAACTTTTGCGCAAACCAATCAAAATACGCTTATTGTGATTTTTTTTTTTACCAAACATATGTAGCAGAAAACAAATTGGCCAAAAATTTTTAAAAAAAATTTATTTTTACATTTTTTTGGGGGGGAATTTCATATAAAAAAATGTGAAAAATATTATTTTTTCAAAATTTATGCTCTTTTTTTGTTTATAGCGCAAAAAATAAAAAATCGCACAGGTGATCAAATACCACCAAAAGAAAGCTCTGTTTGTGAGAAAAAAAAAGGACGTAAATTTCGTTTGGGTACGGCGTCGCACGACCGCGCAATTGTCAGTTAAAGTCGCACAGTGCCGAATCGCGAAAAGTGGCCCAGACGTAAGACAGCAAAATCCTCCGGTGGTAAAGTGGTTAATTTTTAATACATTTGCAAAGATTTCAAACAACTTCTATCACATTATCATGGGGTATTGCTTGTAGAATTTTGAGGAAAGTTATTAATTTAATCCAGGAAAAAGTGAAGCTCTGTCAATACTTTCCGGATGCACTGTAACACATACAGACCCCTTCTCATAGATTATTTTTATATTATTTAATGATTTGTGCATGCATAAGAGCTACATCCTTTCTAAGCCCAGTCAATCAAGATGGCCAGAGGCTCCTGAACCTAGAAGAAGATGAGGAGAAGATGGGAACACCGACGGTGGAACAACAATGTAAATCGAGGACGTAACATGTTTGGGCAGGTGGCAGGCCACTTTATAATCCCAAGGTGCCATACTAAGCAAAAACTGTGTGCTATGCACATTGTGGCACAAGCTCCTATGAGGCTGAAGATCTGACTTTGACTTTAGAATAGAGATTCAAAATGATCATCTATTGAACCTTATTATGTTTGTCTGTTTTTGTACTCTTTATTGCATACAACCCCATGTGTACTTGGCTATCCTTAGACAGTATGATGGTTTAAATATTAGCATTGTGGTCTTGTAGCGCTGGTGTCCTGGGTTGCATCCCCAACTCTGTTTTCTGCCCACCGTCTAGAAATAAAGATTTACAGACAAAACTCACATTTGCCCTCATAGTTGCGGCAGATGATCTGATCCTCGTTGGTGACATCAATGACTTCGACAGTCTCTCCTGGCTTTACTTGGAGCCCCATTTTGACTTTTGGGCTCAGAGGAGCCGAATCGCTGACGGTGGCGATGCTAAAAACGTTGATTTCACCGGTATACTGAACCATAAAGAGAGAGAGAGAAAAAAAAAGAAAGTCAATGAAATAGAATAACTTATTCTTAAATGGTCCACTCCATGTATCCCTACATCCACCTCAGCAGCTACAGACACTAAGAACGAATAAGGTTCAAATGAAAATTTTTTTTATGATTACGTTTGTGACAAAAACACAATTATATACAGTATCTCACAAAAGATAAACTGATCTTTCCAAGCCAGTAGACTTTACCTTACACATTAGCCGTGTGGGGGGTACTGTGTCAAACGCTTTTGCAAAATCCAAGTATACTACGACCTCAGCCACCCCTCTGTCCAAGGTTTTACTTACCTCCTCATAAAAATAACTCTGGTTTGTCTGACAACTTCTGTCTTCCATGAATCCATGCTGTCTGTGGCTTAAAATATTTTTTCCATCTATGTGGTCTTTTGTTAAACTCTCCAGTATCTTCCCGACTATAGAAGTTAAACTAACAGGTCTATGATTACTTGTCAAAGACTTTGATACCTTTTTAAATATAGGCACCACATTGGCCCTGCACCAATCCAGTGGTACTTTTCCAGTCCTTAACCACTTAAGCCCCGGAAGATTTTACCCCCTTCCTGACCAGGGCCTATTTTGCGATTCTGCACTGCGTGACTTTAACGGACAATTGCGCGGTCATGCAACGCTGTACCTAAGCGAATTTGACGTCCTTTTTTTCCCACAAACAGAGCTTTCTTTTGGTGGTATTTGATCACCTGTGCGATTTTTTGATCATGCGCTATAAACAAAAAAAAGAGCAACAATTTTGCAAAAATATATTTCACATTTTTTTATATGAAATTCCCCCCCCCAAAAAAATGTAAAAATCAAATTTTTTTAACATTTTCGGCCAATTTGTTTTATGCTACATATGTTTGGTAAAAAAAAAAAAAGCAAAAAGCGTATTTTGATTGGTCTGCGCAAAAGTTATCGCGTTTACTAACAAAGGGAAAGATTTTTGTTGTTTTTTTTTTAACGCGTAATGGCGGCGATCTGCGATTTTTTTTTGCGGTACTGCGACATTGCGGCGGACAGATCGGACCCTTGACTGACATTTTTGGGGTTACCAGTGACATTTCTACAGTAATCAGTGCTATACATATGCACGGTTACTGTAAAATTACACTGGCAGTGAAGGGGTTAACTTTTTTTTGAGAGGGAGGGGTTGTGTGTGTCCCTAGGGGCGTGATTCTAACTGTGATTGGCTGTGGCTTGAGGTGTAGGAACAGTGATCAACGGTCCTACATAGTAGAAATGTATGATCTCTGTTTCTACACAGGGGAGAATGACAGGCGGCTTGTTTACATCAGCCGCCTGCCTTTCTCCCTCTGCACCGACGATCGCGAAGTGACGGGCGGACATCGGGTCCACCGGTCACACGCGCGGGGGGGGGGTTCCGTGACCACGCGGGAGCGCGCCTCCGGTGGCGCTCGCTCCCCAAAGCCTCACAGGCTAGTGACGTATATATATATATGTCACTTTGCCTCTGAGGAGCTGACCAGGGCCTATTTTGCGATTCTGCACTGCGTGACTTTAACGGACAATTGCGCAGTCATGCGACGCTGTACCTAAACGAATTTGACGTCCTTTTTTTCCCACAAACAGAGCTTTCTTTTGGTGGTATTTGATCACCTGTGCGATTTTTTGATCATGCGCTATAAACAAAAAAAAGAGCGTCAATTTTGCAAAAATATATTTTTCACATTTTTTTATATGAAATTCCCCCCAAAAAAATGTAAAAATCAAATTTTTTTAACATTTTCGGCCAATTTGTTTTATGCTACATATGTTTGGTAAAAAAAAAAAATCGCAAAAAGCGTATTTTGATTGGTTTGCGCAAAAGTTATCGCGTTTACTAACAAAGGGAAAGATTTTTGTTTTTTTTTTTAACGCGTAATGGCGGCGATCTGCTCTGTCGGTGCAGAGGGAGAAAGGCAGGCGGCTGATGTAAACAAGCCGCCTGGTTAACGAGTCCCTAAAAATTAGAAACAAAGGCTTTGAAATGACAGAGCTCAATTCTTTTAGGATCCGTGGGTGGATGCCATCTGGTCCAGGCTCTTTATCCACCCTTTTTCTGTCTATATATATCTGGACCGTATCACTTTTGAGCCATTATGGATCATTTGGGGCTGTGTCACCACCATGCTCATTCTGGTCATGACTCATGAGCTCCCCCATGCTCCTTTGTATACACAGAGCTGAAGAAAGTATTTAATATATTTACCTTCTCTTTGTCCCCAGTCACTCACTCCAGATTATTTTGTAAAGGGCCTACATGCTCACAGCTGACCTTTTTATTATTAATATATTTAAATATTTTTTTGGGGTTTGCCCTACTATCTTTTGCAATTAAATTTTGAATTTTTGCGTCCTTGATATCCTTTTTACATATTCTGTTATATGCTTTGTAACAATTAAACAATGATAGTGTTCCTTCATTTTTACATTTTTTTAAGAGCTCTCTTCTTATTATTTATAGCTTTTTTAACTTTGGCCAATATTGATTGGTTTGCGCAAAAGTTATCACATCTACAAACTATGGGATATTTTTATGTCATTTTAATTTATTTTTTTACTAGTAATGGCAGTGATCAGCAACATTGCGGCGGACAAATCGGATACCTGGCTGACACTTTTGACACTTTTTTGGGGACCAGTGACATTTCAGTGATCAGTGCTAAAAATATGCACTGTCACTGGCAGGGAACGGGTTAACATCAGGGGCGATCAAAGGGTTAAATGTGTCTCTAGGGCAGGGGTCTTCAAACTATGGCCCTCCAGTTGTTCAGGAACTACAATTCCCATCATGCCTAGTCATGTCTGTGCATGTCAGAGTTTTACAATGCATCATGGGATATGCAGTTCCGCAACAGCTGGAGGGCCGTAGTTTGAGGATCCCTGCTCTAGGGGGTGCTTGCTAACTGTGTGGGGGTTGCTCTGACTGGGGGGGGGGGGAAAGAGATTCGTGTTCCTGCTTAGAAGGTGGCTAGCAAACCCGGGTTCACCGATTGGCTCCCCCTCTGTCCAATCAGCTCGCGATCAAGCCTCCAGAGGCGCGCGTCCGCCACCTAGTGGCTATTGCACAAAATTACGTACAGGTACGTGATTTTGAACAAAAGAGCCACTTTGCCGCAGTCGGCAAGTGGTTAATGCTAAAGTTTGAAATTTGGGGAATACCTGTAGTTTATATTCTTTCTCCCTTGTTAACTTGATAATCTCTAGTAAAATATCATCTTGTAATCTCTACTATATTTTCTGGTGTCTTTTGCATTTGTGCTTTCTCTGTCTGAACCCAGGGTGTCAGAGGTGTCAGGAGGCTTGCAAGGTCAGGGCAACCTCGGGGGGACAGTCATCTTCTAGCTGCCCCTGCAGGGGTGGCACTACAATAATAAATTATTATTATATGACATCACTATACCTTGAACTTCTCCCGGAAAATCTTCTCTTCCTTGGCGAGCTTCTTTGCGGACGCATCGCCTTTCCTGTAAACCAGAATGAAGACAGCAGTAAATTCTAATGCAGTACTCCACCATCAACACATTGCCTTCTAAAATATGATGTAGTGTCGGTGTTTCACCATTCGTGTACAACATAGCAATAGATGAGATGAGAATTTTACCCTTCATTCGGCAGCCCCTCAGTCTTTCCTTTCTGCTCCTTGCCTTTCTTTAATAAGGAGCGCCATGTTGAAGATTTCTCCTGATTTACGTCGGCAGTCAGCCCCTCACAGGCAAAGCGACGTAGGGTTACGTCGCTAGCCTGTGAGGGTCTAGGGAGCGAGCGCGCGCCACAGGAGGTGCGCTCCCGGGAACGGACCCCCCCGTGCGTGTGCCCGACGGACACGATGTCCGCCGGTCACTTGCGATCTTCCGTTACACCGGAAGAAAGGCAGGCGGCTAATGTAAACAAAGCCACCTGTCATTCTCCCCTGTGTAAGAATGGAGATCACACGGTTCTGCTATGTAGGACCGTTGATCTCTGTTCTTACACTAGTAGCCACATCCAATTACAGTTAGAAACACGCCCCTAGGGACACACTTAATCCCTCCCTCTCCAATAAAGTTAACTCCTTCACTGCCAGTATCATTTTTACAGTAACAGTGCATATGTATAGCACTGATTACTGCAATGTCACTGGTAACCCCAAAAGTGTCAAAAATGTCAGTCAAGGGTCCGATCTGTCCGCCGCAATGTCGCAGTCCCGCAAAAAAAAAAAAAAGAAAAGAAAAAAAAAAATCGCAGATCGCCGCCATTAAACAACAAAAATGACAAAAATCTTTCCCTTAGTAAACGCAATAACTTTTGCGCAAACCAATTAAAATACACTTTTTGCGATTTTTTTTTTACCAAAAATAGGTAGCAGAAAACAAATTGGCCTAAAATGTTAAAACATTTTGATTTTTACATTTTTTTTTGGGGAATTTCATATAAAAAAGTGTGAAAAATAGTTATTTTTGCAAAATTTACGCAATTTTTTTGTTTATAGCGCATGATCAAAAAAAAATCGCACAGGTGATCACTCACTGGATATTTTCTCTTTTTTTCCCACCATTCTCTGTAAACCCGAGAGATGGTTGTGTGTGAAAATCCCAGTAGATCAGCCGTCTTTGAAATATATAGACCAGCCCGTCTGGTGCCAACAACCATGCCACGTTCAAAGACACTTAAACCCCCTTTCTTCTCCATCCTGATGCACGATTTGAACTTCAGGAAGTCATCTTCGTCATGTCTAGATGCCTAAATGCATTGAATTGCTGCCATGTGATTGGCTGATTAGCAATTTCTTTTACCAAGCAATTGAACGGGTGTACCTAATAAAGTGGCCGGTGAGTGTATAAAAATCCAAAAAATAAAAAATTTAAAAACAATTCAGTTTTGGCTGAGAGCAGTGATTTTGATAATTTGCAACATTAAATATGCAAACAACATCCCTAGTGACAGCAATAAGCATGACAGATCCTATTAATAGAAAGATCTGGGGTCTATTAGACCCCAGATCTCTCCTTTGTCATGAAAGCATCTGATCATACTAAGATCTGTTTGATCAGATTCCTTACAAGCCAGTAATGGATTGTAAACATCAAACCAAAACAGGACGGGACAAAATCCTTTATATAATAAATGTGAAATCAGGGAGCCCCCCACCAGTTCCAGAACAGCAGCCCCTTCACTCCGTCTTCTTGCCTTGCTGGTTAAATGCGGTAAAGAATTACCATAAACATCCAGGACAAGATAAGCAGGGGGCTCTCGTACTGCAGCATTAAAAGCCCTACCCCCTGACGATTTCAATGGAAAAAAAGAGGTGCTGGGACTCTATCAGTTTAAACAAGGCAGTGAGGGAGCAAAAAACATTTGAAGAGCCCATTGGTGCAAGTTAGGCTACCCGACTGTTGGTACTCCAGTAGGTTACCAGGAAAAGCCCTAACCCCTGATGATGTCCTACTGGACGAAACATACATAGGGTGGAGCTTGAGCATGTTAGCATGTCCAGGGAAGCAGCAGTTGCTCCAAGTTTTCAACAATACAGCTTTTTAATGCTGCACTATCAGACTTCAAATGTTTTTTGAAGGTTATCGGAACTCCTAGCTAGTACCACTTCCTAGGGAAGGAGTTTCACATTTTTACTGCTCCAGAAGTAAAGAACCCTTTCTGAAGTGGAAGGTTAAATCTCTTTGTCGAACCTCAAGTTTTGGCCATGTGTCCTCTTCAGAGACTTTAGAGCATGGGTGTCCAACCTTTTGGCTTCTCTGGGCCACATTGAGTGTAGGGAAATGTTCTCGGGCCGCATATAAAATATATACTAAAGTTAAGGTATATAAGTATTAAAACCCCGCCACACCCTTCCCACGCTGCCGCGCCCCCCCCCCCCCTCAGCACTAGTTTAGCACAACTAGAGGATGATCCCTTCCGAGGCAGCCTCTGCCTACAGTTAGTTGGGAGCCGCTGTGGCTGTGCCCCCGAGCTTACTTCCTTCCTCCCCAGCAAAAAAAAAAATTGTCAGGGGGCAGTGGGCCGCATTGCCTGTGGTTCCGGGCCGCATGCGGCCCCCGGGCCGCAGGTTGGACATGGCCGCTTTAGAGTAAACAGTTTAAGTTACTAGAGTCACCTTGGATATCTTTGCACATTGTAATCCTATCCACTCCTGAGCTCCTCTTCTCTATAGCCACATAAAGCCCAGATTCACATCTGTGATGGGGGTCACTTTGGTTGTGGGGCCCGTGGAACCCAGCTTACCTTAGAAAGGTTGGGAAATCCCTCTCTCAGCTCCCTGGGCCCCTCTTATGTGTAAGTCACCCTGTGTCTATTAGGGACACAGGGTGACCAAGGAAATGGACAGCTACTTAATAGACACTGAGAATATAGTTTGGATTACTTCAAATGGGACAGTCATATTTATCAATCATATAGCTCAAGAAATATATGGAGACTATTCCTGGCCTGTTTGATTCTGAACATGTTCATTGAAAGAGCTGGTCACATTGGCCTCTGTTCCATGTTCTTCATTGGAAGAGACGGACAGTCTGTTACTGGTGGTCTCCTGCTATTGTCTGTGTATTAAAGTGTGATGCGTTTTCTGTTAAGCATGTCTGTCCCATTGTTAATTAACTCACCTATTGTTTCTGTCCAGATGGCTAGGTAAATAGCTCAGGTTAATTCTATTTCTGTACACAATTTCATCTGCATACGATAATGTAATCAGGCACCTGACCTGGTGGGGTATATATTCGTAGTGAGTTTGTTCAATAAAGGTTCCAGATCTATACAAACTATTCTCAGCTAGTTTTGTATGGGGGGGGGGGCAGCTAGAATATCTGATATCTATGTTCAAGATGGAAGGAAGCAGTATTCTGACGGAGGCACACACAGTGTGGGTCGCGGTTCCGTTACATCATCATTGCATGTCGAGAACGCAGACAAAATGATGCGCTTTCCAACATGCACTGCCTATCAGCAGATACACAATGCTGCCATTATTTGTTAATGGCACTTCGTAATGAGCTTGTTTTTGCATGCAACTTATTGCATGGTGCCACAACAGCATGAAATTTGTTGAAGAGCATTTACCGAAAATGGGTCAGGGACTTCTTTTTTGCATTTCTCACATATAGGACAGCCCATTGAAACGAATAGGCTGTACTACGCATGCCCACTCATTCGCAACATTCTCGGTTTGCAATAATGTGTTTGAATGCTTTGTAATAGTGATCGACCGATATCAGTCTTTCGTTACCGATATTTTGGCCAATGCATATCGGTATCGATATTGGCTGATATTTTTGTATATTTAAAAAAATGTTTTTTTTTTTTTTGACAGGTACTTTTGTGTCTAAAAACCCCAAACGCCTCCTCTGCACTTAAAAGCATTCAAAACGCCATGTTTGGCTGTTTTGATATGCTGTAATTTTTTTTAATCTGACGCCAGACAGTAACCGGAAGTGATGTCACTTCCGGCTTTTGCATTGAGACCCGATCAGAGCCAAATGCGGCTTTGATCGGGTCTTCGGTGGCCGTGGTTGCCCGGGTCTTCTGGTGGGACGGAAGACCCGGATGAGCCACGGAAGGCGGCGGGAGGGGGGGGGGGAGGGGGTTTGTCCCCTCCTGCTCTTGTAATGACAGCCGAGCGGCTTCTCAGCCGCATCGGTTGTCATTACAAGACAGCCAACAGTCAGCTATGGTCGTTGGTACTGGGGTGTTGCCTCTAGCTGCAGGCATCACTCCGGTACAGCACTTTCCCGAAATATCGGCAATATCGGTAACCTCCAGTGCCGATTCCGATATATCAGGAAAAGTGCATATCAGCCCCCGATATATCGGCTTTGCTGATAATCGATCGATCCCTACATTGTAATACTTGCATGATGCTGGCTCTCTACAAATCCTTGTAAAATTTGGCAAGAACGTAGTCCTATTTGAGCTGGAAACATTGTTACCTGTTCTGATGCTTTTGATACTTTATAACCACTATACATAGACAAGTTCTCATTCATATTCCCATTTCAATATTCACTTACATCGGTTCTTTCCCTTTATCCTTCTTGAATACGTTTCCAAAACCTTTTTTTTTTCCAGAGCTAAGAATAAAAAAAACAAAAAAAAAAAAAAAAAAAAAGAAAATCAACATAATAAAAACAATGATCATTGTGATAATTGTGATCATTTAATAGGTTACAGTGCTGTGAAAAAGTATTTGCACCCTTCCTGATTTTTTTTATTTTTTTTTGCATATTTAAAGCGGAGCTCCACCCAAAAGGTGGAGCTGTGACAAATATGCAAAAAAAAAAAAAAAAATCAGGAAGGGGGCAAAATACTTTTTCACAGCACCATATGTCCAATATTTATTTATATTTACTTGCTTAGTGTTGAACTTCTGCCATCAACGTCGTCATAGGTGTCATCAGATTTAACAGAATCTAAGATAAGATAGAGGGAGAGGATAAATACATTATTATGGGGGAAAAAGAACATAAAAAAACAAAGACAAAAAACAAACAGGAAGTTTATTGAAAGGACGAGGTGAAGAATAAATTGGCCGGGACAAGGGGTGGGCAGGAGGGCCGGTTGCCCTGGGCGCAATGGTTTATTGCAGGGATTGGGGGGGGGGGGTGCCTTGACCCTAACCCTAAGGGAAGGGGGGGGGGTGCAGTTTGGCATCCTTGCCCTGGGCGCTGGATGACCTTGTCCTGGCAGTGCTAGAGAAATATGTTGTTTTTTTTCTGAATAAAAACTTTATATGCAGAACGTATTTCATTACCATTTTTGTACGACTATCCCAGTGCTGCTACATCTTTGATTATTTCATAACCATTTGCATTCTTCATTTAGTTATTACAAAAAGCAATAACAATCTATTGAACTATAAAAATATGTAGTCTACAGGTCCATAGAAAATGTATTTCAAGGTTAAAGAATACCTTTTAACCATACAGAAAAAAACAAAAAAAAGATACAGTGCCTTGAAAAAGTATTCACACCCCTTGACATGTTCAACATTTTGTCATGTTACAACTATAAACGTAAATATATTTTATTGGGATTTTATGTGATAGACCAACTCAAAGTGGCACATGATTGTGAAGTGGAAGTAAAATGATAAACGGTTTTCAAAATGTTTTGCAAATAAATATGTGAAAAGTGTGGCGTGCATTTGTATTTACCCCCCCCTTAAGACCCCATTCACACTGCCGCGACCAGAAAGTCGCCTCATAAGGGGCGACTTGTTAGCGCGACTTTCAGCGCGATTTGTATGATAGACGACTTTGTATTTGGCCAATCAGAATATGATGGTTCTGGGTCATGCTCAATCACACAAAAAAAAGTTCTTAAAAATTGTCGTTTTTGATAGAAAGCCAATTATTGAAAAAATTATTGAAAAAAAAAAAAATTAGATTTCTTTGGATTTAGTGTCTGGGGGGTCTAAACGTGTACCTGTGAAGTTTCATCTCTGTAGCATGTCCAGAACCAGAGAAAAAAGATCATTTTTCTTAGAATTTTTAGTAGCGCAGGGATGGGGCTCCGCTCCACCTGGGAATTTTTGTTGCAGGCATTTATTGGGCATTTTTTGGTCGTCTTTGGAGGCAGGCATGACATCTGAACTTCTGTATAGGGGTATATATACACACACACATATATGTATATATACACATACACACATATAGGTGTGATAGGAGCGGAGCCACATCCCTGCAAATAATTTCATTAGCGCATGGATGTGGCTCCGCTCCTTTAACACCTATATATGTGTATGTGTATATATACATATATGTGTGTGTGTATATATACCCCTACACAGAAGTTCAGATGTCATGCCTGCCTCCAAAGACGACCAAAAAATGCCCAATAAATGCCTGCAACAAAAACGCCCAGGTGGAGCGGAGCCCCATCCCTGCGCTACTAAAAATTCTAAGAAAAATGATCTTTTTTTCTGGTTCAGGACCATTTTAATGGAAAGTCGGATCACAAGTCGCTTCAAATAAGATAAGGAGGCGACTCCCATTGAAGTCTATGGGACAAGTCGGATACAAGTCGCCTCAAAGTAGTACAGGACCCTTTTCTGAAGTCGGAGCGACTTCAGTAGTGCCAATTAAGACGGCACTCATTGATTAACATTGCTTTTGTTATGTCAAGCGACTTGGGGCGACTTGAGGGCACACAAGTCGCCTCACAAGTCGCGGCAGTGTGAATGGAGTCTTACTCTTATGTTTACTTTCATGTAAACTTATGCTGGCCATACACTTCACGAAAAATCGTTAAAACTAATTTTCGAAAAACGAACACTCGGCCGTAAGAGCAAACGATTGTACCATCATGTAATGACCGATAAATCATTCAATGGGCATAAATAAATCAATCTGTAATTCTTTTTTCACATATACCGAAGGCAAACAGTTTGGACAAGAAACACATTAACCACTTCAGCCCCGGAAGGTTTTACCCCCCTCAACCAGTTCTGGACTGGAAGGATTTGCCCCCCTTAATGACCAGGTCCCTTTTTTTTAACTTGGCGCTGTGTGATTTTAACTGACAATTGTGCAGTCATGCGATGCTGTAACCAAACTAAATTTACGTCCTTTTTTCCCCATAAACAGAGCTTTCTTTTGGTGGTATTTGATCACCTCTGCGATTTTAATTTTTTTCGCTATTAACAAAAAAAAGCGACAATTCTGAAAAAAAAAACAATATTTTTCACATTCTGCTATAGAACATTCCCAAAAAAAAAAAAAAGAAGATAAAGAAAATAAAAAATCTAATTTTTTCATGCTTTTTAGGCCAATTAGAATTCTGCTACATATCTTTATTAAAAAAATAAAAATAAAAAAATAAATAAAAATAAATAAAAATAAGCTTATTTTGATTGTTTTGCTCAAAAGTTATCGCACTGATCACTGTAATAATGTCACCCGTCCCCAAAAAATTGTCAGGTGTCCGATTGGAATGTCGCAGTGCCACCTTAAAAAAATAAAAAAATCGCTGATCACCGCCATAACTAGTTAAAAAAAAAAATAAAATGCCATGAAAAGGACATCAATTTTATTTGGGTACGCAATTGTCAGTAAAAATAACGCAGTGCCGTATCGCTAAAAATGGCCTGGTCACTAACCACCTGCCGACCGCCCGCCTCAGTTTTACAGCAGCAGGCTGGCTCGGCTGTGTGCATCAACGTAGGGGTACGTCGGTCGTGGGAGTGGTGCTGAGGGGGCGCGCTCCCGCCCCCACTAGGCAGCGGGGATGCTGATCCACGGGACCACCGGCTGCAAGTGCCGCTGGGCACCCGTGATCGCTCCCCGATGAGAGAGAAGGACGGGCAGCTGTTGTAAACACAGCTGACCGTTCTTCTCTCTGAAATTACCAGAGCGCCTGTGATCCTTCTATATAGGAACACAGGTCTCTGTGGTCATTTCACAGTTAGATAACACTCCCCTAGGCTCACACTTAAACCTGTAATCGTCCCTGGTGTTAACCCCTTCCCTGCCAGTGTCATTATTACAATAACAGTGCATATTTTTAGCACAGATTACTGTAGTAATGTCACTGGTCGCCCCAAAAGTGTCAAAAATGTCAGTTAGGGGTTCGATCTGTCCGCTTCAATGTCGAAGTCCCGCTAAAAATCACAGATCGCCGCCATTACTAGTAAAAATAAATAAATAAATAAAAACAACCTAAGGGCTCTTTCACATGGTCCGCCTCCGTAGGTGGATCCGTGCTGCTCAGCAGGGATCGAGCCGCCGATCCCTGCTGAGCCGGCGGATGACAGCTCCGTCTCCGCTTACAGTGCGGAGAGGGAGGTGTCACAGCTCCCGCTGCTCTCTATGGGGGATCGGATGAGAGCGGACCGCTTGTCCGCTCTCATCCGATCCGATCCGATTACTGAACGGATGGAAAAATAGGGTTTCCATCCGTCCAGATTTCACGGACAGGATCGGATACGGATGGCAGCGGGTGTCAGCAGAGGTGTCTCCGCTGACATCCGCTGCCCCATAGAGCTGCATGGAGGATCCGATCAGATCCGCCTAAAAAACTGACAGGCGGATCTGATCAGATCGCCCGTGTGAAAGAGCCCTAAATCTTTCCACTAGTTTGTAAAATTTTCATTCACTATTGTCACACATCTGGGTGGGCTCTGGGCGCACTGCTCTGCGCCCCGAGCCCACCCTTTTTTTTTTTAGCCTGTGAGAGCCTCTGGCTCTAATCACATGGTTAAAAAAAAAAAAAAAAGTCCCATTGAACTCCATGCGTCCGGCACCTCGCATGTAGATTAGGGGGCCGGATGCATGGATGGGGGGGGGCGGCGCTCCTGCGCCCCGTATACACCAGCCGCCACTGACTGTGGGCCTAGCCTGTGTTTTACTAGTGTGGGAGATGCGCCCCCTTTCCAGAAGCATCAGATCACGTATATATATATATATATATATATATATATATATATATATATATATATATATATATATATATATACACACACACATGATCCACATGATCCAGAGCACAGAGGACGCCCTGCTGTAGCAGTAAGACCTAAAGTGGTAATGCATGTCAAACACGAGGAATAATGCACATTAACACTATAGGCACATTTGTTCAGTATCTGTATTTTGAGTAAGGGTGAACAAGGCCTCAATATAGGGAGACTAGGTTTTAAAATTAAATCCGGGGACATATTTTTTATTTTTGATTGGCAAATGGCACAGTGCTGCATAATACACAGAGCGCTGGGCACGGGGCTGCATAATACACAGAGCGCTGGGCACAGGGCTGCATAATACACAGAGCGCTGGGCACAGGGCTGCATAATACACAGAGCGCTGGGCACAGGGCTGCATAATACACAGAGCGCTGGGCACAGGACTGCATGATGCAGAGCGCTGGGCACAGGACTGCATAATACACAGAGCGCTGGGCACAGGACTACATAACACAGAGCGCTGGGCACAGGACTGCATAATACACAGAGCGCTGGGCACAGGGCTGCATAATACACAGAGCGCTGGGCACAGGGCTGCATAATACACAGAGCGCTGGGCACAGGACTGCATGATGCAGAGCGCTGGGCACAGGACTGCATAATACACAGAGCGCTGGGCACAGGACTGCATGATGCAGAGCGCTGGGCACAGGACTGCATAATACACAGAGCGCTGGGCACAGGACTGCATAATACACAGAGCGCTGGGCACAGGACTGCATAATACATAGAGAGCTGGGCACAGGACTACATAATATACAGGGGGGTGTTAGGCATAGAGTACAGGGTTCAGAGGTTTGCTATGCACAGAGGACACTTCTGCCCCCACATCCATAGCTCACCTCTGCACCCTTCTCTCACAGATTATCTCTGCAGCCACCTCTTAGCCCTTCCCCCACAACAGCTGAACTCTCCATCTCTCCATGTAGCTGCATCAGCTCTGACCCCTCCTCCCTCACTGCCCTCACCTGTGTACAAACAGACCCCCCCCCCCCCCCATCTGCTCACCACCCAGGCTCAGCCCTCCACGCAGTCAATTTTTGACTCTGCCTCTCCTCCACTGAACAGCAGCAGGAGCGGCAGTGAGATCGTCCAGCAGGGGGCGTCGGAACCTGAGCCACCAGGCAGTTTCTCAGCCAGCATGGCATGCCCTGTCTACATTCACCCAGCCCTCAATCAGGGGACAGACTTGGTCCGGGGACAGTGTCCTCAGTCCAGGGACTGTCTCTGAAAACCGGGGACGTCTGCTCACCCTACCTTAATATTTATAGCAAGTGTGACCTTAGTCTAAGAGTTGTTACTCTGTATCTCCATCCCAAGTAATCATAGATGGCTGGTTCAGCAGGGACTGGCTGAGATTCGAATAGCAATAGCAATAGCCACTAGCAATAATCCCTGTGTTCTCCCAGCAGGGACGGGTCCCCGCCCTTCATACTATTCACAATGTTTGCTGTACATCCTGCAGGCAACACACATTGGAGATTTTCCAACCAAATGGAAGAAGTTGTGCAACTTACAGTTATCGGAGGCGACGGAAAGGTCAGTTCCAAATCCACTAGAAGAGACAAACAGAATGGAAGATTATTAAAAGCAATAAAAGCTTCATTATCAGTATTACAGAGATCGCCATTTAACCACTTCAACACCTTTCACCCCCTTTCTGCCCAGGCCAATTTTCAGCTTTCAGTGCTGTCACACATTGAATGATTATTGTACGGTCATGCAACCATGTACCCAAAATAGGGTTTCCATCCGTCCAGATTTGACGGATCGGGTCTCAGCGGACATGTCTCCGCTGACATCCGATGCCCCATAGGGATGCATGGGGGGACCATTCAGATCCGCCAAAAAAACGGACGTGCGGATCTGAACGGTCCACCTGTGTGAAAGAGCCCTTACTCACATGCGCTAATTAGGCTGCACTGATGGGCACTGATATGCCGCACTGAAGGGCACTGATTGGCAGCAATGGTGGGTACTGATGAGGCAGCACTGATGGGCACTGGTAGGGCTGCACTGATCATTAGGACACTGATGATCAATGCCCTAACTATCAGTGTAGATGTCCCCTGTGTGGCTCTCCACTTATCGGCTCTCCTCACACGTGGTCAGCGTGAGGAGAGAATTGCCGACAACCGGCAAATATGGTTTACACTGTGACTGGCTCTTTTCCTCGATCTGTGATCAGCTGTGTCTGAAGGACAGCTGCAGGGGGCGCACGGGAAGCACGATCATGGGAGGAAGTCATATGACGCCTTCCCAGCAATATGTGCGTCCGCGCTGTAGCCGTCATTCAGCTATAGCATGGTCGTGAAGAGGTTAAAGTGACACTTTATTCTTCAAAAATAATCCATACCCAACCCATCCATTACTTTGTGGCCTCGTTCATGAAATCGATTCTTTTTTTGTTTTGCTGTGTGAGCTCCTGAACTTCTCCTTTTCCCCTCTTCACTTCCTCCCAAACCTCTCCTTTTTGTTAAGGATGTGCAGTGCACATTAGTTGTGGTCATGTACTCTGCTCTATGCACACTACACATCCCATAGTCCCCATCGGGAGAAAGAGAGGGTGGCTATATTCCTACTGTAGAACTATCCCTATAGGGGTTGCAGATGACTGGGTTCTCCACTCCTACACAGCCAGGCAAATGGTATTTCCAGATTTCATCCAGAGACAAAAGAACAGTCTTTGAGCTTGGCTTTTTATGTTTTATTAGGAAGGCAATAACTTGGATGGGGAATGGGAATTATGGGATGCCCAACATGATAGCAACAAAATCCAGGGACAGCTTCCTCCCTATGTACAGCTCCAGATTTGTTTCTTCACTCCCGGACACTGACAGTCTCTGAGTGAGAAGATGCAAAACCCCCTTAAAGGACTAGGGACTCACAGTCCCTTTAGAAAGTACCACAACGTGTTGTAATCTGCATCCTGGAGTATCTCCAAGTAGTTTGCAGGCACTGGTCCCAGATCTATCACTGCAGGAAATACCAGCTCATCTGGCAGACTCTTCTCCCGTCTAGGCGCCACTGACTCTTCTCCAGTCTAGGCGCCACTGACTCTTCTCCCGTCTAGGCGCCACTGACTCTTCTCCCGTCTAGGCGCCACTGACTCTTCTCCCGTCTAGGCGCCACTGACTCTTCTCCCGTCTAGGCGCCACTGACTCTTCTCCCGTCTAGGCGCCACTGACTCTTCTCCCGTCTAGGCGCCACTGACTCTTCTCCCGTCTAGGCGCCACTGACTCTTCTCCCGTCTAGGCGCCACTGACCCTTCTCCCGTCTAGGCGCCACTGACCCTTCCCCCGTCTAGGCGCCACTGACCCTTCCCCCGTCTAGGCGCCACTGACTCTTCCCCCGTCTAGGCGCCACTGACTCTTCCCCCGTCTAGGCGCCACTGACTCTTCTCCAGTCTAGGCGCCACTGACTCTTCTCCAGTCTAGGCGCCACTGACTCTTCTCCAGTCTAGGCGCCACTGACTCTTCTCCCGTCTAGGCGCCACTGACTCTTCTCCCGTCTAGGCGCCACTGACCCTTCTCCCGTCTACGCCACTGACCCTTCCCACGTCTACGCCACTGACTCTTCCCACGTCTACGCCACTGACTCTTCCCACGTCTACGCCACTGACTCTTCCCACGTCTACGCCACTGACTCTTCCCACGTCTACGCCACTGACTCTTCCCACGTCTACGCCACCGACTCTTCCCACGTCTACGCCACTGACTCTTCCCACGTCTACGCCACTGACTCTTCCCACGTCTACGCCACTGACTCTTCCCACGTCTACGCCACTGACTCTTCCCACGTCTACGCCACTGACTCTACTCCCGTCTACGCCACTGACTCTACTCCCGTCTACGCCACTGACTCTCCTCTCGTCTAGGCGACTGACTACGGAGATCTCCCAGGGCAAAGTTAGAGAAGATTTAAGCACACCGCTATCTTCCAGAGAGACCTACTAGGTTTGGCAGTTTCTCCCCTCGTAGGTCCTTGACCGTGCTGTACTACTCAAACTATCCTCCTTGCTCCTGCTACCTCTCAAGGATGCCCCCCCTCCCCAGCTGCTTCTGTTGTCAGGATTCTCCCAGGCCAGCCTGAACCCCAGCCCGAGGCAGAGCACGCCCTCAAACTGAACTCCGGCCCTAGGCAGTGCAACCTCCCCCAAACTAGAGGGTTTGCTTCAAGGGCCCCTGACAGTCCAATCAGCACTCCATCTTCCACCCGACACCCCTAGCTAGCATATCTCACTCTAAGGCTGGCTCAGGCCTGAGCTTCCCTTTGTATGCAGATTACCCGCCTGGCCTTCGCCTTCCAGTATCTAGAAGATGTTTCTCCAAACTCCCAGATCCAGGGGGAGGCACCAGGGAGCTGCCCGTATGAGTCAGCCAGCTTAAACTGTAGTAAGCCCATAATCATGAGTCTTAATTCTGACAGGATAAAGCATGAGCCAACATGAATTTCCCTGCACCCAGACACTGGCAGTCTCTAAGTAAGAAGATGCAAAAGCCCCTTAACCGCTTAAATACCGGGCACTTTCACCCCCCTCCTGCCCAGGCCAATTTTCAGCTTTCAGCGCTCTCACATTTTGAATGACAATTGCGCGGTCATGCTACACTGTACCCATATGAAATTTGTATAATTTTTTTCACACAAATAGAGCTTTCATTTGGTGGTATTTAATCACCGCTAGGTTTAGTATTTCTTACAAAAAAAAAAAAGACTGAAAATTTTGAAAAAAAAAAAGTTTCTTATTTTTTTATTTTTATATTTTGAATATATTCAAAATATATTCTTTTATTTTTTTTTTATATTTTGAAAATAAATAATTTTTCTCCTTCACTGATGTGCGCTGATGAGGCGGCACTGATGGGCAATGATAGGCTGCACTGATGAGGTGAGACTTATGGGCACTGATAAGGTGGCACTTATGGGCACTGATAAGGTGGCACTAATGAGGAGGTACTAATATGCCGCACTGATGGGCACTGATAGGTGGCACTGATGAGCACTGATAGGCGGCACTGACTAGTTGAGCAGGCACTGATGGGCACTGACTGGCAGCACTATGGGCACTGATTGTGGGCACTGTGGGCATTGATGGTGGGCACTGATTTGCACTCTATATACATTTTTTGTAATCAAGGCACTGATGATCATGATTGTTCAGGATCATGACTGATTACATGTCCTCGTCTCCCCTGTAAGGAGGAGCCGCTGATCGGCTCTCCTCGCCTCACACTCGACAGTGTGAGGCGAGGAGAGCTGAATAATGGCACTTCCTCATTTACATGTGGCCGGCTGCAATCGGACACAGCTGATCACATGGGTAAGAGTTATGTCATTGACTCTTTACCAATATCGGGATCACGCCGTGTCCTAGCAACACGGCGCGGCCACGATCGCAGCTCTGCGCACCCCCGCGGGTGCGCGAGAGAGGCTGTTCTGGTGCGCCGTCATATGACGGCATCCCAGAACAATAGATGAACCGCTCCGCCATTTGACAGCAGGTGGGTAGGAAGTGATTAAGGACTAGGGACTCGCAGTCCCTTTAAAAAGTAGCACAAATTGTTGCACTCTGCATCCTGAAGTACCTCCAACTCCCTTGTAGACACTGGTCCCACCTGGCTGACTCTTCCCCAGTCCACGCGGCTGACTCTTCCCCAGTCCACGCGACTGACTCTTCCCCAGTCCACGCGACTGACTCTTCCCCAGTCCACGCGGCTGACTCTTCCCCAGTCCACGCGGCTGACTCTTCCCCAGTCCACGCGGCTGACTACAGAGATCTCCCAGGGCAAGGTTAGGAAAGATTTAAGCACACCGCTATCTCCCAGGGACACCTACATTTGGCAGTCTCTCCCCTTGTAGGTCTCTGCCTTGTTTACATAGATAGAGCTCCGTTCTGTGTGTTTTCCCGATGATCACCGGGTCCCGGCGGACATCCATTGGCCAGCATCCGCTGATTGGCTTCTGCTGTAACAAATCATAGCAGAAGAGCTGTGCCCCCTACCCAAAAGGTACAGAAAAGCTGCTCTGCCTCCGTACATCCTTGTGATGCAGTCAGCAAGAGGGTATTTATCAAAAAGAATGTGAGGTGCTCTTTAAATGGTGCCAAACGAGCGCCCCCTCACTGTGGTCAACGTGCAGAAAGGAAGCTACCCGCCTCAGGAACCAGAAGATCATGGCTATCACTGTAGTATAGCTGACTACTACAGTCATTGTCTGCTTCCCCAGTTGCCCTTAAGTTATGAGAAATGCATAGCTATATTGTGCCATGCAAGAAACAATACAGACCATACACAGAGTTCCTTTAACTCTCTAAAGCTATCTGTATTATATGCCGCACAAGAAAAACCCGGTATAAATTGATTATTTGGAATATTAAATGAATTTACTTAAATATTTACGAAAATATTCACCTATCATAAAGTCGTTCCACATCAGTGTACAGATCGGATATGGGAGAGGTGGGGGTGGTTAGTAAATGTTGATTGCTAAATGTCAATATATCTTTGCTGATATCAACACAAGACACCGGGACAAGACCATCTATGGAAGGAGATGAAGACACCAAGGGTTAGAACATCAGCATTTTAAGGCTTATTACTCATTATATTGCAATTTACAAAACCTAATGCAAGGTAAAAGTTACCAATAGTATCTATACAAGTTGTATGTAAAGTTTTTGTGGCCACTGGAGTATCAGTCCTACTTATATGGCCAAAAGTATGTGGAAACTCCTCCAAATGATCGAGTTCAGGTGTTTCCAAGTGAAGGGTACTGTTATTATAACTAATGATGGTGGTCAGGTGTTACCACTAAACCTCTCCAAATGATGGCATTCAGGTGTCTTCAGTGAAGTGTACTTTTAATACTACATCATAAGACATTTTAGACAATTGTGCTCTTCCACCCTTGTGGTAACAGTTTGTTAAAAGGCTCTTTTCTGTCCCAGCAGGACTGTACCCCTGTGTACAAAGTCAACCCTATAAAGATATGGAATGAGGAGCCTGGTAGGCAGGAACTATGGAGGTGGCCTGAACATAGCCCAGACCTTAAACCTACTGAACACCCTAGGGATGAATTGCCACACAGATGGTGAGCCACATCTTCTCATCCAAGTTCCTCCGTCATTGTGGTAACAGTTTGCCGAGTGCCTTTTTCGGTTTCACCATGACTGTGCCCCAGTGTACAAAGTCTGATCCATAAGGACATGGTGTGACCAGTATGATATAGAGGAACTCAAATGTCCCACACAGAGCCCTGACCCCAACCCTTCTGAACATCTTTAGGGTGAGTTGGCATGCAGAAGGTGAGCCAGGTATTCCCATCCAACAATACTACCTCCAACACTCCCTCCATCTTTGTGGTAACAGTTTGGTGAACACCTTTTTCTGTTCCACCATGACTGTACCCATGTGTACAAAGTCAGAACCATAAAGACATGGCTTGACCAGTTTGGCATGAAGGAACTAGAGTGTCCTGCACAGAGCCCTGACCTCAACTCTACTGAGCATCTTTGGGGAAGAGTTGGAACATCAATGGCATGCCAGGTCTTCTCATCCAACAACAGTACCCAACCTATCAAAAGGGCACAAATTCCCACAGACACCCTCCAAAATCTTGTGGAAAGCCTTCCCAGAAGAGTGGAGGATGTTTTAGGCGCAAGAGGGATGAACTCCATATTAATAGTCATGGTTTGGAATGGGATGTCCGACTGCCCTCCAACTGCCACCCCCTTGAGCAACAGAAGCAGCAGTTAGGGGTGCACACATGCCAGGGCCGTGATGCAATGCTTCCCAGCAATGGCAGAAACGATAGAGTGCAAAACACATATGAAGAAGTCCTTCATTTTTTCTTTATGGAATTTTTCTTCTTTTTGAACTTTTTTTTAGCATTTTATTTATTTTATCTTTTTTTTTAATTTTATTAACTGCCCTGTAGGGGGGGGGGTGCTTTGGTGATATATTAGGGGTCTAACAGACCCCTGATGTCTCACATTTGAGAAAGCAAATGAGGACACAGTCATCAGTCCCTTTCTCTCCAGCCTCAACTGCACAGATGATTGTACAGGACGCGCTCTGAGGTTTGCTGTTCATTCACAAACTGAAGCATAGTAAACAGTTTTCTATGCTTCGGTGATGAAAGTGCTAAATGATGATGGATGTCCTCCAGCCAGGAAATGAGGCAGGCTCTATCCGACTTGCTGCACAGAGTTAGCAATTTCAGTAAAGGGTAGATAAAGTTTGGCTTTGACCCAGTTCATATATACCGTTTCACACAACTAAAGAAATAACGTTTATTTTTAGTTGGACTCACGGTTTCCTTGGCTGTCTTTCACCAGCCATTTCCCCCGAGGACAGTCGGTGATCCGAAGAACATCAACCACATCTCCCCTCTTCAACGGCAGCATGTACTGCTCAGGCTTAAAGTCCGAGACGATGGTGGTGGTGTACATGGTGTCTTCCAGCCCCGTAACCTGCATATACAAAAAGTTTCTGAGTTATCCACAGCAATTCTATAGACCATAACTAAAGCCCATTGATACCTTTGTATTACAGTGTGCGTTAAAATAGGTCTGAGGTGTATTACGGTGCTACTCATTGTGAACGCCGCTCCAACGTATGGCAATAAGGCAACCCATGCTAATGCGCTTGCATTAAGGTACCACCAATGAACAACGTAAGTGTGAATGGACACGCAGTATTTGCCCATTGGAATTTTGAATGGACACGCAAGTTAGCCCAATGGAACTGTGAATAGGCATGCAGGATTTGCCCGTTGGAAGTGTGATTGGACACGCAGGATTTGCCCATTGGAAGTGTGAATGAACATGCAGGATTTGCCCATTGGAATTTTGAATGGACACGCAAGTTAGCCCAATGGAACTGTGAATAGGCATGCAGGATTTGCCCGTTGGAAGTGTGATTGGACACGCAGGATTTGCCCATTGGAAGTGTGAATGAACATGCAGGATTTGCCCATTGGAAGTGTGAATGGACACACTGGATGAGCCCAATGGAAGTGTGAATAGGCATGCAGGATTTGTCCGTTGGAAGTGTGAATGAGCACTCAGGATTTGTTGACTCGTTCAGGATTTGTTGGAAGTGTTAGGTTTTGCCCGTTGGAAGAAAACACGCAGGTTTTGCCCATTTAAAGTGTGAATGGACGCACAGGATTTGCACATTAGAATTGTAAATGGACAGGCAGGATTTGCCCGTTGGAAGTGTAAATGGACAGGCAGGATTTGCCCGTTGGAAGTGTGAATAGACACGCAGGATTTGCCCGTAGGAAGTGTAAATGGACAGGCAAGATTTGCACATTGGAAGTGTGAATGGACAGGCAGGATTTGCCCGTTGGAAGTGTAAATGGACAGGCAGGATTTGCCCGTTTGGAAGTGTAAATGGACAGGCAGGATTTGCACATTGGAAGTGTGAATGGATAGGCAGGATTTGCCTGTTGGAAGTGTGAATGGATAGGCAGGATTTGCCTGTTGGAAGTGTGAATGGACAGGCAGGATTTGCCTGTTGGAAGTGTGAATGGACAGGCAGGATTTGCACATTGGAAGTGTGAATGGACAGGCAGGATTTGCCTGTTGGAAGTGTGAATGGACAGGCAGGATTTGCACATTGGAAGTGTGAATGGACAGGCAGGATTTGCACATTGGAAGTGTGAATGGACAGGCAGGATTTGCCTGTTGGAAGTGTGAATGGACAGGCAGGATTTGCACATTAGAAGTGTAAATGGACAGGCAGGATTTGCACATTAGAAGTGTAAATGGACAGGCAGGATTTGCCTGTTGGAAGTGTAAAAGGACAGGCAGGATTTGCCCGTTGGGAGTGTGAATGGACAGGCAGGATTTGCCCGTTGGAAGTTAGAATAGACAGGCAGGATTTGCCCGTTGGAAGTGTGAATGGACAGGCAGGATTTGCCCGTTGGAAGTTAGAATAGACAGGCAGGATTTGCCCGTTGGAAGTGTGAATGGACAGGCAGGATTTGCCCAATGGCGGAGCTTGAGGTGTCGCAATGGCAACCCCACCCATGCTAAAAGGAATTGAAGTTATGTCAAAATGTGGACAGTTTCTCCAAAATCTTTTTAATTACCCTCTCAATACATCAATAAAGATCTGAGATAAATCTTTAGCCACTTGGAGGATCTTCGTGCACGGTGGAAGCAGCAGGTGGTAGTGGGAAGACTCCAGGTCAACTTTTGCATTAAGGCCCACAAGCTTCAGGCTACACCTCTGGATTGCCCTTAGGAACTTTTATGGTTAATCCATCCCAGAATAACCAACAGTAAGGCTCCATTCACACTTGGCGTTTCCGAAACACATGCCAAAGTGCATAGAAAATGTGGATTTTGCTGCACATTTTGGAAACATGATGCAAATGTGCATCAGTGAAAAAAGGGTTTTGAAGCTTCTTTGGGGCATTTGACATGCATAGAGTAACCCATTCCAATTAGTGGGCTGGGCTATGCACTATGAGTGGAAACGCTTGAAAAAAAAAAACATAAAATAAGAAAAACAAGTGAAAGCGGGAACGTGAGTTCCTGCTACGCTCAGGTGTGAACCCTGCCATTAGATCCTATTACATTCTATCTAATCCTCAAAACATGTTGCAGAAAGCAGAACAGAAGCTGGATATTAGTAGGCAGACTAGGTAGAGGAATTTCACGTGTCATGTTACAGTCATGGGAATTTGGATGGTTTTGCAATGTTTTTTGTTTTTTTGCTTCGTGTAAATTAAAGCGGAGTTCCGGGCACAGAAATCATTTTTCAACAAACATACCCCCGGGACAGTCAGGGCTAGTACATTCCACAATGGATAGCCTCTGATCTGTCCCGGTTCGCACTTACCTTTTAGAAGAAATACTCACTTATAAAATTTCTTCCACAGCGTTTCCATCTCTCTTGTGGGCAGCTGAAGCCGGCGCGGTCCTCTTCGGCGTCTTCTTCCGCGTCTTCTTCTCCCAGAATGCGCCGCACCGGCCCCTCTCGTCACTTCCGGTGCGGCGCCGCATTCCTCCACAGCTTCTGGGCATGCCCAGAAGCTGTTTAGCAGGGGAATGCTGCGTCGCCCGGAAGTGACGAGCGGGGCCGGTGCCGTCGCATTGATTCCTGGGACGATGACGTTCAGCTCCCAGGAATCAGTGCAAGCCCGGAAGTGACGGCGGAGCCGCGGCACAGAGGGAGGAAGTGAAGACTAGGTGAGTATATTCGATCTTCAATTACAAGGTGAGTAAATTAAAAAAAAAAAACCTAACTATCCAATTCCTTTTCAGGTGAAGGGGAACAAGAGGACGGGCACAAAAAAAAAAATATCGATTTTGTGCCCGGAACTCCGCTTTAAGTTGTGAATGAAAAAAAGGTGCGGGAACCAATGAACCAATGAAAGTGTAAAAGCAGCACTGTGAATAATTAGAAATGCATAAAAAATGTACCATATAAATAATACGTTACAAAAGTGCGCTAATATAAAACAAGAGAGCAAAACTGTCCATGGTGTGAGATCAAATGAAATCAACAACTAGAAATAAAGTCTTTTGCATCCAGGAGAAAGTGTTCCCAAATTAAGGAAAACCAACTGATGAAAGGTGGGTGTGACCTCTTCCCAAAAAGCAATCCAAAAAAGTGACTTGAAAGAAGTATACAATTTTGTGATGACACCCGGTGATATGAGTGGACTCTTACCACATTCGAGAGAGATGGAAGCATATACTGTGATATTCAAGAGTCCAATTGGTCAGCTAGATGGAATGGAATCCCAAATGGAATGGATCAATCGTCAGCTTCCCGGTTAGGGGGATCTATAGCCTTCCAGGGCTGAGGATGCCACCAAGGAGACCATACCAAAGAGAGTCCCAGAAGCCGAATCATCAGTGGAAACGCGTCGGGGGGAGCCAGCCGTGTTGCTATATGTCCCGCACTGCAGGCGACCGTGACTTTATCAAGTGTATGCTGTATATCATTTTGGATTTTGTAAGTGTAATTCCACTTCATTTTAACAATAAATTTAGAGGTAATGCACTATTAGTCCCTTCTTCTCTTTGGTATGGTTTCCTTGGTGGCATCCTCACCCCTGGAAGGCTATAGATCCCCCTAACCGGGAAGCTGACGATTGATCCATTCCATTTGGGATTCCATTCCATCTAGCTGACCAATTGGACTATTGGACATCACAGTATATGCTTCCATCTCTCTCGAATGTGGTAAGAGTCCACTCATATCACCGGGTGTCATCACAAAATTGTATACTTCTTTCAAGTCACTTTTTTGGATTGCTTTTTGGGAAGAGGTCACAAGAGTCCAATTGGTCAGCTAGATGTAATGGAATCCCAAATGGAATGGATCAATCGTCAGCTTCCCGGTTAGGGGGATCTATAGGCTTCCAGGGGTGAGGATGCCACCAAGGAGACCATACCAAAGAGAAGAAGGGACTAATAGTGCATTACCTCCAAATTTGAATGAAGTGGAATTACACCTACAAAATCCAAAACGATATACAGCATACACTTGATAAAGTCACGGTCGCCTGCAGTGCGATCCGGGACATATAGCAACACGGCTGGCTCCCCCCGACGCGTTTCCACTGATGAGTTGGCTTCTGGGACTCTCTTTGGTACGGTCTCCTTGGTGGCATCCTCACCCCTGGAAGCCTATAGATCCCCCTAACCGGGAAGCTGACGATTGATCCATTCCATTTGGGATTCCATTCCATCTAGCTGACCAATTGGACTCTTGGATATCACAGTATATGCTTCCATCTCTCTCGAATGTGGTAAGAGTCCACTCACATCACCGGGTGTCATCACAAAATTGTATACTTCTTTCAAGTCACTTTTTTGGATTGCTTTTTGGGAAGAGGTCACACCCACCTTTCATCACTTCCTAACACCCACCATTCATCAGTTGGTTTTCCTTAATTTGGGAACACTTTCTCCTGGGTGCAAAAGACTTTATTTCTAGTTGTTGATTTCATTTGATCTCACACCATGGACAGTTTTGTTCTCTTGTTTTATATCAGCGCACTTTTGTAACGTATTATTTATATGGTACATTTTTTATGCATGTAAATTAAGTTGTCCCTGAAGTTGATGTTTTAAAAGCAGAAAAGATAGGTTAGCGTAAGGATTTGAGCGACTGACAAGGAGCAAATTGTAGTGGCTGGATGGCTGGGTGCAGGGGAGGACTGGGCCAGGGGGCAGGGGGGCAATTGCCCCCTGGGCTGCTCTGATGTCCTGTAAAAAGGCTGCACCAATTCTGCCACAGACATGCCTAAAGGGTTCCTGGTGAAGAGAAGTAAAATGTCCCTGCCACTGACCTATTGATTGCGGGTTGAAGACAAGGACAGAGCGCAAGCCTCTCTCCCCAGCATGGATGGTGTAAACTGTGTCTGAGCAGAGGCCGGTTCCATGCCCCACTGGAGACTCTCCTCCCCTGGCCAGCTCCAGCCATGCTGTCCCAGCTCCCCCAACTGCCCCCTGTAGGCCAGGTTGGGAGTCAGGATTCTGCCAGTGAGTAGAGAGTACCTGGAGCAGGGTGTCAGCCTGGAATGGGGGTCAGGAGGACGACGGGAAGAGGGAGAGTGGGAGGGGGGCTGATTCGCTGCACCATAGGCCTCTGGTTTGTACTTGCCCCCTGGGCCGAAAGTTGTCAGTCTGCCCCTGGCTGGGTGGCTCGGTCAGATCAACTCCAAAACTGCAGCTCTTGTGGGATGTTCCCAGTTCTACAAAAAGGTCAGGACCGACCAAAAGTTGTCCAAGGAAAAAAAAAACAGCAAACCGGTGACAGGGTCATGAGAGGCCAAGGCTCACTGATGCACGTGGGAAGGCTGGTCCATGTAGTTCGATCGAATAGAAGAGCTACTGGAGTTCAAATTGCTGAAAAAGGTAATGCTGGTTCTGATAGGAAGGTGTCAGAACACACAGTACATTGCAGTTTGTGGTGTATGGGGCAGGGTAGCCGTGGACCAGTCAGGGTGCCCATGCCGACCCGTATCCACAGCCAAAAATGCCTACAATGGGCATGTGATCATTAGAACTGGACCACGGAGCAGGGACCATGGAAGAAGGTGGCCTGGTCTGATGAATGATGTTTTCTTATACATCATGTGGATGGGCAGGTGCGTGTGTGACGTGTTGCTTATTTGGAGAAGAACCTGCACCAGGATGCAGTATGGGAAGAAGGTAAGCCAGTGGAGGCAGTGTGATGCTTTGGGCAATGTTCTGCTGGGAAACCTTGGCTCCTGCCATTCATGTGTGTGTGTTACTTGACGTATCATCTATCTAAAAATTGTTGATGACCAAGTACACCCATGCAAGGAAACTGTATTCCCTGATGGCAGTAGCCTCTTTCAGCAGGATAATACATGCTGCCACACTACAAAATGGTTGAAGAATGGTTTGAAGGAAAACAAGTTTTGACTTGGCCACCAAATTCTCCAGATCTCAATCCAATCGAGCATCTGTGGCATGTGCCAGAAAAACAAGTCCAATCTATGGAGGCCTCACCTCCCAACGTACAGGGCGTAAGAGATCTGCTACTGACGGCTTACTGCTAGATACCCCAGCATACCTTCAAAAAGGTCTAGTGGAGTCCATGGTGCAATTGGTCAGGGCTGTTTTGGCAGCAAAATGGCGACCTATTCAATATTAGGTAGGTGGTCATAATGTTATGGTGGGTGATAATAATGTTATGGTTGATCGGTGTATATTCAAAAAGTGAGGAGCCAGCACAGCTGGAAGCAACAAATCTAGACGGCAGGTTTCAATCACCTCCATGTAACCTATCCTGCAAACCACTCCATAGTCTTAATGACTTCCTGGTTCCTCCAGCAGGAATCAATCTCCCATTACAAGGTATCCGCAGAATGCATGTTAGTAAAGTGCTGAACCCATTGGGGGCAAGATAGGGTATGGAACCCAAATTTTGGGGGGCAGCTCTCTCAACCAGGATAGTCTTGGGGGGGCCCCACTGTAGTCAAGGGGAATATAAAAAGGAGTTTACTGATCAAATGCAAATCCAGAAAGACTTACTGCACGTGGCAAAGCTAGTTGAAAAATCCAATGTTTTCAGGACTCACCCCATTCATCAGATTTTGTCAACCTTTTCAAACACAAAGGAACCCTTAGCTTTCCAGTCTCAGGGAACCCCTGCTAAAAATGACTAGACCTACGACTCATGATACATTAGTGTGATGGTCAGTGGGAAGAATGCTCCTTACACTTGTGGTTATTGGGAAGAAAAGCCCCCTTACAGAAAGCTAAAAAGATCAATGGTGTCAGTGGGAACTTATCTGAGAAGAAGAAATTGCACATTGCTCTAGCAACCCCTAGCAACCTCTGGAGGAACCCTGATTAAGGAACCCCTAGCAACCTCTGGATGAACCCCCGATGAAGGAACCTCTAGCAACCCCTGGAAGAACCCTGATTAAGGAACCCCTAGCGACCCCTGGAAGAACCCTGATTAAGGAACCCCTAGCGACCCCTGGAAGAACCCTGATTAAGGAACCCCTAGCAACCTCTGGAGGAACCATGATTAAGGAACCCCTAGCAACCTCTGGATAAACCCTGAATAAGGAACCCCTAGCAACCTATGGATGAACCCTGATTAAGGAACCCCTAGCAATCTCTGGATGAACCTTGATTAAGGAACCCCTAGCAACCTCTGGAGGAACCCTGATTAAAGAACCCCTAGAAACCTATGGAAGAACCATGATTAAGGAACCCCTAGCAATCTCTGGATGAACCCTGATCAGGGAACCCCCAGCAAACTCTGGAGGAACCCTGATTAAGGAACCCCTGGCAACCTCTAGATTAACCCCGATTAAGGAACCCATGGCAAACTCTGGAGGAACCTTGATTAAGGAACCCCTGGCAACCTCTAGATTAACCCTGATTAAGGAACCCCTAGCAACCTCTCCATTTTATGCTCCTCTGCTCTCCAGTTCAACAATCACTACTTGGATTGATTGGGGTCACCAATCGATCCTTTCAAACAAAAAAATATCTGCTACCAATACAAGGCAGAGTGGGGGTGGTGGGTGGGTGTAGGGAGGTGAAGTTACCCAAACTTTAAAGTATCCGTAAACCCAATTTTTATTATTAATAAATCTGCAGCTTTCTCAAAAGAACGCCCTGGTGATTCTACCATGAAGGTCCTTGTTTAGGCACTTCCTGTTACAGGACAACAACACACGTCTCCAAATTGTGCTCTTGTGTTGTCACCCTGTCACATGGGTTTCCCACGGTCCAGGAGTCATTGGATGCAAAGAGGCAGCAAGAGATCGGCATGCAACAAAGGATGACAAAAAAGTAAAAAAAAACAGGAATTTTATTAAAATAAATCATAAGTCAATTTCTTATGTTGCAAAGTGCATTAAATTACCGTATACTTTATATATCTTCTGGTGGACAAGGGGCAGAGATTGTTTATATATATATATATATATATATATATATATATATATATATATATATATTTTTTTTTTTTTCCTCTTTTTTCCTTTTGTTTTTTAAAGAAACATTACCTTGAACTTTTTTCGAAATGCGTATTCACTTTTAGAAATTTTTCCTTCTGTGGAGTCGCTCCGTGGAAGGGTACCCCTGTTTGCATCCAGAGTCCCAGTGCTTTCAAAGTTGTAAAAAAAAAAAAAAAGGGTAAAAGGAAGGACATCAATAGTGAAAAACGAAGGCTCTCCGCCCATCAGAATCATAACCATAGTGAGAATGAGTTATAGAAAACAACCATTAATTTGTGCAATAAACAGATTCCTCTTTGGAAGTTAAACATTAAATACAGTATAAAGTATACAGTATAAAACAGGTCAAAAATCCACTCAAAACTAAAATTTGTACATAATTAGCGGTTGTTGGCAGGTTAAGTGACAGATTCCTAATGGCCAAGCCCTTCTTGCTTGGGAGTCTTGCTCCTCCTGTTCCTGGGACACCAGTACATAGGTGCGATAAAAAAAAATAAAAAATCGGACAGGCATTTATTTTTTAGACGTGCACATGCATTTTTATACACTGCAAAACACACAGGTGTTAACCAGGCCTTAGCCTGGCCATAGATGTGCTCTGGAAATGTTATAGATAGGCAGGATTGAACCCCGCTGAGCAAAACGAAGTCCATGGGGCGCACCGCCCGTGTGAAAGGACCCTTAGGAGAATGCTCCTAATCTCAGCTCATTATATATATTATTATATATATTATATCATTTTATATATTATAATATATTATATCATTATATATATTATTATATATATTATTATTATTAATTATTATTATATCATTATATATATATATATATATATATATATATATATATATATATATTATATATATTATTAATTATTATTATATCATTATATATATTATTAATTATTATTATATCATTATATATATTATTAATTATTATTATATCATTATATATATTATTATTATATATATTATTATATCATTATATATATTATATATATTATTATTATTAATTATTGTTATAATCATTATACATATTATTATTATGTATATTATATAGTATAGAAGACATCTGGGAGCCAGAAATCTTGCTGATTGATAGGGGATCAAATACTTATTTCACTCATTAAAATGCAAATCAATTTAGACATTTTTTGAAATGTGTTTTTCTTGATATTTTTGTTGTTATTCTGTCTGTCACTGTTAAAATAAACCGACCATTAAAATTATAGACTGATCATCTTTGTCAGTGGGCAAATGTACAAAATCAGCAGGGGGTCAAATATAATTTTTCCCCTCACTGTAAGATTATTTAGGAGTACACAGCCCAGGAAATTAGGCACACGTGGGTTCGGAAATGCTAGTTTGCTTGGTACGCATTGTAGATACATTGGCTCATTTTTTTTTCTTACAAAATCTAGTACAGCTCTGCATAGAAACCAATCAGCTTCTAGGTTTTATTGGCAAAGCTTAACCACTTAAAGACCGCTCGCTGCAGTTTTACTGCGGCAGGTCGGCTCTGTCCCGTGAGAGGACGTAACTGTACGCGCCGCCCATTCACCACAGAGGAAGCTGATCAGCGGGTCCGGTGGCCGCGATTGCCGCCTGGCACCGCGATCGCTCCTCGTGGAGACAGAATGGTGGTCTGCCGTTGTAAACACGGCAGACCGCTGTTCTGTTGGCTATAAACACAGGGCTCCTGTGTTCCTCTTGACTGACTATGACTTTGTCCATTCATAAAAGGAAGAAGCTGGTAAATTACAGTACATATTTACCAACCCCTTCCTGGTTCTCTATTGTGACACATCCCCTGCAGCAGCAGGCAGCAGAAGGAAGGGAGCACAGTTGGGGGGGGGGGGGGGGCAGGGGAGCACACAGGGGCCCAGAGACAGCAGACAGCAGAACACAAGTGAGCAGCTACAGGAGGAAAAAGGAGGACAGTGATTTCTCTACATGCTGCCCCCACCACCCCTCCTATCCAGGTGTACAGGGGAGCCGCACAGGCCCCCTGGAGCATGGGGCCCGGTTGCAATTGCAACCCCTGTGGTTACGCCCTTGCACCCACCTGTAATGGTCTTCAGGCACAGATGATCTAAAGCCAGGGTAGGTGCCATTCAGATTTCTGGATCCCCTATGAAAAAAAGGAAAGTCAAGTTTAGGTGATTGTTAAAAAAAAAAAAAAAAAAATACAATCTCCAGTCCAGACCATAGCTTAGAATTAATCTGTCCTCCAGTAAATGTAATTTCTACACCAACATAAATACCCAAATGTATCTTTATACTTGCTTCCTATATTCCCCTGTACATTAGCACTCACTGGGAGGTGCTGTCTGTGAGCTGGCATACAGGAAAGGAGAGCAGGAGGACATCTAATGTGCTGCTGCTCTTTCCCTGTCCAATCACAGGCTAAGGTGGGTCCCACTATTGCTTTTCCATCGTTCTGGGAGGACGTACCCGTACATCCTCCCCAGTGTGCTCCCCCGTGGGACAGGCAGCGGCACAATCTCTAACACAATGATCACCGAGTACTAGGCCGCTGTGACTGGCCCTGGTACCATGTGATAGCTGTAACCAATCACAGAAATCACATGTTCAGTAGTAAACAATGGCTTTGATTCATAATGGCCATTGCTTACTATTGTAATCTCTGATTGGTCAATCTGATCACATGGTACAGGGCCAAACAGTAGCCCTGAACCATTTGATAGCTGTGGCCAATCACAGCAGTAAAACAATGGTATCATGAATGGATGCCAAACTCAGATAGAAATTATTGCTTATACAGTGATCATCACTGTAAATAGCAAAGTGTTTTTTTTTTTTTTATTTTTTTTATATAAGGTCACCACAACTAGTTTAGTGTCACTGTGGTAAATTTGTACCGCTGCGGCGGTGATCATGTACAATGATTGGCTGCTCTGATTTTAGTGTATGTCCCGGCCATCACCCATTGTATCTGATCACCACCACAGCAGTACAGTGTCAGACCAGACCAGTGCTGCCAATCAGTATCCCTAATTGCTGCTGTCCACTCTTATTGTCCCTGATCACCACCACACCAGTCCCAGTGTCCGTGAACACCACAACACCAGTCCCAGTGTCCGTGAACACCACAACACCAGTCCCAGTGTCCGTGAACACCACAACACCAGTCCCAGTGTCCGTGAACACCACAACACCAGTCCCAGTGTCCGAGATCACCACAACACCATTCCCAGTGTCCGAGATCACCACAACACCAGTCCCAGTGTCCGAGATCACCACAACACCAGTCCCAGTGTCCGAGATCACCACAACACCAGTCCCAGTGTCCGAGATCACCACAACACCAGTCCCAGTGTCCGAGATCACCACAACACCAGTCCCAGTGTCCGAGATCACCACAACACCAGTCCCAGTGTCCGTGATCACCACAACACCAGTCCCAGTGTCCGAGATAACCACAACACCAGTCCCAGTGTCCGTGATCACCACAACACCAGTCCCAGTGTCCCTGATCACCACAACACCAGTCCCAGTGTCCCTGATCACCACAACACCAGTCCCAGTGTCCGTGATCACCACAACACCAGTCCCAGTGTCCCTGATCACCACAACACCAGTCCCAGTGTCCGTGATCACCACAACACCAGTCCCAGTGTCCACGATCACAGCCACACTAGTACCAGTGTCCTTAATCACCACCACACTAGTTCTAGTGTCCCTGATCACCGCCACACCTGTCCCAGTGTCACCACACCAGTGTAAGCCAGCAATGGTGTCCCTGACTATTGCCACACTAGTACTCAGTGTTCAGAGACCAGTGTAAGACAGCAACAGTGTTTGTGATCATTGCCACACCAGTACAGTGCTTCCTCTGCCTACCACCTCTACTGGCCCGTTTATTGACCAGGTGAGGTGTCTGCCTGCTGCTTGGACTGATCCTTTTCCTGTTTCCTGAGCATGTCCCTGCCTGCAGCCTGAAAGGACCCACCTGCACATCCCACTGAATATGTTCCTGCAAGACACCAGTCCCAGCCATCCCCTGTGGACAACTGCACTCCTGGAACCACAGGAACTCTTTTGTTCTTATCTTTAGTCTCCTGTACTTCCTGGCCCGTAAACATGGCATTTCTGGGGGCAGCCACATACCAGTAGGCTAGGCTTGCTTGGCTTACAGGAACGGGGTATAGGTGATGCTACACAAAGCTATATTCCCTGACCACATATATGGAGGTGACCAATACTGTACATTAGTTTTTATACAATTGGTTGATTTGTGTGATGCACAAGATACGTCTGGTATCCCCATGTGGTATCCCCATACTCAGGAGTAGCAGAATCTGTTTTGGGTAGTAAAAATGCTGTTCATAAAAAAAAATAATAATAAAATTACAACTTTGTGTAAAATAATAATAAAATTACAACTTTGTGTAAAAAAAAAAAAAAAAAAAAAAAAAAAAAAAAATGTATTTTAATTTTCTTTCTGCATTTTCCAAAAACTTGTGGCAAATAAATTAAAGTCCTCAAAAGACTCACCATGCCTCTTAAAAAACACTTTGGGGTGTTTACTCTTCAAAATGTGGTCACTTTGTGGGTGTTTCCATTGTCCTGGTGCGCCAGGGCTTCCAAAAATGTCAGGAAATTAGATGTGTAATTTATGCCCCTAGAAAAACTGAAGGTGCTCCTTGGATTTCGGGCATCTCTATGCGGCTAGGCTGTGAAAGTCCCACACTTGTGGTATCGCCATACTCGGAATGTGTTTTAGGGTGCAATTCTAAGTATGCCTATTCTGTGTGTTAGAACAATAATATTAATTGACAACTATGTGTAAAAAAATGTATTTACATTTTTATTTTATTTTCTGCATGTTCAAAAAACTTGTGGCAAAAAATTACATTTTCAAAATACTGTACTCAGTATGCCTCTTAGACAATGCAAGGGTGTGTTTGCTTTTCACAATGGAGTAATTTTGTGGGTGTTTCCACTGTCCTGGTGCTCCCGGGGCCTTGAAAAATGTGGTCGGTAGTCACAAAATTAAATGTGTAAATCATCATGCTCCTTGAAAGCCCAAAGGTGCTCTTTGGATTTTGGTCCCCTCTATGTATCCAGGCTATGAAAAAGTCTCACACATGTGGTATCCCCAAACTCAGAAGCAGTAGCAAAATGTGCTTTGGGGTGTAATTCTAAGTATGCTTATGATATGTATGAGAAAGAACTTGTTAAAATGACAACTTTGTGAAAAAACAACAACTTATTTCAAATATAATTTTCCCAAAAAATTGCGAGAAAAAAAAAAAAACTCACAATGCATCTTATTAAATACATTGGATTGACTCCTTTCCAAAAAAGGGGTAATTTGTGGGTATATTTACTGTCCTGGCATTTTAGGGCCTCAAGAAAGACAGTCATTAAATCTGGATATATATACACCCTCCTAGGTAGGTGCTAGGCAAAACATATGTGTGGCCGTGTCTGCTTATCAGGAGGGTCTGATCTATTAGTTGGCCAGTCACATGCTTCCAGGTGTGACCTGTTGAGTCTGGGCAGTCTCCCCACCGTATCCAATAAGGGACCTTGTTGGACAGTGGAGGAAACCTAGCCAATAGCACACCCGGGTTTAGGACTGTCCCAGTGGGTGGGCATTGCTGCAATGCATCCCGGGATTGGGAATAAATCCGAGGGAGCATGTGACAGGGTGTCTTTTGGCAGGAGAAAAGTCACAGGAGGAGGTGGACGGCTGTCTCTCCTTCTGCTGAAGTCAGGAAGGTTGTCCAGGCAGTCGGCCTAGGAACATAGTGATACAGTAAAGGGGGTGCCAAGTTGTTAAGCCCTGAAGATTAGGGGATAAAGGGGACGCCAGGAAGGGCCCTGAAATTTTTTCAGCAGGTGCAGTCTACTATAAAGGACAGCTACCTCAGGAAAGGAGTGCCTTAGGAAGCTAAAAGGACTCTTTCAAAGGAAAAGTAAAGTAAGCAGCCTAGCCGCGACTAGCTCAACCAGCGTTAACCAGCGTCAGTCAGCGTCAATCAGCATTTTCTATATCGTCCTAGCATATTGTGCATAGTTCAGTTCAATTGGAGTATCCCACTCATCCCTTCTCCTATCCAAGTTCCTAATAAAACAAAACCCAAAGAAACTGGACTGGAGGTAAAATCACTTGGAAACTTGTCAGAATGTCTTGGGCCCCTTTCACACAGGCGGACCGTTCAGATCCGCCTGTCAGTAATTTTGGCGGATCTGAACGGTCACCCCATGCATGTCTATGGGGCATTGGATGTCAGCGGAGACATGTCCGTCGGATGGCAGCGGGGAGACACAGCTGTCATCCTCCTGCTCAGCGGGGAATCGGCGGATCGATCCCCCGCTGAGAAACTGAGTCCGCCGACGGACCGGACAGTGTGAAAGAGCCTTTACTGTTGTTAATGGTAACCCAGGGGAACCCACACTCAGCAGCTCTCATAGGAGTAGTGCTACATATACTATAATTTAGACTCTATACATAGTTACATAGTTACATAGTTAGGGAGGTTGAAAAAAGACATCAGTCCATCCAGTTCAACCTATGATGCGCGCTTGTGTTTGCTGTTAACCGTACATTGTATACCCCTGTATGTTGTGGTCTCTAAGGTGCCCATCTAATAGTTTTTTGAAACTATCAATGCTTTCTGCTGATACCACTGCTTGTGGAAGAGAATTCCACATCCTTACCGCTCTTACAGTGAAGAACCCCTTACGCATTTTAAGGTTAAACCACCTTTCCTCTAGTTTTAGTGAGTGGCCACGTGTCTTATTGTATTCCCTTACTCTGAAAAGTTTGTTCCTTATGCTAGGGTCGCCAGTACAGTATTTGTACATTGATATCATATCCCCCCTCAATCATCTCTTCTCCAGAGAGAATAAGTTCAGTGCTTGTAGTCTTTCCTCATAGCTGATGTCCTCCATTCCCCTAATTATTTTTGTTGCCCTTCTCTGGACTATTTCCAATTCCAGCACATCCTTCCTGAGGACCGGTGCCCAGAACTGGACAGCATACTCCAGATGTGGCCGGACCAGAGTCTTGTAGAGTGGGAGAATAATCTCTTTATTTCTGGAGTAAATCCCCTTTTTTATACATCCCAGCATTCTGTTGGCTTTGCTTGCAGTGGCTTGGCATTGCATGCCACTGCCAAGCCTGTTGTCTACCAGTACCCCCAGGTCCCTTTCCATCCTAGACTCACCCAGAGGCTCCCCCCCTAGTGAGTAGCTTGCTTTCTGGTTTCTGGCCCCCAAGTGCATTACTTTACATTTTTCAACATTAAACCTCATCTGCCATGTAGTTGCCCACCCCATTATTTTGTTCCGGTCCGCTTGTAAGGTTTCCACATCCTGCCCAGAAGATATTGGCATGCTTAGTTTAGTATCATCCGCAAATACTGAGATTGTACTAGATATCCCCTCCTCAAGATCATTTATGAATAAATTAAACAGGATTGGCCCCAGGACCGAACCCTGGGGGACCCCACTTTCCACACCCGCCCAATCCGAGTACTCCCCATTAATCATCACCCTCTGGACTCTCCCCTGGAGCCAGTTCTCTATCCAGGTACTCACCTTATGGTCCATACCTATCTGCCTTAGTTTGTACAGTAAGCGTTTGTGGGGAACGGTGTCAAAAGCCTTTGCAAAGTCCAGATAAACCACATCCACAGGCTTACCTTTATCTAAGTGGCAGCTCACTTCATCATAGAAGGTTAATAGATTGGTTTGGCAAGAACGATTTTTCATGAATCCATGCTGATTACTACTTATAATACCGTTTTTATTACTAAAGTCTTGCATGTGGTCCCTTATCATCCCCTCCAAAATCTTGCAGACTACAGATGTTAGGCTGACCGGCCTATAGTTACCCGGGATATACCTCGGCCCCTTTTTAAATATTGGTACCACGTTGGCTTTTTTCCAATCAGCTGGCACCATACCCGTCAGTAGACTATCCTTAAAGATCAAGAATAATGGTCTGGCAATCACCTGGCTGAGCTCTTTAAGAACCCTCGGGTGCAAGCCATCCGGTCCCGGTGATTTATTTATGTTAAGTTTCTCTAGTTTAGTTCTAAGTCTATCTTCTGTTAGCCATGGCGGCACTTCCTGAGGTGTGTTGTTTAGTTCGGCCTTACAAGCTGGGTTAGTGTAGCCCCCCGATTCTATAGCTTTCACACAGACTAAATATTATATACAGATTTGTTTTTTTTTTTTTACCAAAGAAATGTAGCATAATAGATTTGAGCCTAAAATGTATAATTGCTAAATTTTTTAACAAACTTAAGGAAATTTATTTATTTTTTTTAAATTGTATTTTTAAACAATTACATAGCAAAAAAAAAAAAAAATCAGTGGCGATTAAATACCACCACAAGAAAGTCTTAAAAAAATCTGTCTTAAAAGAAACTGTAAAAATGTCATATGGGTACAGTGTTGCGTGACTGAGCAATTGTCATTCAAAGTGTGACAGCGCTGAAAACTGAAAAATCACCTGGGCAGGAAGGGGGTGAAAGTGTCTGGTCTTGAAGTGGTTAATATAAGTTCCGGGATTCACACAGAAGTTTTTAGCAAAAATAACAAAGCTGAATTGAAGGATTACTGTACATAGTGAAAGAATCTTACCGAAAATCTTTTTTTTCTTCTTCAACCTGACAAAACAAAACAATTGTGTATTTCACAAAAGGTCATGTAACAAAAAGCGAATGTTTCAACATTTTCAAAGGATTTTATTTTTGGAGAATTCAAAGAATGCAGATAGACCAGACTGGCCGGCCGGGAACAGAAATTTGAGTTCAAACTTTACATTTCATATATATGTAAAACTTTATCTGTTCATAGTCTGATGCAAGCTTATGCTGCATTCATAACTGAGCGTTTTAAATCGCTGACAGGATCAAAATGCCAATGTGTGAATGCAAAAAAAAAAATAATAATAAAAATAGAAAAAAAAACAAAAAAACAAAAAAACAAAAACAAAAACAAAAAAAAGACTTGATGCACTACTGTCTTTTTTTCTGCCGTCACTTTTGCAGGTTTCTACGATTCTTCCCGCGATTTTAAACCGCTCTGGTAAAATGACAAATCGCACAACCCGCATTTCAGATGCCATTCATTTAAATGTCACCTAAAAAACACAGGTCTGCCGCGATTACTGCGTGACAAATCGTGCTGCAATCGCAGCAAACCACATTGTGTAAAGCTTGTCACCCAAAAGAAGCTCCTGAACTTTTTTTTTTTCTGGGTGACAAGCTTTACGTGATGCGGTTTGCCCCAATTGCAGCGCGACAATATCGCAATACGTTCTATGGTGCAATTTAACCTCTTGTCGACCGCCCTCCGCAGATATACTGCGCGAATCACCGTATCCATACGTCGCTCCTTGGGGTCCGCAAAAGATAAGGCTGATCTGCGGGGCCGGCGGGGTTGCGATCACTCCCCATGGAGAGAGAACGGCGGTCTGACGTTGTCAACACAGCAGACCGCTGTTTTGTCAGTGATCATCACAGGGCTCCTGTGTTCCTTCTATTTAGGAACACAGGTCCCTGTGTTGATCCAATAAGCCCATCCCCCTCACAGTTAAAAAACACCCGCTAAGGACACATTTAACCCTTTAATTGCACCTGGGTTAACCCCTTCCCTGCCAGTGTCATTATTACTGTAACAGTGCATATTTTTAGCACTGATTACTGTAGTAATGTCACTGGTACCCCCAAAAGTGTCAAAAATGTCAGTTAGGGGTCCGATCTGCAATGTCGCACGCCAGTAAAATAAATAAATAAAAATGACATAAATCTTTCCCCTAGTTTGTAGATGCGATAAATTTTGCGCGAAACAATCAAAATACATTTATTGTGATTTTCTTTTACCAAAAATAGGAAGCAAAATACAAACTTACCTAAGATGATGAAAAAAATAGATTTTTACATTTTGGGGGGAATGTTACATAGTTGAAAGTGAAAAAAAAAAAATATATACAGGTCCTTCTCAAAAAATTTGCATATTGTGATAAAGTTCATTATTTTCTGTAATGTACTGATAAACATTAGACTTTCATATATTTTAGATTCATTACACACAACTGAAGTAGTGCAAGCCTTTTATTGTTTTAATATTGATGATTTTGGCATACAGCTCATGAAAAAACAAAATTCCTATCTCAAAATATTAGCATATTTCATCCGACCAATAAAAGAAAAGTGTTTTTAATACAAAAAAAGTCAACCTTCAAATAATTATGTTCAGTTCTGCACTCAATACTTGGTCGGGAATCCTTTTGCAGAAATGACTGCTTCAATGCGGCGTGGCATGGAGGCGATCAGCCTGTGGCACTGCTGAGGTGTTATGGAGGCCCAGGATGCTTCGATTGTGGCCTTGAGCTCATCCAGAGTGTTGGGTCTTGCGTCTCTCAACTTTGTCTTCACAACATCCCACAGATTCTCTATGGGGTTCAGGTCAGGAGAGTTGGCAGGCCAATTGAGCACAGTAATACCATGGTCAGTAAACCATTTACCAGTGGTTTTGGCACTGTGAGCAGGTGCCAGGTCATGCTGAAAAATGAAATCTTCATCTCCATAAAGCTTTTCAGCAGATGGAAGCATGAAGTGCTCCAAAATCTCCTGATAGCTAGCTGCATTGACCCTGCCCTTGATAAAACACAGTGGACCAACACCAGCAGCTGACATGGCACCCCAGACCATCACTGACTGTGGGTACTTGACACTGGACTTCAGGCATTTTGGCATTTCCCTCTCCCCAGTCTTCCTCCAGACTCTGGCACCTTGATTTCCGAATGACATGCAAAATTTGCTTTCATCTGAAAAAAGTACTTTGGACCACTGAGCAACAGTCCAGTGCTGCTTCTCTGTAGCCCAGGTCGGGCACTTCTGCCGCTGTTTCTGGTTCAAAAGTGGCTTGACCTGGAGAATGTGGCACCTGTAGCCCATTTCCTGCACACGCCTGTACACGGTGGCTCTAGATGTTTCTACTCCAGACTCAGTCCACTGCTTCCGCAGGTCCCCCAAGGTCTGGAATCGGTCCTTCTCCACAATCTTCCTCAGGGTCCGGTCACCTCTTCTCGCTGTGCAGCGTTTTCTGCCACACTTTTTCCTTCCCACAGACTTCCCACTGAGGTGCCTTGATACAGCACTCTGGGAACAGCCTATTCGTTCAGAAATTTCTTTCTGTGTCTTACCCTCTTGCTTGAGGGTGTCAATGATGGCATTCTGGACAGCAGTCAGGTCGGCAGTCTTACCCATGATTGCGGTTTTGAGTAATGAACCAGGTTGGGAGTTTTTAAAAGCCTCAGGAATCTTTTGTAGGTGTTTAGAGTTAATTAGTTGATTCAGATGATTAGGTTAATTGCTCGTTTAGAGAACCTTTTCATGATATGCTAATTTTTTGAGATAGGAATTTTGGTTTTTCATGAGCTGTATGCCAAAATCATCAATATTAAAACAATAAAAGGCTTGCACTACTTCAGTTGTGTGTAATAAATCTAAAATATATGAAAGTCTAATGTTTATCAGTACATTACAGAAAATAATGAACTTTATCACAATATGCTAATTTTTTTAAAAGGACCTGTAAATATATATATTTTTTTTTTTTCAGAATTGTCAGTCTTTTTTTGTTTATTGTGCAAAAAAAAAATAAAAAATCGCACAGGCGATTAACTACCACCAAAAGAAAGATCTATTTGTGGGAAAGAAAGGTCATCAATTTTATTTGGGTACAGCGTCACACGACCGCACAATTGGCCGGTAAATTAATGCAGTGCCGAATCACAAAAAATGGTCTGCTCGTTAAGGGGGTAAATCTGTCTAGTCCAGAAGTGGTTTGGCATCTGAAATATGTATTGTTCCATTTCTCCAGAGTTTTTTGAAATCACAGGCAGAATTGCGGTGATATAAAATACCCAGGGAGTCGTTGAGGGGCAGAAAAAAAAAAAAAAAAACAAACCACGTAAATGAACATCAGCATGCAGAGATGACATTGATGTAAATTTTAGTAATAGGAGGGAAAAGTCTTCTTTCATTATGCCTATTATAACCCAAAACTGCCCCAGTACCAGAGACGGACCTACCTCATAAAAAGTCTCTGATGGAGGATCTTTGGCAAGTACAGAGTCTGAAAAAGTTAAAAAAGTGAGAAGATTTAATACCCAAATTGAAATTCTAGAAGCCAAAAATCACATTCAGTTACTTGTGGGAGAATGTGACTTTCACCAATCACTGGCTGACTGGTGGAGAATCAAAATCGCAGCCATTTAAATTGCATGCAGCTGGAAGATTCACATGCAGTGAATGTTTGGTGAAAGGTCAGATTTACTGCTTTCTTTTCAGGCCATGATTATCATATGTTTCTTTTCCTTATGTAGCACTGTCCCCATAGGGCCTGCTAGATGATGACTTGACGATCTCCCCTAGTTACCTGCACACGGTTACTGAGATATTACTGAGATATAGTTCACAGATCCCTCCTTGCTCCTATTGGCTCGTCACACAATAAATCTAAGGGTGTTGTTTTTTTTGTTTTTTTTTTTATTGTGGAACTTGGATGGGAGAAGGGAATAGAGCAGTGGTGGAGAACCTTGGCACCCCAGATGTTTTGGAACTACATTTCCCATGATGCTCAACTACACTGCAGAGTGCATGAGCATCATGGGAGATGTAGTTGCAAAACATCTGGGGGGCCAAGGTTCGCCATCACTGGAATAGTGGGATACTCCAGCTTGAACTATATACATCTGCTGAGGACATCTACCTCTTGGCCTCATAGATTGATTGAAAACAGATGCGCGGCTTGATCCATACAGCCACGAGTATGGAAAAGGGTTAAGTCTCTTTGCTCTTCACTTTCTAGCAAGTGACTTAGTAATTATTGCTGCTTTTCAGGACACTCTCACTAGCGTTCCCTTTCAACCAACATCTGTACACTTACTATTCTAGGAGCAGGGATGACCCCCCTTTAGGTCAGGCCCCTTGACACGAGATTCTCTACTCAATGTATTACAGAGCCAGATCCTCCAGTGTCTCCCCACTCAGTCAGTTCCTCTGGACCTCTGGGTTCAGTTCCTCTCCGCCATTCTCCAGGCCCTCAAGATGACCCCCTCCCCCCCCCCCCCGAGGCCGCATGGCACCGCTACAGAGAAGGAGGCAGCGGCCCCCTCCCTCTGGAACTCCACTATCCCAACAAAAGACCTTGAGCACATGTGTGCCTGGCATTTATACTAGTGATTGACCGATATCGGTTTTTCGTTCCCGATACCGATATTTTGGCCAATGCATATCGGCCGATATTTTTGGACATTTAAAAAAAATGTATTTATTTTTTTTTTTTTACAGGTACTCTTCTGGAGGGATCTGGGGGTCTGAAAGACCCCAAAGCCCTCCTCTGCACTTAAAAGCATTAAAAACACCAAGTTTGGCTGTTTTGAATGCTGTAATTTTTTTGAATCTGGCGCCGAGTCCCCGGAAGTGAGGTCATGACATCACTTCCGGGTTTTTACATGGAGACCCGATCAGAGCCGAATGTGGCTTTGATCAGGTCTTTGGCAGCCGTGCAGGCTGGTTGCCTGGGTCTCCCGGTGGGATGGGAGACCTGGGCGAGCCGCGGAAGGTGGCGGGAATGGGAGGGGGGGGGGATGTCCCCTCCCACTCCTTGTAATGACAGCCAATCGGCTTCTCAGCCGCATCGGTTGTCATTACAAGACAGCCGACCGTCGGCTATGGACGCCGCTACCGGGGTGATGCCTCTAGCTGCAGGCATCACTCCGGTACAAGCACTTTCCCGAAATATCGGCAATATCAGTAACCTCAGGGGCCAATTCCGATATATCGGGGAAAAGTGCATATCGGCCCCTGATATATCGGCTTTGCCGATAATCGGTTGATCCCTAATTTATACAGTATCCCAGCATGCACCGGGGCACTTTCCTCTACCAAATCACCAGGGCTGTACCAAAAGCCTGTGCACTCATTCGTCAGGTTTCCTCCCACTGTCCAATATGCCTTCCTATTGGACCAGTGTGAAACACTCCCCTAGACCAGATGAATCACACACTGAGCACCATGAGCAGACCTAACTCACAGATCCTGCTCTCTGATAGGCAGAAAGCAATATAGATTTTCCTGTTGCTCCTCTGATAGGCTGACAGAGCCAAAAACGATACGGTCTCACTAGCACCTACCTAGGAGGGTGCTACATAGGTGTGCCAAGCTTGTAGCATACTCAAAAAGACTCGAGGATGTAATTGGTGCCAAAGGTGCTTCAACAAAGTATTGAGCAAAGGCTGTGATACTTATATACATGGGATTTTTTTTATTTTTTTTATTTTTAATAAACTTGCAGAGATTAGAAACAAACTTCTTTCACGTTGTCATTATGGGGGATTGTTTGTAGGATTTTGAGGAAAATAATTAATTTAATCAATTTTGGAATAAGGCTGTAGCATAACAAAACGTGAAAAAAGTGAAGCGCTGTGAATACTTTCTAGATTCACCGTATGTGCCACTTGCATAGAATTAGAAAGTCAGATGGTATTTATTGAAAATGGAAAGGTTTTATTTAAAAGGAGTATATTGGTGATGGTTGGGAAGGGGGGGGGGGGCATTGATGGAACCAAAATATAAGCAGATCAGATTCAGCTTTAAGTTACCCAATGTGGCACCCTCCTAGGTAGGTGCTAGTGAGAGAGTATAGTTTTTGGCTCTGTCTGCCTATCAGAGGAGCAGCAGGCAAATCTATATTGCTTTCAGTCTAGCAGAGAGCAGGATCTGTGAGTTTGGTCTGCTCAGTGTGTGATTCATTGGGTCTAGGGGAGTGTTTCACACTGGTCCAATAGGGGAGCATGTTGGACAGTGTGAGGAAACCTGACCAATGAGTACACAGGCCTTGATACAGTCCCAGTGATTGGCAGAGATCGGCTGTCTCAGTGCATTATGGAATACTGTATAAAAGCCAGGAGCACATGTGCTGTTGGGTCCTTGGCTGGTGAGCAGAGTCCTGGAGGGAGGGTGGCGGTTGCCTCCTCCTGTGTAGTGCTGGCACGTTGTCACAGGCAGTCGGCCTGGGGACCAGAGGACAGAACTGAACCCAGAGGTCCAGGAGAACTGACTGGAGGGGTAGAGACACTGGAGACCCTCGAAAAACAGTATCAAAAGTACAGGGGACCATGTCTAGGGGCCTGACCTGCGGGGGGGCCACCCCATTGTAGGATAATCAGAGGACGGGTGTCAGTCTGTGGAGTGAAAGGGGATACTAGGCAGGTTTTCCGAAGATAAATCTACCCAACTAGGAAGGGGGGGCAAAAAAGTGGAATTACAAGAGTCCAATTGCCCCCCGAAACAATGCCAGAACAGGTCAGAAGCACAGAGGTTAAGAAATGATAGGCTCAGAGTCCTGTCTACAAATGCTCGCAGTTTAGGTAAAAAAATCAATGAACTTGGGTCAATTATGGCATCTGAGAATGTAGATTTAGTGGCTGTTACGGAGACATGGTTTAATGAAAGAAATGACTGGGACATAACCATACCAGGGTACTCTTCTGTATAAAGAGACAGAGAAGGCAAGAAAGGAGGAGGAGTGGCCCTGTATGTGAAAGATAGCATTAAATCTAACCTAATACAAGTTGGTGAGGCCAACATAGAGTCAGTTTGGGTTACGTTGCAGTTTGCTAATCATGCAGTAACTCGTGTAGGTGTGATATATAGACCACCTGGTCAAGTCAAAGAACTAGATGATCTACTAGTTGAAGAAATAGCTAAAATGACAATGAAAGGAGAAGTTATCATTATGGGAGATTTCAATCTTCCAGATATAAACTGGAAAACCAAAATAGCAAGTTCTACCAGGAGTACAGATATTCTAAATTCCCTACTGGGGTTGTCTCTGCAACAAGTGGTTGAGGAGCCAACCCGGAGGGAGGCCATTTTGGATCTGGTATTCACAAATGGGGATTCGGTATATGATGTCATTGTAGGCGAAACCTTGGGATCCAGTGATCACCAGTCAGTGTGGTTTAATATAAGAACTGTGAAAGAGTCACACCACACAAAAACAAAAAAGTTTTAGATTTTAGAAAAACAGACTTTTCAAAAATGAAATTAGTCATAAATGAGTCCTTATCAGACTGGTACGGATTACATGGAGTCCAGGAGAAATGGGACTACTTAAAAGGTGCATTATTGAAGGCAACAGAAAATTGCATTAGACTTGTCAGTAAAAGCAAAAAAAGGAAGAGACCACTGTGGTACTCAGCAGAAGTGGCCCAAATCATTAAAAATAAAAAGCTAGCATTTTGTAATTATAAAAAAACCCAGAGCAATGAAGATAAGGAAATCTACAAGATTAGGCAGAAAGAGGCCAAGCAAGTTGTAAGAACTTCTAAACTGCAGGCAGAAGAAAAACTAGCTCAGTCTATGAAAAAGGGGGATAAGACATTCTTCAGATATATAAATGAAAAAACGAAATTAAAACAAGGAATAACTAAATTAAAAACAAAGGACGGAAGGTATGTAAAAGAGAATAAAGGGCTAGCCGACTGCCTTAATGAATACTTCTGTTCAGTTTTTACAGAAGAAAAAGAAGAAGGACCTCCACTTGAAAGGATGACTAATGAATCGTTTGATGCATGTGTCTTTACAGAGGAAGACGTTCTAAGATTGCTGTCTAAAGTGAAGACAAATAAGTCACAGGGTCCTGATGAGATACACCCAAAATTATTAAAAGAGCTTAGTGGTGAGCTGGCAAAACCATTAACAGATTTATTTAACCAATCATTAGTAACAGGAGTCGTCCCGGAAGATTGGAAATTGGCAAATGTCGTGCCCATTCACAAGAAAGGTAGTAGGGAGGAATCGAGCAACTATAGACCAGTGAGTCTGACATCAATAGTAGGCAAATTAATGGAAACCCTTTTAAAGGATAGGATTGTGGAACATCTTAAATCCCATGGATTGCAAGATGAAAAACAACATGGGTTTACTTCAGGGAGATCATGTCAAACAAATCTTATAGATTTTTTTGACTGGGTGACTAAAATAATAGACGGTGGAGGTGCAGTAGACATTGCATATCTAGATTTTAGTAAGGCTTTTGACACTGTCCCACATAGAAGACTTATCAATAAACTGCAGTCATTGAGCATGGACTCCCATATTGTTGAGTGGATTAGGCAGTGGCTGAGTGACAGACAACAGAGGGTTGTAGTCAATGGAGAACATTCAGAATAAGGTCATGTTACCAGTGGGGTACCTCAGGGATCTGTACTGGGACCAATTTTGTTTAATATCTTCATAAGTGATATTGCAAAAGGCCTCGATGGTAAGGTTTGTCTTTTTGCTGATGACACAAAGATATGTAACAGGGTTGATGTTCCTGGAGGGAAACGCCAAATGGAAAAGGATTTAGGAAAACTAGAAGAATGGTCAGAACTCTGGCAACTGAAATTTAATGTGGATAAGTGCAAGATAATGCACCTGGGACGTAAAAACCCAAGGGCAGAATATAGAATATTTGACACAGTCCTGACCTCAGTATCTGAGGAAAGGGATTTAGGAGTAATTATTTCAGAAGACTTAAAGGTGGGAAGACAATGTAATAGAGCAGCACGAAATGCCAGCAGAATGCTTGGATGTATAGTGAGAGGTATAAGCAGTAGAAAGAGAGAAGTGCTTATGCCGCTGTACAGAACACTGGTGAGACCTCACTTGGAGTATTGTGCGCAGTACTGGAGGCCACATCTCCAGAAGGATATAGATACTCTAGAGAGAGTTCAGAGAAGAGCTACTAAACTAGTACATGGATTGCAGGAAAAAACTTACCAGGAAAGGTTAAAGGACCTTAACATGTATAGCTTGGAAGAAAGAAGAGACAGAGGGGATATGATAGAAACTTTTAAATACATAAAGGGAATCAACTCGGTAAAGGAGGAGAGCATATTTAAAAGAAGAAAAACTACCACAAGAGGACACAGTTTTAAATTAGAGGGGCAAAGGTTTAAGAGTAATATGAGGAAGTATTACTTTACTGAGAGAGTAGTGGATGCATGGAATAACCTTCCTGCAGAAGTGGTAGCTGCAAATACAGTGAAGGAGTTTAAGCATGCATGGGATAGGCATAAGGCTATCCTTCATATAAGATAGGGCCAGGGACTATTCATAGGATTCAGATATATTGGGCAGACTAGATGGGCCAAATGGTTCTTATCTGCCGACACATTCTATGTTTCTATGTTTCAACTAAGTCGTCTGTACAGAGACTTAACCTAAATTCATCTAGTGGCAAGGTGAATCTGCAGCTGGGCTACATCTTCAGACAGAAGTCCTCATCCATTGTGAATAGTTCAATTTGGAGTATCCCACTCTTCCCTTCTCCCATCCCTCTTTAAAATAAAACACCAAAAACAACTACATCCCCCTGGACTGATCATTGACTGAGCCAAGAAGTAACGTGTTAATCTGTGAATGCCAATGTTGCATAACCCAGGGGTACCCGAGAGTGTATTATCCAGCAGTCCTCAAGTGGGCAGTGCTACAGAACTCTACTACTCATTCTTGAACAATGCAGTACACAGTGACTTGCAAAGTAAGGTAACTTGTAAAAAAAAGTTACTATGGGCACATACATGCAATGACAATTGAAAATAAAGAACTAATCCTTACCAGATTCTTCTACCTCATACTCATTGGAATCAGGTTCCTGGAACTTCGCAACGTCATCATAACACTCGCGCCCTCCCTCTGGGCTTGGGCTGGAACAGAGATATTTTAGCAGTCACATCTACCCCGAGGGGTGACCACAAACCCGTCTGATCCATATGTGACATTTCATATGTTCTTAAAATGAATCTAAAATGTAAACTTTTTTTTTTTTTGGATACAGTGGAACACTAGAGAGTCACTCTCCTTTTACTTAAAGCGTAAATCCATTTTTGTTAAGAAAAAAAAAAAAAAAAACAATACAAAATGTGCTGCGCAAATCTGTGTATCCTAAATGGATTATATGTGTTAATGGAGTGCATTAAAGATCACTGTTTTATAATAGTGAATAAATGGATTCACCAACTGGGGTCCTTAGTGCCAGGAGGTCTTAACAAGGACTTTCATCTGGGGTGTTTTCTTAGCAACAGCTAATTAGGAGTGTTTCTATGACCCACATAGCCTGTTTCTGTATCTGAGTCCACAGATAAGATTTATTTATATGCAGTGGCGGCTGGTGCTCCATGGGCCGGGGGGGGGGCGCGGCAGTGGGACCGCACCATACACCCCCCCCTGGACCACACCAGGCGGCGAACCATACCCCCCCCTCAAGAAGGCTGCGCACCATACCCCCCCAGGACCCCAGAAGGCTGCGCACCATACCCCCCCAGGACCCCAGCAGGACCCCCCCCCCCACGACTCACTCATCCTGCCAGCAGACGGTCGTAGTAGTGGCAGCTACTTTGGCTTCTTCCCCCCTCAGTCTTCTGCATCTCCTCCCTCCTCCTCCATGCCCAATGGCATGGCTTCTCCTTTCGACCAATCGGGTAACAGGTCTCAGGACCCGCTTCCTGATTGGCCAGGAGGAGGATCCATGTGACAATAGCGAATTTTCATTCGCTATTGTCACACAACTGGGTGGGCTCAGGGCGCAGTGCTCTGCTCCCTGAGCCCACCCTTTTTTTTTTAGCCTATTAGAGCCTCTGGCTCTAATCACATGGTTAAAAAAAAAAGCCTCATTGAACTCCATGCGTCCGGCACCCCTGCATGTAGATTAGGGGGCCGGATGCATGGATAGGGGGGTGAAGCGCCCCTGCTCCCCCAATGCACCAGCCGCCACTGTTTATATGTATATCTTTTACAGAATTTAGTATAGTTGGGGCCCGTAGCATCAGGAGGGCTTCAATAATTCAATTACTTTCATTCAGGATGTCTCCTTAGTAATAGCAGTTTAGGGGTGTCATATGATCTCCACTTGAGGCATCCATATTCATGCGCACAATATACTCCACTTGTTAAGAATAATTTTTCTAGAAAAATATAGCATGCTAATACAGTTAAACTTTAAAATTTACTGTATATACAGGTTAATGGAACCAATAACATTTGTATAATATCACTTCTCCTCTGCAAATATTACATCATAGATATATTTAGTCTTAATAGACATTTAAATATAAGGACAACTAACATCTATACTTTTGACAGCATAATGTATATAAACAGTGGCAGCCGGTGTGTTAGGGGCGCAGGGGTGCCGCCCCCCTATCCATGCGTCTGGCCCCCTAATCTACATGCAGGGGCGCCGGACGCATGGAGCTCAATGGGTTTTTATTTCCTGAAGCACGTGATTAGAGCCAGAGGCTCTAATAGGCTTCAGAAAAGGGTGGACCCGGGGCGCAGAGCAGTGCGCCCTGAGCCCACCCATTGTGTGACAATAGCGAATGAAAATTCGTTATTGTCACACGGATCCTCCTCCTGGCCAATCAGGAAGCGGGGGCACGCTGTGGTCACTCTGCATTGATTGGGGGCACGCTGTGGTCACTCTGCATTGATTGAGAGGAAGGCTCTGGCACTCTGCATTGATTGGGGGCATGCTGTGGCACTCTGCATTGATTGGGGGCACGCTGGTCACTCATTTTTCTGTTTGCGCCCCCCCCCCCCCCCCAAAATTTTGAGCACCAGCCGCCACTGGTAATAAATATTGGTCCAGTAATTATCTTTCATAATTCGTTGTATGGAATCTGCTATGTTGTAATTACTGGATTATATTTGGTCCTAAAATGCATTTAAATATTGGATGGTTATAGGGGCAGCCAAATTTAGTAACATAGTACATTTATATTCCGTTCAAATAATAAATTGCATGGAATAAACCATCTATACTGAGAAAATTAGATAACAGTTTCAGATATAACACACTGCAACATTATAATGTATCATAATGTAATCTTCTTGTAGCACCTATGGTCACCTGTTAAGAATAATCCTCCCAAATAAATATGCGTTATATTACAATAATTCACTGTATATACAGGTCAATGGAACCTATCACATTTGTAGAACAATAATTCTTCCTTACATTATAGACATATCCAGTGTCAATCGGCATTTAAATACAAGTACAGTTGAGATTTTTATTTCTGGCCGCAAAAATTTATATATATATATATATATATATTATATATATATATATATAAATATATAAGGGTTGGTTCATTGTGTGGAACCGGCTATACTGCAATTGTTGCATTGTATCCGGTTTTAATAGATATGTAAATAGTAGATGGATTTAAAGTGCAGCCAAGTTTTCACATTTTGGCAACACAAATGTTGTTACAGAGAAAACCTAATTACTGAGGAAATTAAATATTAGGTTTGGATACAACATTACACCACAATACTACAATGTAATGATAACCTGCTTATAGCACATAAGGTCTTTCTATTAAATGGATGTGTGGAAGTGCATGATTAAGTGCATGGTGTTATATAACTGGGCTGTCATGCAGTTTCTACATTTAGATACAATCGTATAATGCAGGGCTTTTTTTCAGCTGGAACTTGGTGGAACTCCATTCCACCACCTTTGGCTCAGCCCTCTGCTCGCCACTTACCACTATCACTTGTAAACACAGAGGTCGGACTTCCTGTGTTTTCTAAGTGCAGAATGGGGACCAGAGGCGCAACTAGAACCTTCAGGGCCCTGATGCAAGAAACCATGAAGGGCCCCCCAGTCCCCTGGCCGGGGCCCTTCCCTTCAAGCCCGGGGTTCTTCCCACTAATCCTGGGGCTCTTTTCTCTCATTGCATGGCCTTTTATTATGGTCCCGCAGCAGGATTCTTTCACAAGTTCTGCAGTGGGCCCCCTTCCTGCAATCTTGGGGCCTCCCCACAGTGGTGCAATGCCAGGGCCCGGTCGCAAGTGTAACCTTTGAGATCCTGGAAGTTCACCCACTGGTTTGCTACCGGGCCCCCTGGAGCATGGGGCCCGGTAGCAATTGCAACCCCTGTAGTTACGCCCCTGATGGGGACAAAGGAGATGTCGGTGCCTGGGGTGCAGTGTGGGTGCTGACACCCCCACTGGATGGTCTCCCTCCAAGTGAGATATGCAAAGCCATCTACAGTGTGCGGGGAGGTACTAGAGAAGAAAAGGGGTAAAAGTGAGATATGGATGGGGGAGGCAGAGCTAAATACCTGTGGAAGAAGGCTGATCTCTGCACTGTGTGTGTAGCGCACCCCTAAACTCTGCACTGTATACGTAGCACACTCCTGAACTCTGCACTCTGTGGGTAACCCCACCAAATTCTGCACTCTATACATAATGCACTCATGGTATTTGATACCCTTTTAAGACCCTCCCACAGTCCCACTGTCAGTAAAAGTTTGACCAGTTTGGGGGGGGGGGGGTTCCTGCACCTTTTTTCTGAGAAAGAAAGACCTGGTATAATGTGATGTATACATGCAGAAAGGAATTAGGGCAGTCCAGTATAACGTTTTATATTGTTTTATTTTAAGTTTAATTGTATGAAGCTATATCATTGAATTCCCAGTACAATACACAGAGCGAGATCTCCTACTGCTTGTCCGATCCGCACACACTCCCGTATCAATTGATACATGTAAATGAATGGAATCTCTTGGGTAATTAGCATGCAATGTCAAGCTGCAGCTGCCAAGGCCGGCAGAATATTGGCATGCATAAGGAAGGTGATATATTCCCGAGATAAAACTATAATCCTTCCACTTTATAAAACTCTGGTCCGACCGCATCTAGAGTATTCGGTCCAGTTCTCGTCGCCGGTCCTCAGGAGGGATGTGTTGGAGCTGGAGAGAGTCCAGAGAAGGGCAACTAAAATGATTAGGGGATTGGAGGACCTTAATTATGAGGAGCGTTTACAATTGCTTGATTTATTCTCCCTGGAGAAGAGACGCCTGAGAGGGGACATGATAGCAATTTACAAATACCTCAATGGTGATCTCAGCATAGAAAAAAAAGCTATTCAGTCGCAAGGATTGCATGAGGACTCGAGGGCATACAATGCGATTAGAGGAGAAGCGTTTTAACCTCAGGCAACGTAGGGGGGGTTCTTCACTGTTAGGGCTACAAGACTGTGGAATTCTCTACCACAATAGGTAGTTACTGCAGGAAGTATGGCTACTTTTAAAAGACTCTCGGACGAACATCTCAAGGCTCAGAACATTCAGGGGTATGAGAGATGATTACAGCCACACACACCTACACAGGTTGAACTGGATGGACTGTTGTCTTTATTGAAGCTCAACTACCAGGGCGCGCCCTATCATGAGTCCCGGTGGGACCCAGGCGGCACTTAGAGAGGGGTGGTCCCCGGCCTCCTCTTCTCTTCTTCGGCTCGAGTAAAAAAGAAAAAAAAAAAAAAAAAAAAAAAAAAAAGGTCTGCGGCCGGCCCGACATGCACACTGCGCATGCGCCGCCGCTCGGGAAAGCCTGTTCACGTTCGGCTATTTCCGGGAATAGCCGAACATGTAGCTTTCCTGAACGGCGGCGGCACATGCGCGGTGACGTGTTGGCGCCGGGCGGCGCCATTTTTAAATCTAAAGCCTCAGGAACAGGTACACTACCTGCTGTTATGCGGGGCTGTGGGCATACTACAGAAGATGCAGTGCCATGTACAATGCACGCTGCACTGCATCTCCTGTAGGATGCCCGCATCCCTGTATTCTCTTGTACCATGCCCCCAGCCCTGCATTCTCCTGTACCATGCCCGCCGCCGCATTCTCCTCTACCATGCCCGCAGCCCCGCATTCTCCTGTACCATGCTGGCAGCCCTGCATTCTCCTGTACCATGCTCGCAGCCCTGCATTCTCCTGTACCATGCCCACAGCCCCGCATTCTCCTGTACCATGCCTACAGCCCTGCATTCTTCTGTATTATACCCACAGCCCCACATTCTCCTGTACCATGCCCGCAGCCCTGCATTCTCCTGTACCATGCCCACAGCCCCGCATTCTCCTGTACCGTGCCCGCAGCCCCGCATTCTCCTGTACCATGCCTACAGCCCTGCATTCTCCTGTACCATGCCTGCAGCCCTGCATTTTCCTGTACCATGCCTACAGCCCTGCATTCTTCTGTATTATGCCCACAGCACTGCATTCTCCTGTACCATGCCCACAGCCCTGCAGGGCACTGTGGCACTATTGTAGGGGGTCAGCCCCTTGAATGACTAACTTCAGTACACTGTAGTTCTATTGAGAAATTCCCACAGACTGTCATGCATCTTCCAGCCACAAGAGGTCACTGTTGTTGCTTTAGGTGAAGGGAGGAAGCAGGAAGTTCCAGGAAGTGTGTGGTGTTCGGCTCTCTATGGCTGTGCTGAGCTGAGGAAAGGTACTGCATGCTGTGGCCTTGAGAGGGATATAGACTGTATAATCCTGGGACAGAACAACAGGATCTTGCCAGAGGAGACAGAACTGAACTGTGATACAACGGACAGTAGCTGAGAACCAGAGGAAGAGAGGAGAGAACATCCCAGAGCACCTCAAGCAAATTACAGAGCAAGGGGCCAGACTGCAGTGACCTCCAAGTGACAGAACAAGATAAACTACTTGCAAAGAAACCCAGACCAGTGCATAAGAGACTGCAGCTACAGACAGCAAGGGACAGATCCAGAGACCTGACTGCATCCACCATCACAGAGACTGAGATAAAGCAGCTGTACCTACAGAACTGTGAGTTGCACCGGTGCTAACCTGTGGTAGGGCATAGAACAGGTTTCTGTAGACAGAGCGTTGCAGCAACGTGTCCCGGTTAGCGGGAATCAGATAGGATCATATAACAGAGTAGCCTGTATCTCTGTGTGTGCATTGGCGGGAACGCCATTTTAAGTATCACGTTGCAGTTAACTTTGCTGTAAACCTATGTAATCTGTTTTTACTGTTAACATCATTCTCCGGCCATTATATTCTGTTGGTTAATAAAGCCGGTATCTGCTTCAGCCTCTCTGTCTGCTGTACCGTACTTGAATTCTGCATTGCGGTCCCCTACTCCTCTGACCGCTACAAGTGGCGCTGCGAGCAGGGTACGGTTACAGAGATGGAGGCGGCTGAAGGAAATGTGCATGATGCTAATGTGAGTACCTCAGGCAATGGTGGAACCCCTGCAAGGGCCCTCCCTATGGGCATGCTGTTTAACTTGCTGCCAAAATTTGATGGCAAGAACATGTCACTGTCAGACTGGGTGACAAGATTACAGAGCGCTGCAAGAATTTACAATGTCAGCCCAGAGTTACAGGTAGAAATCGCTTTGGCTGCCCTGGAGGGTGAGGCCCGAAAGAATGTGTTTCTACAATCAGAAGCCACACGCAGCACCTTGCAAGAGATTGTGCGATTTCTGGAAGAAATATACGGTGAAACAGCTAGTGCGGGCCACCTCCGGGCGAAATTCTTCTACCGGGTTCAGCAAGAAAATGAAGGGGTCTCACAATATGCGATGGCTCTACAAGAAGTATTGGCTGAGGTACAGAAAAAGGAGGCAGACGGAGTATCTGGCATGGGATCTGCCGACCGAATATTGCGGGAACAGTTTATTCTGGGACTCTTCAGCTCTCCCCTGAGACAGGTTCTGCGGGAGCGAGTCAGGGTGGACCCTACTCTGAACTTTCGGCAAATATTGGCGGAGGCTGTGGCACGCAGTAAAGAAGAAAGTTATGCCTCCGGAGTGATACGGACCCAGACCGCCACACCCTTTGGGGTTGTGGGGAAGGAAGAGGTCCTAGTTAAAGTGGTACAAGACCTGCAAAGCTCCCTGAGTGCTATGCACGAAAAATTGACACAAATGGAAAGGCGAATGGAGTCGAGCTATTCCCCTGGGGCTGCCTATCCGGCCCAACAACCGCCCTTTCAGATTGCCCCACTGGTTCCTACACCACAGCATCCTTACCCGAGTTCACCGTCACACCAAGTTCCTCAATATCTTCCAACAAGGCCAGCCAGGGCGCCTCCTGCGCGCAGGCGGAGAGACTATCGTCCAGGGACACAGTGCTGGCGGTGCGGAGAAGGAGGACACTTCGCCAGAGAGTGTCAGAGTGATCTATCTAGACGCTCAGAGCCGGCGTTAAACTACCGGCCCCCGCAGTAGTGGGGCGTACTGCGGGGAAGGTGGAGAGTCAAGACACCCAACACAGCTCTGAACACCTGGTCGCAGGGTGCCCCGTCATACAAGCTGAATTTGAAGGAATTCCAGTCAACTGCTTAGTAGATACCGGATCACAGGTGACGACCATGCCTGAGTCATACTTCAATCGTTACTTCCAAGCACTGGCTAAGCCAGAACGAGAGACATTGGTCCGAGTTACAGCTGCGAACCATCAGCAAATTCCAGTCACGGGAGTCGTGTGGATGAACGTACGGCTGTGTGGACAGGAAGTGGGAAGAAAAGGCATTCTGCTGGTCCCCGAGACGTTCAAGGAGGATGTACCGGTGATAATGGGCATGAATATTCTACGAGAATTGGATCAGATCATGTTCACTAAACGGGGACCTGGCTATTGGAAGCAAGCCACCCCACACAAACCCACGCAAAAAGCTTTCCAACGGTTGATCCGGTTCTGTGGGACACAGAAGAGTGTCCCAGTACACCAGTCCGTGGGAACTATCCGAGTGCCGGGAAAGGCGACCCTCAGTCTTCCTCCGGGTCGGGAGACTATACTGACCCTGCCTGTGGGAACCTTCCGCAACCTTGAAGGTATGGAGGTGATCATCGAACCAGGGGGTCTAGGAGAACTAGGTCAGGATGCCCTAGTGGCCCGGACACTGGCAGTGGTCCAGAATGGACGAGTACCCATAAGAGCTGTGAATGTGGGACATCTGGAAGTCGCTTTGGCACCTGGAGTAGAACTGGCCCATGTGTACTTACATCGGGGAGAAGTGCTAAGTCGGGAAGAAGTGACTTTAGCTCCAACAGGCAATGCTGCATGGACACTGGCAGTTACTGCCCGACCCGAAGAGGCTCCGACCCCAGAATGGAATGGGAGAACCATTGTGGACCAAATGGAGATAAATGTGAAGAATCTCGGTCCAGACCGTTTGCGGGCGGTTGAAGCCATGCTGTGGGAGAATCAGGCTGCGTTTGCCCGCCATGCCGATGACTTTGGCTGCACAGATGCTATCACACATGAGATACCGACCGGGGACGCTGCCCCAATCCGGGAGAGATATCGACAGATCCCGCCCAAGTTGTACCAGGAAGTGAAGACATTGTTGAAACAGATGATAGATTCAGGAGTGGTACGAGGTAGTCAAAGTCCTTGGGCAGCCCCAGTGGTGCTTGTCAAAAAGAAGGACGGCACTATTCGATTTTGTGTGGATTATCGGCGGTTGAATGCATGCACCACACGAGACTCATACTCTCTGCCACGCATCGAGGAGTCCCTGACAGCCCTAGGGCGGGCTAAATACTTCTCCACCCTGGATCTAGCAAGCGGGTACTGGCAAGTACCGGTGGCCGAGAAGGACCGGGCCAAGACTGCATTCATACTCCCCATGGGACTATTCGAATTTAACAGAATGCCATTCGGGCTATCCAATGCCCCGAGCACCTTCCAGCGGCTGATGGAGAAGTGTCTGGGAGACCTGAATTTTGAAGCAACCTTGATATACTTGGATGATATCATTGTATACTCCGCTACTTTTCAAGAACACCTAGACCGACTAGGACAGGTACTCAAGCGGTTGCGATCCCATGGCCTGAAGATAAAGCCAAAGAAGTGTCATCTCTTCAAGAGGAAGATAGAGTACCTAGGCCATACGGTGTCCCAAGATGGGGTGCTGCCATCTCAAGACAAAATGGCTGCCATACAACAATGGCCAGCGCCCAGAACACTGCGGGAGTTGAAGGCTTTCCTCGGTCTGACCGGATATTACCGGCGATTCATCAAAGACTACGCAAAGATAGCGGGCCCTCTGAATGAGCTGCAGAGAGGAACAGCTGGGAGGCCCAAGGGTCAAAGTGTCCCCTGGGGACAGAAGCAGGAAGAGGCATTCCAGGCCCTGAAAGAAAACCTGACATCGGCCCCCATCTTGGCTTATGCTGACTTTGACAAACCATTCCTCTTATCGACTGATGGCAGCCTCTATGGACTTGGGGCGGTACTGTCACAGGTACAAGAAGGACGTGAAAGAGTTATCGCTTATGCCAGTCGGTCGTTGCGGGATATAGAGCGAAACCCTCATAACTATAGTTCCTTCCGGCTGGAGCTCCTTGCCCTGGTGTGGGCCATGACAGAAAAATTTGCGGGCTACCTGACAGGGGCTAAGATCTTTGTACAGACCGATAACAACCCCCTGGCCCATCTGGATACTGCCAAGCTGGGAGCCCTGGAGCAGCGTTGGGCAGCTCGCCTTGCCAAGTATGACTTCTCAATCCGCTACCGCTCTGCTACAGAGAACACTAATGCCGATGGTCTGTCGAGGGTTACTTTTGAGACTCCAGTAGGGGATCTGGATGAACAAAAAGAAGAGGATGAAACTCCAGACTTCCGCAGGTTCACACCTCCAGCAGTTGCAGCACAGACAAGTGGGGAGGCCCGAGTGCTACCCAAGGCATTAGGAAGAACCAATGAAGAATGGGGCCGAATACAGGATGAAGATGTCGGACTGCGGCAGATGAAAGGTTGGGTGTCCCAGCAAAGAAAACCTGACAGAGATGAAAGGACTGAGCTTGATGCCGAGATGAAGTCCATTCTACACCAATGGGATAGACTGGAAATTCATGGAGCTGTTTTGTACCGCAAGTGGCAGCAGCCTGCTGATATAGAGGCAAGGTGGCAGGTAGTAATACCCAGAAGCATGGCACGAGAAGTAGCCAAACAGGCTCATGAATTTGGAGCTCACTTCGGGCCAGTTAAAACCTTCCAGTGGCTGCAACGCTATGTATATTGTCCACGACTGGAGGCCACGGTTGAGGAAGTCTGCCGGCAGTGTCGAATGTGTGAACTCACCAAAGGCACCGAACAGAGGGCACCCATGCAGCCCATACAGACCAAAGAACTGCTGGAAGTATTGATGATAGATTATCTTCTCGTGGGACAATCCGCCAGAGGTCCACAATACTGCCTGGTCATGATTGACCACTTCTCTAAATTTGCAGTGGTCACCCCAACTCGAGACCAGACGGCTGAGTCTGCAGCTCGGGCCATCTGTCAAGATTTCATCCGAGTCTACGGGTGTCCGAAGCGGATCCATTCAGATCAAGGAGCGTGCTTTCAAGGGAAAGTGATGGAGGAGCTACATCGACTGTATGGCATTGAAAAATCCAGGACAACTCCATATCATCCCCAAGGGAATGGGGCCTGTGAGCGCTTCAACCGGACCCTGCTTCAGATGTTGAGGACATTAGAGGAAGACAAAAGGATGCACTGGCCAGACTACCTCCATGAATTAGTCTGGGCTTACAATAATCGGGTTCACAACACAACCGGGTATACTCCGTACATGCTATTGTTCGGCAGAGCTGGCCGGGAAATTGTTGAACTGAATTTAGAACAACCACAGGACTTAATAGAACGATCGACCACCTCATGGGTGAAAGAACACCGTCAGCGGCTCCAGACCATCCGCCGGTTAGCAGGCCAGCGTTTGCAAGAGAGAACTCATACTGACCGTCCTCCCCTCCAGGAGGTTCCGCTGCAACCTGGAGACCGGGTATTGGTGCGGGAGAAACGTCCCAAAGGCAAGTTGAGTGAGCGTTGGGAGGTACAACCTTACAAAGTGATCAGGAGAGTGTACCCCAATGGCCCGGTCTACGAAGTACGGGTGGAAAATGAGGAGTTTGCCTCAAGGATCCTACATAGGAATATGTTACGGCCATGTCAGTCTGAAGATCCCAAACCTGCTGAAGAGACAACACTTCCTGTCCCGTTCTCAGAACTCATTATCTCCAATGAAAACAATGATGAAGACTGGTGGATTGTTCCTGACACTACGGAAGGTCCCCAGGCCACAGGGGATGAAGCTTATGCTACAGAACCACCACCGGCTCGCAATGAGGAGGAACCCAGGTTGGCAGCTCCCAATGAGGAAAGTCAGTCCCTCACAGATAGTCAAGACCTCCGGAGATCCAATAGGTCTACTGCAGGGGTTCCACCAAACAGGTACAATGCTGATCAGTTCGTTTGGTCCACCTGTATGTGTTGTGGACAATGTTGTGCTGCTGTTAGAGATTGTAATAATCACTTTCTTCCCCATGGACTATATAGGATGGCCGAGGACGACCATCGTTAAGTGGGGAGGCATGTAGGGGGTCAGCCCCTTGAATGACTAACTTCAGTACACTGTAGTTCTATTGAGAAATTCCCACAGACTGTCATGCATCTTCCAGCCACAAGAGGTCACTGTTGTTGCTTTAGGTGAAGGGAGGAAGCAGGAAGTTCCAGGAAGTGTGTGGTGTTCGGCTCTCTATGGCTGTGCTGAGCTGAGGAAGGGTACTGCATGCTGTGGCCTTGAGAGGGATATAGACTGTATAATCCTGGGACAGAACAACAGGATCTTGCCAGAGGAGACAGAACTGAACTGTGATACAACGGACAGTAGCTGAGAACCAGAGGAAGAGAGGAGAGAACATCCCAGAGCACCTCAAGCAAATTACAGAGCAAGGGGCCAGACTGCAGTGACCTCCAAGTGACAGAACAAGATAAACTACTTGCAAAGAAACCCAGACCAGTGCATAAGAGACTGCAGCTACAGACAGCAAGGGACAGATCCAGAGACCTGACTGCATCCACCATCACAGAGACTGAGATAAAGCAGCTGTACCTACAGAACTGTGAGTTGCACCAGTGCTAACCTGTGGTAGGGCATAGAGCAGGTTTCTGTAGACAGAGCGTTGCAGCAACGTGTCCCGGTTAGCGGGAATCAGATAGGATCATATAACAGAGTAGCCTGTATCTCTGTGTGTGCATTGGCGGGAACGCCATTTTAAGTATCACGTTGCAGTTAACTTTGCTGTAAACCTATGTAATCTCTTTTTACTGTTAACATCATTCTCCGGCCATTATACTCTGTTGGTTAATAAAGCCGGTATCTGCTTCAGCCTCTCTGTCTGCTGTACCGTACTTGAATTCTGCATTGCGGTCCCCTACTCCTCTGACCGCTACACTATAGACAGTAGAAAGCCTGGTGCGCTCATCTGCCCAGTGTCTACTGCTCTGTCCTGCTCCTGCTGTCACTCCACAGCCCCGCATTCTCCTGTACAACACAAATAATAAACATAAAGTTAATATAATAGTGAGATTCTCACTACACATTCACTATGATAAAACAGTGATCTTTAATACACTCCATCCATTAACACATATAATCAATTTAGGATACACAGATTTGCGCAGCACATTTTGTATTGTTTTATTCATATAGCACCCACGGCAAGGGAGTGAACAGTGCTAGCAGCATTTCCAATTTATACCATAGATTGCTCGCAGTCCATACCGATTTTTTTTAAATGGACTGGGTAATGTGTTAGGATCTATACTGGTATGGACTGGGTAATGTGTTAGGATCTATACTGGTATGGACTGAGCAATGTGTTAGGATCTATACTGGTATTGACTGAGTAATGTGTTAGGATCTATACTGGTATGGACTGGGTAATGTGTTAGGATCTATACTGGTATGGACTGGGTAATGTGTTAGGATCTATACTGGTATGGACTGGGTAATGTGTTAGGATCTATACTGGTATGGACTGGGTAATGTGTTAGGATCTATACTGGTATGGACTGGGTAATGTGTTAGGATCTATACTGGTATCGACTGAGCAATGTGTTAGGATCTATACTGTGGTATGGACTGGGTAATGTGTTAGGATCTATACTGGTATGGACTGGGTAATGTTTTAGGATCTATACTGGTATGGACTGGGTAATGTGTTAGGATCCTTACTGGTATGGGCTGGGTAATGTGTTGGGATCTATACTGGTATGGACTGGGTAATGTGTTAGGATCTATACTGTGGTATGGACTGGGTAATGTGTTCGGATCTATACTGGTATGGACTTGGTAATGTGTTAGGAAGGAAAGGATGCCAAAATCGTTTGATGGAAATGAAAATTATCACCCTACAGAGGGCTGAATTCAAAAACACCCCGAAAATCAAAGTGAAAAAATTATGCAGTAGGCGAGTCCATTTTGCTGAAATTTCATTGCAGAAACTCAGAATGGTCCTCAGTAGTTTGTATGGCCCCCACCTGCTTGTATGCATGCCTGACAACATCTCGGCATGCTCCTAATGAGACAACGGATGGTGTCCTTGGGTATTTCCTCCCAGATCTGGACCAGGGCATCACTGAGCTCCTGAACAGACGGAGGTGCAATCTGGCGGCGTTGGATGGACCGAAACATAATGTCCCAGAGGAGTTCTATTGTATTCAGGTCAAGCGAGCGCGGGGGCCATCCAATGGTATCAATTCCTTCATCCTCCAGGAACTGGTTGCATACTCTCACCACATGAGGCCGGGCATTGTAGTGCACCAGGAGGAACCCAGGGCCCACTGCACCAGCGTAGGGTCTGACAATGGGTCCAAGGATTTCATCCCGATACCTAATGTCAGTCAGGGTGCCATTGTCTAGCCTGTAGAGGTCTGTGCGTCCCTCCATGGATATTCCTCCCCAGACCATCACTGACCCACCACCAAGCCAGTCATGCTGAACGATGGTACAGGCAGCATAATGTTCTCCACAGCTTCTCCAGACCCTTTCACGTCTGTCACATGTGCTCAGGGTGAACCTGCTGTCATCTGTGGAAAGCACAGGGTGCCAGTGGTGGACCTGCTAATTTTGGGGTTCAATGGCAAATGCCAATCAAGCTTCAGGGTGCCGGGCAGTGAGCACAGGGCCCACTAGAGGACGTCGGGTCCTCAGGCCACCCTTATGAAGTCTGTTTCTGATTGTTTTGGTCAGAGACATTCCCACCAGTGGCCTGCTGGAGGTCATTTTGTAGGGCACTGGCAGTGCTCATCCTGTTCTTCCTTGCACAAAGGAGCAGATACCGGTCCTGCTGATGGGTTAAGGAACTTCTACAGCCCTGTCCAGCTCTCCTAGAGTAACTGCCTGTCTCCTGGAATCTCCTCCATGCTCTTTCTGGAAATGGCACATATTGATGTGCCATCCTGGAGGAGTTGGACTGCCTGTGCAACCTCTATAGGGTCCAGTTATCCCCTCATGCTACCAGTAGTGACACCGACCCTAGCCAAATGCAAAACTAGTGAAAAACAGTCAGAAAAGAGGAGTAAGGAAAAAAAATGTCAGTGGCCTCCACCTGTAAAACCATTCCTATTTTGAAGGTCGTCTCATTGTTGCCCATCTAGTGCACCTGTTTTTACTTTCATTAACACCAAAGCAGCTGAAACCGTTTAATAACCCCCTCTGCTACTTTACTGACCAGGTCAAAATCCCAGGAGATTAATTGACTTGATGCTATACTCTGATTAAAAAGTGTTCCTTTAAATTTTTTGAGCAGTGCAAATATTACATTTATCAACCATATAAACAAGCTTTTATATTTATTTTATAACTGTACCTCTGGAAATATGGTTGGGATGGCTTGACTTTTTGTGTTTCTGCAATAAAAGATCGTTTAAAAAAAATGATATATATATTTTTTTTTTTTGTGTTATAAAAGAGGAGTACATTAGTAATGGCATTACCAACAAGTAGAATAGTGCACCAATAAAGAAACATTTGCCCCCAAGCCATGAGTTATTCTCGTTTGGTGGGAGCGTTATCTCACAAGCCGGAAGACAAACAAATAAAATCTGGTTTCTTGTTTAAGCTTTGAACTTCAATGGATCAGAGCTCCTGGCCCCTGTGGCCCCTGCACCGTACCCATGCCTCCCCCTCTCCCTTCCCTACATCCTTATTCCTCTTTTGCTTTATTCTCCTCCACCCTGCTCATCCCTTGCCTCCCCCCCCGATCCTATACATCAGGCATCAATCACTAAACAGTGGTCACAGTTCGGATGTGGACCAAATGACAGTCCTATCAGGGCTGCCACAAACCTTAGTGGCCTGGGTGTCCTCTCCTGGGACACAGGGTGATTCTAGCAAGTGACCAATCACACACTTGTTAACCTGAAAAAGTTGGGCAACTCCCACCTTCCACCCTGATGGGAAGGAGGTAGACTGTGATGGAAAGGGGGGGGGGGCAGCTGTGATAGAAAGGGGGGTTGCTGTGTTGTAACGGGGGGACTGTATTGAAAAGGGGGATGCTGTGATGGAGCGGGGGGGGGGTTTCTGTGTTGTAAAGGGGGGACTGTATTGAAAAGGTGGATGCTGTGATGGAGGGGGGGGGGGGTTTCTGTGTTGTAACGGGGGGACTGTATTGAAAAGGTGGATGCTGTGATGGAGCGGGGGGGGGGTTTCTGTGTTGTAACGGGGGGACTGTATTGAAAAGGGGGATGCTGTGATGGAGCGGGGGGGGGGTTTCTGTGTTGTAAAGGGGGGACTGTATTGAAAAGGGGGATGCTGTGATGGAGGGGGGGGGGTTTCTGTGTTGTAACGGGGGGACTGTATTGAAAAGGTGGATGCTGTGATGGAGCGGGGGGGGGGGTTTCTGTGTTGTAAAGGGGGGACTGTATTGAAAAGGTGGATGCTGTGATGGAGGGGGGGGGGGTTTCTGTGTTGTAAAGGGGGGACTGTATTGAAAAGGGGGATGCTGTGATGGAGGGGGGGGGGGTTTCTGTGTTGTAAAGGGGGGACTGTATTGAAAAGGGGGATGCTGTGATGGAGAGGGGGGGGTTCTGTGTTGTAACGGGGGGACTGTATTGAAAAGGTGGATGCTGTGATGGAGGGGGGGGGGGGTTTCTGTGTTGTAAAGGGGGGACTGTATTGAAAAGGTGGATGCTGTGATGGAGGGGGGGGGGTTTCTGTGTTGTAAAGGGGGGACTGTATTGAAAAGGGGGATGCTGTGATGGAGGGGGGGGGGGGGTTTCTGTGTTGTAAAGGGGGGACTGTATTGAAAAGGGGGATGCTGTGATGGAGGGGGGGGGTTTCTGTGTTGTAAAGGGGGGACTGTATTGAAAAGGGGGATGCTGTGATGGAGGGGGGGGGGGGGCTTTGATGGAAAGAGGATGTGATAAAAAAGGGGGTGGTTGCTGTGATGAAAAGGGGGAGGGGGGGGGCTGTGATGTAAAGTGAAGACAAGGACAGTGATGTAAAATGAGGACTGTAGTGTAAACGAAGGACTGAAGACACTAAAGTAAAGGGGGGCAGTGATGTAAATGGGTGCAAATATGATAAAAAAAAAAAAAAAGGGGGGGGGCTGTAAAGTGAAGGAGACTAAGGACAGTAATGTAAAGTCTGGGGACTGTGGTGTAAAGGAAGGACTGAAGACACTAAAGTAAAGGAGTGGCTGTGATGGAGAGTGGGGCATGATAAAAAGGGGGAACTGTGATGGAAAGGGAGGACTAAGGACACTGATGTAAAGGGGGGGGGGGGGGGCTGTGATTTGATGGAACTTGCACAAACATCAGATTCACACCTCTGCTGGAGGATATTTTCTCTGATTGGACCTCTGAGTTTTAACTCAATACCCCTGCTGTACACCTGCCATTACCCCCACCCACCCCTCTACACATACTCTATTAGCAAAAGTATTGGGACGCCTGCCTTTACACGCACATGAACTTTAATGGCATCCCAGTCTTAGTCCGTAGGGTTCAATATTGAGTTGGCCCACCCTTTGCAGCTATAACAGCTTCAACTCTTCTGGGAAGGCTGTCCACAAGGTTTAGGAGTGTGTATCAGTGTTGGGCATGTTACTTAAAAAAAGTAATTAGTTATAGTTACTTCTCACAAAAAGTAACTTAGTTACATCATTAAAAAAGGTAACTAATTACCAGGGAAAGTAACTATTGTGTTACTTTCAAAAAATTATTATTTAAAAACATTGTACACTAATCTACACTATTTTAATGTTGCACTACTCTGACTCTGGCAATTGCGCATAAGCACGGGGAACAGGAGCTTTAACCACTTGCCGCCTGCCCACAGTAATATTACTGCGTCAGTGCGGCTCCCCTGGGTCCAGCGACGTAGACCTACGCCACTGGAGGGGAAGTGGTTTCGGGCGCACTCCCGCTGTGTTTAAGACACAGCGGGTGTAGGGCCGGGGGAGGAGAGGCAGCGATAGCCTCCTTCCTCCCCCCGATCATCCGGGAAAACTGTGAGAAGACCCACCTGCTTATGTAAACAAAGCAGGCGGATCTTCTCAGTGACAGACAGGTAGAGATCACAGGATTCAGCATAGCTGTGTCTGTCACAGAACCCCCTCCCCCCATACACACACACACACGTCAGGAAGCATGAGGCACACATTTAACCCCTTGATCACCAACAGGGTTAACCCCTTCCCTGCCAGTGTCATTATTACAGTAACAGTGCATATTTTTAGCACTGATTTCTGTAGTAATGTCACTGGTCCCCCCAAAAGTGTCAAAAATGTCAGTTAGGGGTCCGATCTGTCCGCCGCAATGTCGCAGTCCCGCAAAAAATTGCAGATCGCCGCCATTACTATTAAAAAAAAAAAAAACACAACAATAGCAACACAACAACAATGTAGCAGAAAACAAATTGGCCTAAAATGTTTAAAAATTTAAATATTATTGCATGCTATTTTAGCATGCCTTTCATTCTATTTAGCACACCTTAAGTGCTGCTGTAGCTTTATGAATCAGGATTGACGTATGCTTACAGGAGATGCGCTATGGGTGACCTTCACAGCAAATGTTACCCGGCCACTTACCAGCCTGTGGCCCCTCTACTTCATAGACACTCGATTCACTCGCTTGGAGGTTTGAGGCATCATCATAGCAGTCTTCTCCCTGGAAGGTTGAGCTAGAGCAGGACACAAAAGGAAAAAGTTCACCTAAAGACGCACAACGGCGAATGCTTTTTAATACATTATGTAAAACAAAATGAAGGAAGTCTTAAGCCCGACCCCAGGCTCCTCCCCTGAGGTCCCCTGCATTATTTATGTCCTATACTCACCTTTTCCAGAGGTCTTCAGGTCAAATATGTGATGCAAAAGGAGCCTCTACTTCTACTCTGGCAATGGGCAGCCCACAGTGATGTAGAAAGTGAGGCTGGTGGAATGACATCAATGCTATTCTCTGTTTTTCATGTGAGTACAGAATGCCACTGGGATGCCCCTCGGGGGCGGGTCTATGACACCATGCACTTACTCACAGGATGTCCTCAGTCTTCTGGAAAGCATTATTTTTATTCTTCCAACCCAAAAGATGAAGAACCTTTTGGAGATGGAAAAAAATGGATTGTGGGGAACAGTGCCAGAGAGAGGCGAGCATTGCATGCCGGGGCATTTTTTTTTTAATTACCTTCTGGGGCCCTAAATGAAGCTAAACAGTTGTAACAGCTCCTCTCCTGGACTGAAATAGCTTACTCTGATTTCACTGCACACTGTGAGCTTCTCACAATGTTCCCTAGAAGAAGCAGCAAGTCAGATGGAGCCCCCACATCATTTCCTGGCTGGGAGACACCCAGCAGCATCTAGTTCTTTACTCCACAGCCTCACTGTCCCTGGCTCCGCCCTTTTTATTTATTGGATTTTAGTTCTTTCAATCATGGAGGCTCAGCATCACATGTTGCCGTTACTTGAGTGCATAAAAAAGGAGGAGCGCACACTCCTCCAGACCGACACCCACCCATCAAGGCAATTTGGATATTTGCATAACTCCTCCCCAGGGCCAGCCCACTGCTTGCATCAGGCTGAGGTCTCTTGGGAGGAGTATTGAGGCAAGGTGCTGTGGTATTTTTCTTTTAGGAAGTTATGTACCCACCAGCCATGATCTGCCTGCTTTGCATAATGAAACACAGAGACCCATTGAAAAAAAATCCCTGCATTTAGAAAAAAAAAAAAAGTATGTAATAAAAACCAAAACTTTTTAACCACTTGCCGACCGCCGCCCGACTATATACGGCGGCGGTCAGCCCCTCCCAGGCATAGTGACGTACCGGTACGTCACTAGCCTGGGAGCCAATAGGGGGGCAAATGCGCGCCGCTGGAGGCGCGCTCCCATCCCCGCTCGTTCCCTAAGCAGCCCGCGCGTGTGACCGGCGGACCCGATGTCCGCCGGTCACTCGCGATTGTGGGGTGGAGAGGGAGAAAGGCAAGCGGCTAATGTAAACAAAACCGCTTGTCATTCTCCCCTGTGTAAAAGCGCAGATCACACGGTCCTGCTATGTAGGACCGTTGATCTCTGCTGTTACACACACAGCCACATCCCTACACAGTTAGAAGCACGCCCCTAGGGACACACTGAACCCCTCCCTCTCCAATAAAGTTAACCCCTTCACTCCCAGTGTCATTTTTACAGTAACAGTGCATATGTATAGCACTGATTACTGTAGTAAGGTCACTGGTACCCCCAAAAGTGTAAAAAATGTCAGTCAAGGGTCCGATCTGTCTGCCGCAATGTCGCAGTCCCGCAAAAAAAAAAAATAAAAAAAATAAAAAATAAAATAAATCGCAGATCGCCGCCATTACTCATTAAAAAAAAAAAATAAAAATGACAAAAATCTTAGTCCCTTAGTTAGTAAACGCAATAACTTTTGCGCAAACCAATCAAAATACGCTTTTTGCAATTTTTGTTACCAAACATATGTAGCAGAAAACAAATTGGCCTAAAATGTTAGAAAATTTAGATTTTTACATTTTTTTGGGGGGGGGGGGGGATTTCATATAAAAAAAATGTGAAAAATATTGTTATTTTTACAAAATTGTCGCTCTTTTTTTGTTTATAGCGCGTGATCAAAAAATCGCACAGGTGATCAAATACCACCAAAAGAAAGCTCTGTTTGTGGGAAAAAAAGGACATCAATTTCATTTGGGTACAGCGTCGCACGACCGCGCAATTGTCCGTTAAATTCACGCAGTGCCGAATCGCAAAATAGGCCCTGGCCAGGAAGGGGGTAAAATCTTCCGGGGCCTAAGTGGTTAAAAATAATTAATTAGCATGCTGATAAGGAAGGAAAGTGGAGCCATGTAGGGTGAAATGTAAGCAGATTAACCTTCAACTTTCCATTTATTTTATTCTCTAAAACAAAGCCACACAACAAAGAAACTGGTCTTTAACCCCTTCTGGACCGCCCCAAGCAGATATACTGCGGCAGGGCGGCCCTCCCGCAGGTATGTGATTTTGTGCACCGGGTCTGGGGCGCGCGCACCGCCAGTGACCCACTTCTGCTGTGATTGGGCACAGCGGGAGCCAATCAGCAGGTCTTTTTAGACCTGATGTTTGCCAGCACCCGGCAATCATTCTTAGAAGATGCAGAACAGCAGTCTGCCTATGTAAACAAGGCAGGCTGCCGTTCTATTAGTAAGGAAGATGGAGATCTTGTGTTTTTGCTGAGCAGGAACACAGATCTCTGTCTTCCCCCAGTCAAAGCACCTCCCCCACACAGTTAGCAAGCACTCCCTAGGAACATATTGACTGGGACTGCATGAATATTCTGCCCATGGTCCGCCTCTCCCAATCCACTATATTCCAGAACTTACTGGAATGCAGCAGTCGAACGTGCAGACAGCAAAACCTAAAAACAGCCAGAAGTAATCAAATCCTGCTCCACTGGCTACAGAGGAGCCAAAAAACGACATTCACCTTAACCTATCAGTAACCTAAACCTAACCTTAGCTCATAGTATACCTGTACAGTTTGCAAAGTTATTAAAACTTCTGGAATTCATCTTTAAAGTGGCTCTAAAGCCTCCAGGTATTTTTTTTTTTTTTTTTAACTTTAATGAATTCGAAGCATTAAGGTCAAAAACCTTCTGTGTTGCAGGAGCCCCCCAGTCCCCTCTTATTTTTACCTGAGCCCGATTCGATCCAACGGTGTGCATCTCCCCCGCAGTGAATAAGCACAACCTAGGCACACAGTTAACCCTTTGATCCCCCCTGATGTTAACTCCTTCCCAGCCAGTGTCATTAGTACAGTGACAGTGCATATTTTTAGTACTGATCACTGTATCGGTGTCACTGGTCCCCAAAAATTGTCACCTAGTGTCAGATTTGCCAACCACAATGTCGCAGTCCTGCTAAAAATTGCTGATCGCTGCCATTACTAGTGAAAATAATTAAAACATTTTTTTTAAAAAAAATTCCATTAATATATCCCATAGTTTTTAGCCGCTATAACTTTTGTGCAAACCAATTAATATTCGCTTACTGGAATTTTTTTTTAACCAAAAATATGTAGCAGAATACAAATTAGCCTAAAGTGATGAATACATTTGGCTTTTTTACATTTTTTTTTTTTTTAATTATTTTTTTTATTTGATATGTTTTATAGCAGAAAGTAAAAAAAATATTGTGCCTTTCAAAATGGTCGGCTTTTTTTGGTTATAGCACAAAAAAAAAAAAAAAAAAAAACGCAGAGGTGATAAAATACCACCAAAAAAAAGCTCTATTTGTGGGGAAAAAAAAGACAAATTTTATTTAGGTACAGCGTTGCACGACCGCGCAATTGTCAGTTAAAATAATTCAGTGCCGCATCACAAAAAATGGCCTGGTCACGAAGGGGGTAAACCTTCCGGGGCTGAAGAGGTTAAAGACAGTTAAGTAGTTCTAGAGGCAGGAGGTTTTTTTTTTTTTTTTTTTTACCTTAACCACTTAAGCCCCGGAGGATTTGGCTGCTAAAAGACCAGGGCCTATTTTGCGATTCGGCACTGCGTGAATTTAACAGACAATTGCGCGGTCGTGCGACACTGTACCCAAATGAAATTTAAGTCCTTTTTTCCCCACAAACAGAGCTTTCTTTTGGTGGTATTTGATCACCTGTGCGATTTTTATTTTTTGCGCTATAAACAAAAAAAAAAAGAGCGTCAATTTTGAAAAAATAATATTTTTCAAATTTTTTTATATGAAATTCCCCCCCCCCCCCCCCCCAAAAAAAAATGTAAAAAATCAAATTTTTTTTAACATTTTAGCACAATTTGTTTTCTGCTACATATTTGTGGTAAAAAAAAAAAAAAACGCAATAAGCATATTTTGATTGGTTTGCACAAAAGTTATTGCGTTTACTAACTAAGGGAAAGATTTATGTCATTTTTATTGTTTTTTTTTTTTTTTAACTAGTAATGGCGGCGAACTGCAATTTATTTTGCGGGACTGCGATATTGCGGCGGACATATCGGACCCTTGACTGACATTTTTCTTTGACACTTTTGGGGGTACCAGTGACATTACTACAGTAATCAGTGCTATAAATATGCACTGTTACTGTAAAAATGACACTGGCAGGGAAGGGGTTAACTTTATTAGAGATCCAGGGGTTCAGCGTGTCCCTAGGGGCGTGCGTCTAACTGTGGGGGGCGTGGCTTGTGATGTAACCACAGAGACATACGATCCTACATAGCAGGATCGTATGATCTCTGCTGTTACACCAGGGAGAAGGACAGACGGTTGTGTTTACATCAGCCGCCTGCCTTTCTCCCTCTCCACCGGGAGATCGCGAGTGACCGGCGGATATCGGAGCCGCCGTCACTCGCGCGGGGATGGCCGTGAACAAACAGGGGCGGGAGCTCGCCCCCTACAGGCTCCTGGGCGAGCCACGTAGTACTACGTCGATTTGCCCAGGAGGGGCTCACTGCCGCAGTAAATGTACTTGCGGCGGTCGGCAAGTGGTTAATGCACTCTATGCAATAGGTCTCGTTTACACTGCTGCGATTTTCCAGGGTTGCAAAAGTGTGCGAAAACGATTCCCCATTAAATCCTATGTAACTTACCATGGCGGGTGCGCTGCGTTTTGAAAAATCCTGCATGCTGCATCTTTGGTGCAGTTTTTCAAAAGTACACCTTCCATGGTAAATCAATGGGAATGCAACAAAATCTCACAAAAGTGAATCAATGTAAAAAGGGTCCTTAACCACATCAAGACCGCCCACCGCACATTTACTGAGGCAGGCTGCCTCTCCTGCGCAAATTGATGTAGCCCTACGTCGGTGCTGGGGGGGGGGGGGGGGCGGCTAGGCAGCGGGGAAGCCGATGCATGGGGCTGGCGGCCACAATTGCCGCCGGGCACCCGCGATCGCTCCCTGCTGAGAGAGAAGGACGGTCAGCTGTTGTAAATGCAGCTGACCGTTCTCTTTGAAATGATCACAGAGTACCTGTGATCCTTCTATGTAGGATCACAGGTCTCTATGGTCATTTCACAAGCCCATCCCCCATACAGTTAGAAAACACTCCCCTAGGCTCACAATTAACCCTTTGATCACCCTTAGGTTAACCCATAGCTCCCAGCTGTCCCTGATTTTGAGGGACTGTCCCTCATTTGAAACAAATTCCCTCTTTTCTCCCCATTTGTCCCTAATTTTGGTCTGATCTATATAGTTGTATAAAAAAATGCACTATTTATCTTTCTAAAGGTGTATCCCAGAAATAAACCTTTCATCTAATTTCTAAATTGCTGTAAATTCCAAAAGCCAATATAAAAAGTAATAGTAGTGGTAAAAAAGCACTTGTGGGTTTAACCAATCTTTTTTTTTTTTTTTGTACAATTCTCCTTTAAGGGGGCGTGGCAGGGGGTGTGCCCTATGCCTACACACTTTTGCTAGTGGATGTCCCTCACTCCCATCTCAAAAAGTTGGGAACGTATGCCTTAACCCCTTCAATACCAGTGTCATTATTACAGTAACAGTGCATATTTTTAGCACTGATTACTGTATTAATGTCACTGGTCCCCCCAAAAGTGTCAAAAATGTCAGTTAGGGGTCGGATCTGTCCGCCACAATGTCGCAGTCCCGCTAAAAATCGCAGATCGCCGCCATTACTGTTAAAAAATAAAAATAAAATAAATCTTTCCCCTAGTTTGTAGACGTGATAACGTTTGTGCAAACCAATCAAAATGCGCTTATTGCCATTTTTTTACCAAAAAAGTATGTAGCCGAATACAAATTGGCCTAAAAGGATGAAAATTTTAGATTTTTTACATTTTTTTTTTTTATTTTTTTCCTTGCGGGAAATGTTATATAGCAAAATGTGAAAAATAGTGTTTTTTTTTTTTTTTTTGAGAATTGTCGCTCTTTGTTTATAGTGCAAAAAATTAAAATCGCACAGGTGATCAAATACCACCAAAAGAAAGCTCTATTTGTGGGAAAAAAAGGACCTCGATTTTATTTGGGTACAGCGTTGCACGACCACGCAATTGTCCGTTTAACGCAGTGCCGAATGGCAAAAAAATTGCCTGGTCATTAAGAGGAAAAATCCTTCCGGTCCAGAAGTTAAGGTAAAAAGAAGAAAAAAGAAATAAAAACCTGTTTATAGCTCTCTCCACCCCCCCCCCCTAATACTTACCTGAGCCTGATCTCGATCTAGCGATGTGCATGAGAGCAGTGGGGGCCATCCGCTCCTGCTGCTGTCAATTACAGCCAGTAAGGACAGGGGGAGGGCTAAGCCGAGCTGCGCGTCAAAGGACACACAAAGCGCAGCTCAGGATCAAGCACATGTGGGTGTCCCCCTAGGAAGTGGCTAGCTATGGGGGCACTCAGAGGAGAGGAAGAGCCAGGCGCACCAGGTAAGTTGAACATCTTATTAAAAAAAAATAAAAAACAAACATTAAAAGTTCTTTAAATCCTTCCATGTGTAGAGGGCAGTTAGGATGATAAATAGGGACATGACAGGAGGTGGTTTGTTTTATTATATACCCGATATTCCACATACTTTACCTGGAGGCAGGGAGCTCATATTCCGTCTCAGACACTGCTAGAAGAAAAAAAGTATGTAGGTTATACAGACAAACCAAAACCTCTGTAAACATTTTGAGAGAATCTACAGGAAAAAAATAAAATATTTTACATAAGGGGCCCATTTATAACAAAAAAAATCACAGCAGAGCTCATGTCTGTATTGGGCCCTGTGACGGATCGCCTGGCACCCAGCCTGGGTGCCTCTGTCAAGAGACAGCTTCCTCCACTCTGGGACCAGGAATTATAGCTGAGCATTGCACCCAAGAACTAGACAACACAAACACTAACGTAGGTGCAAACTGAAGCTGACTTTATTGTAAATTCACACAAAATATATAACACAAAATCAGGTAAGAGCTTGATCGCATTATCCTAAACAATGCAAACTGTAAACAGTAATGTCAGTACATCTAATGAAAAACGGGGCAAATAGAAGGAAGACGGGTGTTCAAGGATGGCCTCTTAATACATTGAATTCAACAGATAACATACATGATCTAAAAGATTTATCTCTTTATTACAAAACCATTAGATTAAAAAACACACACACACACACACACACACTGTGAAATCTAATTCCACCATGTAACATATAAAATTAAATGAGGCAACGGTCAGATGGATAGAAAAATCACCTACGTGTTTCGTGGTCACAGCCACTTCCTCAGGGTTTATTCCATCTGTATCGGTTATCACCTGTGTCCCTGGTTTCCATATTCTGCCTCCCCATAACCTAAACTGACACAATGAACCCTATAGGTATGTCATTAATTTTTTAATTTTTCTGATTTTATTTTTATATATATATATATATATATATATATATATATATATATATATATATATATATATATTATTATTTTTTATTTTTATTTTTTTATTTGTCTTCCTTATCTCATAGGAATAGGGGGGTTATTCCTTATATGTATGATTTATGTATAAAAGATGTATTGACCTTTTATGTCTATTTAATTGTTGATACTAGGCACCTTGGCAGATGAAGAGATTTTGAAGCCCTGAAGAAGCGGCTGTGACCACAAAAAGCGTAGGACATTCTTCTATCCGTCTGACCATTACCTCATTGCTTTTATATGTTACATGGTGGAACTATATTCCCAAGTGTGTGTGTTTCAATTGTAATGTTTTGTAATAAAGAGATAAATCTTTTAGATCATGTATGTGGATTGTTGAATTAGATATATTACCCACTTCTGGACTGGAAGGATTTATCTTAATTACTGGGCATTTTTTTGCGATTCAGGACTGCGTTATTGTAACGGACAAATGCGCGTTTGTGCGATGCTGTACCCAAATAAAATTGATGTCCTTTTTTTCCCCATAAGTAGAGCTTTCTTTTGATGGTATTTGATTACCTGTGCGATTTTTACTTATTGTGCTATAAAACAAAAAAAAAAAAAACACAATATTTTCACATTCTGCTATATAACATTCCCCAATTTTTTTTAAAAAATTAAATTTTTCATAATTTTAGGACAATTTGTATTAAAAATTATGTATAAAAAAATTCCCAAAAAGTGTATTTTGATTGGTTTGCACAAAAGATATCGCGTCTACAAACTAGGGGAAAGATGTATGTCATTTATTTATTTTTTAATAGTAATGGCGGCACTCTGCGATTTTTAGCAGGACTGCGACACTGCGGCAGACAGATCAGACCCCTACCTCACATTTTTGACACTTTTGCTGGGGGACCAGTGACATTACTAGAGTAATAAGTGCTAAAAATATGCACTATTACTGTACAAATGACACTGGCAGGTAGGGGTTAACACAGTGGTGATCAAAGGGTTAAGTGTGAGCCTAGGGTGTGTTTTCTAACTGTATGGGGGAGGGACTTGTGGAATCAACACAGAGACCTGTAATCCTAATAGGAAGATCACAGGCGCTCTGTGTTCATTCCAGAGAAAAAAAACGGTATGCTGTGTTTACAACAGCTGACCGTCGTCCTCTCTCAGTAGGTAACGATCGCGGGTGCCCGGGGGCAATCATGGCCGCTGGCATCCCTGCTGCCTAATGGGGGTGGGCGTGCGCCTCCAGCAGCGCACACGCGCACCCAGGAGCGCTCTTGCGAACCACCGTACCTTTACGGTATATATGCAGTGGGCGGTCAGCAAGTGGTTAAGAGAACATCCTTGAACACCCGTCTTCCTTCTATTTGCCCCATTTTTTTTATATAAATATATTGGGTTGATGGCCTCTGAATATTAGGCTGGATTAGCTACTACTTACCCTATGTCTAGGCTTCTCCCACAAGATATTCTGTCTGTACAGTACATCTTATGAACAGCTAACAAAAAGCAAGCTAATTAATATATGACATCCCATAATAGTTTGGTAACGAGGTAAGGTGGACACAATACTAGCAGACAGACAGACACAATAGGAGACTCAATTACCAATGGGAATTCACACCTAGGAGGCACGCAATGGGGAATTATACCATGAGAGAAAGACACCTTAACAAACATATTATAGCAGGAGACCCCAGCATCAGGTTGTTTTGAGTTAATTATATAACCAGTGACGTCAGAAGGAGTGGTGCCACTGGGTGACGTAGCCGGGTGGCCCCGCCCCTTGCCTATATAGTAAATGCCAAAGGCATACGGCGGGAGGCCTCCCAGGTGGCGAGATCATTTTTTTTTTTTTTTCTACTTTTTGGGTTTGACGATGGATTTACCTAAGTGGACACTAATTTTTAATAAAGGACTTGTCAAAAACTGTTTCTTGTGGTTATTACGTTGACACTTTTTTTGGTGAATGGGTAGGGGTACTATGTACAAAATATCCATTCACATAGGGCGAGGGAGGGTGGGCCCCTTGGTTAAAGGGGGCTTCCAGATTCTGATAAGCCCCCTGCCTACAGACCCCAACAACCACAGCCTAGGGTTGTCGGGAAGAGCCCCTTTTTCCCCATCAACATGGAGATAAGAGGCTTTTGGTTTGAGTGGGGAGGGTTGGGCAATGCCCCCTCTGCTCAAAAGCACCACCTTCCATGTTGAGGGCATGGGGCCTGGTATGGTCACCACAGCCCAGGGTTGTCGGGAAGAACCCCTTGTCCCCATCCACATGGAGAAAAGGGGCTTTTGAGTGGGTTGGGTAATGCCCCCTCTGCTCAAAAGCACCCACCCCCTCCCCTTTCATGTTGAGGGCATGTGACCTGGTATGGTTCAGGAGGGGGGCACTCCTCATCCATGCCCATCAGTGCCTCCTCATCAGTGCCACTCAGTGCAGCCCCATCAGTGCCCGTCAGTGAAGGAAAACATGTAATTCTTTACAACAGAAACTTTTTCAAAAATGTTGGTCTTTTTTAATTGGTTTAGCAAAAACAAAAAACAAACACTTGATCAAATACCACCAAAAGAAAGCTCTATTTGGGGGGAGGATTAAAAAAAAAAAAAAAAATGTATTTTGGGTACAGTGTTGCATAACCACACAATTGTCATTCAAAGTGTGACAGCACTGAAAGCTGAAAATTGGTCTGGGCAGGAAGGGGGTAAAAGTGTCCGGTATTGAAGTGGTTAAAAGTCTCTACAGTTTATCATGTCACCTAAACAGAAAGTGGTTCTATGTTTTTAAAGGTGTCACCAGACAAAAGGGGAGTATGCGGAGAGCAAAATACAATGCAGCGCTCTCCTGACCCATCTCCGATAAAGTGTGCCGTACAAGAATTTTGAATAAATTCCCGACCGAAGACCACATACGGCGAAAGTTGTTTTTTTTTTTGTTTTTGGTTTTTTTTTTTGTGTTTTTTTTTATCTTTAGAAAAGCTCCGCCTTCTGTTGTTACAAGCTGAGCAAGAAATGTGACATACCTGACATACTAAACACTCAGCACTTCTCTGAAGGGCAGAATTACTTTTAACAATGAAACAGCAAATAATGTCCAGAAAAGAAACTGACTGTAAGATTTACTGAATCCCCTTTCTGGTCTGTTGGTAAATTTCCCCTAATTTCCTGTTCTAGAATGCAAATACATGGGAGGTAAACAGTGCTATAAATATGCACTGTTACTGTAAAAAAATGACACTGGCCGGGAAGGGGTTAACTTTATTGGCGATCAGTGGGTTAAATGTATCCCTAGGGTCGTGATTCTAACTGTGGGGGGGGGGGGGGGGACGTGGCTTGTGATGTAACCACAGAGACAAAACGATCCTACATAGCAGGAACGCATAGACTCTGTACTTGCATCAGGGAGAACGACAGGCGGCTGTGTTTACATCAGCCGTCCGTCCTTCTCCCTCTCCTGTGGAAGATCGCGAGTGGCAGGCGGACATTGGAGTTCAAGCGTGCGGAGAGGTCAGTGAACGAGCGGGGGGCGGTAGCGCGCCTCCGGCGGGGCGCACGCTCGCCCCCTACAGGCTCCTGGGCGAGCGACGTAGGTCTACGTCGCTTTGCCCAGGAGCGGCTGACCGCCGCAGTAAATAGTCGTGCGGCGGTCAGCAAGTGGTTGAAGGGCTCAGGATTTTTTTCTTTTAGCAAATAAATGTAAAACTGATAACTATAAGGCTCCATGTACACGGGACGTTGTTAAAAGTCCCTTTGAATGCTGGAATTTTTAGGACGTTTGAAACGTCCGTTCGGTCACGTTTGTACCCGCGTTTAGCAGCGTTTGCGGGCGTTTGCGTTTAGAAGCGTTCCTAGAGGTCAAAAAAATTATTCCCCTTTAAAATGGAAAAACGCGAACGCTAAACGCGGGTCATCGCGTTCGGACGCGTTTGTGCATTTGAAACGCTGGGAAACACACGTTCGAACGCAAATAATTGCGTTCTAAAAACAGTCCCTGAACGCAACTGCCTGCAAATGACTGTAAACGACCTGGTGTACATGGACAGATAAGATAAAATGTAGATGTGTTCAGGGGCTTCTGAAAAAAACGCCCAACTGCTCCTAAACGGCCATTTCCAGCGTCCCGTGTACATGGAGCCTAAGGCCTCATGCACACAGGACATTTTTACAGCGGCTGTTTTTGGCGTTCGACGTTTTTTTCTGCAGCCAATAAACTCCCCAGCATGTTCTCCTATGTCTCCATACACACACAGGCTGTTATCAGCAGTTTTTTGTCAGGGGCGTTTTCTGGCTGGAGAAAAAAAAAACCTGAAAACTGGTGGGTTTTGAGTGGCGTTTTACAGCGGTAAAAATGCTCTAACATCAAAAAATGCTGATAAACACCAAAAAAAACAACGCTGCTAACTGACGTTTTTTGATGCTTTTTATTCCATTGCTTTTTTTAACCACTTAAGCCCCGGAGGATTTGGCTGCTAAAAGACCAGGGGGTATTTTGCGATTCGGCACTGCGTGACTTTAACGGACAATTGCGCGGTCGTGCGACGCTGTACCAAAACGAATTTGGCGTCCTTTTTTTCCCACAAACAGAGCTTTCTTTTGGCAGTATTTGATCACCTGTGCGATTTTTTGATCACGCGCTATAAACAAAAAAAGAGCGTAAATTTTGCAAAAATAGCAATATTTTTCCCTTTTTTTTATATGAAATTCCCCCCAAAAAAAATGTAAAAATCAAAATTTTTTAACATTTTCAGCCAATTTGTTTTATGCTACCTATGTTTGGTAAAAAAAAAATCGCAAAAAGCGTATTTTGATTGGTTTGCGCAAAAGTTATTGCGTTTACTAACTAAGGGAAAGATTTTTGTCATTTTTGTTGTTTTTTTTTTAATGCGTAATGGCGGCGATCTGCGATTTTTTTTGCGGTACTGCGACATTGCGGCGGACAGATCGGACCCTTGACTGACATTTTTGACACTTTTGGGGTTACCAGTGACACTTCTACAGTATTCAGTGCTATATATATATGCACTGTTACTGTAAAAATACACTGGTAGTGAAGGGGTTAACTTTATTTGAGAGGGAGGGGCTGTGTGTGTCCCTAGGGGCGTGATTCTAACTGTGATTGGCTGTGGCTTCAGCTGTATGCAGAGTGATCAACGGATCTACATAGTAGATCCATATAATCATCTCTCATACAGAGGGGAGAATGACAGGCAGCTTGTTTACACAAGCTGCCTGACTTTCTCCCTCTCCCCCGCCGATCGCAGAGTGGCCGGCGGACATCGGGTCCGCCGTTCACACGCGCGGAGGGGTCCGTGACCACGCGGGAACGCGCCTCCGGCGGCACGCGCTCGCTCCCTAGACCCTCACAAGCTAGTGACGTAGCCCTACGTCACTTTGCCTGTGAGGGGCTGACCGCCGCCGTAGATAGTCGTGCGGCGGTCGGCAAGTGGTTAAAGCGGTGTTCCGGGCACAAAAATCGACCTTTTTTTTTTGTGCCCATCCGCTTGGTCTCCTTCACCTGAAAAGGAATGGGATAGTTAGGCATTTTTTTTTTTCACTCACCTTGTAATTGTAGATTGGAAATACTCACCTATTCTCTACTTCCTCCCTCTGTGCCGCGGCTCCGCCGTCACTTCCTGTCTTGCGATGATTCCTGGGAGATGAATGTCATCGCTCCCAGGAATCAATGCGCTCGTCACTTCTGGGGCGCCGCTCCGGATGTGACGAGAGGGGCCGGTGCAGGCGCATTCTGGGAGAAGAAGACGCGGAAGAGGACCGCAGAAGAGGATCGCGCCGGCTTCAGCTGCCCACAACAGAGATGGTAACGCTGGAGAAGACATTTTCAAGGTAAGTATTTCTTCTTGTAGGTAAGTGCGAACCGGGACAGATCAGAGGCTAGCCATTGTGGAATGTGCTAGCCATGACTGTCCCGGGGGTATGTTCACTGAAAGAAAGTTTTCGTGCCCGGAACTCCACTTTAAGCCTGGGTTGTGTTTGGAGGTGTCGTTGATGGAACACACTGGTGCATGCTGAACACCGCATGTGATTATCACCAAAAACGCACCGCATTCCCAGAGATGTATAGTAACGAAGTAGAACTACTTAAGTATTGTACTTAAAGCGGAGTTCCACCCAAAAGTGGAACTTCCGCTTTAGGGAGTCCTGACCCCCCGACATGCCACATTTGGCATGTCATTTTTCGGGGGGGGGGGGGGGGGGAGCGGGTACCTAGTTTTGACAGGTACCCGCTCCCACTTCCGCTCGGAGCGCCGCGGCGCCCTGAGCGGAAGTTCTCCTCTCCCCCTCCCTCCCTGCAATCTTCTGGGACACGTCAGAGGTCCCAGAAGATTGCCGCCCAATCACGGCGCGCAGCGCCACTCGCGCATGCGCAGTGGGTACCCGGCTGTGAAGCCGCAAACTAACAGCCGGGTGCCCACAGCAGTGATGCCGGCGCCGAGGGAGAGGATCGAGGCTGCCGCATCGCTGGACCGTTGGACAGGTGAGTAAATGGCTGGAACTCCGCTTTAAGTACCGAAATGCGGTATCTGTACTTTCCTAGAGTAGAATTTTTTTCTCCTTACTTCACTACATTTTTTCGATGATTTCGATACTTCTACTCCGATATTTTTTTTTGTGCTGCATAGTTACTCGTTACAATTATAAAAATTACCACTGCCAGAACAGTAGATGGCAGGTTTCAAGAAGCTCAAAACATGTGTATTATCAGCGCATACGAAAATAAATGCTACTGTATGTATAAATAAAAGCTGCATTTGAAATAATAAAAAACAATATGATGTTCAAACTTTTGACTTCTTTCTTTAATAACTACATAACACAGTACTTGTACTTTTACTTTCAGTACTTGAGTAGAATTTTTTTTTCAAAACTACTGGTACTTTTTACTTTTAGTACTTAAGTAGCAATTTTTAAAAAAAAACTACTTGCAATACCTAAGTAAAAAAAATGTTGAATACTTTAGTACTTCCACTTAAGTAACTTTTTATGCGAGCACTTCCACTTCTACTCAAGTCACTTTTTGATTGAGCACTTGTACTTTTACTCAAGTAGAAATTTCAAGTACTTTATACAAGTCTGCGCATTCCTGTGCACATCACATGTGATGTCTGTGCGATGTGATTTGAGCCAAATATTTTGTACGGGTCAAATTGCATCACATATGCACCATAATGACGTAGGACCCTTTTTTCTCCGCACCTAATCGCATTACACACAATGTTGATATATGCCTATTGATGAATTTGCATCTTTGTACTTTGTGGTATGCGGATTTATTTTTATAGTGATGAATTTAAATTATTTTTCATTTGAGAGTGCTTTTACAATGTTGTTGTTTCCCATTTAAATTTTATATTAAATTATGATTTTCATTTGGATGGATATTTTATTACTTTTCGTACACGCGTTATGAATTTTAGTGGGATTTATCCACTTTCATATTTGGGCGCTGCATTTATTTTATATTACATTAACCACTTCAGCGCCGTATTTTTTACTTTCTGCTATAAAACATTCCCAATAAAAAAAATGTCAAAAATCTAATTTTTTTATCAGTTGAGGCCAATTTGTATTCTTCTACATATTTTTGGTAAAAAAAAAATCCCAAAAAGCGTATTTTAATTAGTTTGCACAAAAGTTATAGCGTTAAACTACAGGATAGATTTTTGGAATTTTTAATAATTTTTTTTTTTTATTAGTAATGGCGGCGATCAGCATTTTTAGCAGGACTGCAACATTGCGGCGGACAGATCGGACCCCTAACTGACATTTGACACTTTTGGGGGTACCAGTGACATTACTACAGTAATTAGTGCTATACATATGCACTGTTACTGTAATAATGGCATTGGCAGGGAAGGGGTTAACATTGGGGGTGATCAAAAGGGGTTGATGTATGCATAAATATGCTTGCTGACTGTGGGGGGGGGGGGGGGGGGGCTCTGACAGGCATGGAGAGATCGGGGTTGTAGCTTGGCTGAAACTCCTGATCTCTCCCTGCCTGTCTGACAGTAGATCCGCCTGCTTTGTTTACATAAGCAGACGGGTCTTCTGTCAGTTTCTCTGACGATTGCGGGAGGCTGGCGGCGATCGACGCCGCTCCTCCCGCTGTGTTTAAACACAGCGGGAGCGTGGCTCCGGCGGCACGTGTGCGCCGCCGGGACCTTGTGCACGAAATCACATAGTACTACACGATTTTACACAGCCGAGCAACCCTGCCGTAGGAATACTACGGTGGGTGGTCGGCAATAGGTTAAAGCATAATGACACCTGATGGGAAAAAGGAATGAAACCATCCCAATGATCCAACACGCCCCCCGCAGGATGGGGAGCACATTGCAGCCATCACTTTCCCAGATAAAACGTCTTCATGGATGAACGCAGGGAGCGACAATCCTGGCGTTGTGTGGATATCGCAGTGCTGAGTTTACAGTCACAACATTGCTGTCCGAACGGTGGGCAGGACACAAAGCTGTGTTTGTCTTCTATTTATTGAGATAATCAGATTCCATGTCCCCAGTGGGAAGGGTGGGGGTGGGGGTATGTTCTGCCAAAAGCACTTCACAGAACCATTTAATTTCTTTCTGGTACAAGCCGGTGTAGGCGACGTCCTGTTCCCGACTGATTTCCAAAGAGCTCGGAAGTGTCCTCTTCTGTTCCAAAATTGCTAACCGATTTCACTGCACACTGTGAGCTTCTCACAATGTGCATTAGAAGCTGCAGCAAGTCAGATAGAGCCCCGCCTCATTTCCTTGCTGATGGACATCCAGCATCATCTAACCCTTTCCTCTCCAGCTTAACTGCCCCTGGCTCACCCCTTTCATTTATTGGATTTCAGTTCTTTCAATCATGGAGGCTCAATATCACATGATGTGGGCATTGCCTAGAGTGGTCTGCATGCAAGTGAATGCTGCCTAGTAATCAGGGCTGGGACAAGGGGTGGGCAGGAGGGCAAGTTGCCCTGGGTACAGTGAAGCAAAGGGACAAAAAAAATAAATGGAGCAGGGCTGTACACCCATTCTACGGCATATATTAAATAGTGGGGGAGGGGGGCGCAATTCTGCATCCTTGCCCTGGGTGGTGGAGGACCCTTGTCCTAGTACTGCTAGTAATACCCACTCCTCCAGGCTGACATCCACCCATCATAGTTACATAGTAGTTGATGTTGAATAAAGACAATAGTCCATCCAGTCCAACCTGTGTAGGTGTGTGTGGCTGTAATCATCTCTCATACCCCTGAATGTTCTGATCCTTGAGATGTAAGTCTAAGAGTCTTTTGAAAGCCACCATACTTCCCGCAGAAACCACCTCTTGTGGTAGAGAATTCCACAATCTTGTAGCCCTAACAGTAAAGAACCCCCCACGTTGCCTGAGGTTAAAACGCTTCTCCTCTAATCGCATTGTATGCCCTCGAGTCCTCATGCAATCCTTGCGACTGAATAGCTTTTTTTCTAAGCTGAGATCACCATTGAGGTATTTATAAATTGCTATCATGTCCCCTCTCAGGCGTCTCTTCTCCAGGGAGAATAAATCAAGCGATTGCAGACGCTCTTCATAATTAACCGCTTGCCGACCGCCGCAAGTAGATTTACTGCGGCGGTCAGCCCCTGCCAGGCAGAGTGACGTTAATTAACGTCACTAGCCTGGGAGGGTCTGGGGAGCGAGCGCGCGCGGAGGCGCGCTCCCGCTCCAGCGCGGTCACGGACCCCCCCCCGCGCGTGTGACTGGCGGACCCGATGTCCGCCGGTCACTCGGCGATCGGCGGGGGAGAGAGAGAAAGTCAGGCGGCTTGTGTAAACAAGCCACCTGTCATTCTCCTCGGTGTAAAGACACTGATCACACGGATCTACTATGTAGATCCGTTGATCAGTGTCCTTACAGCTCAAGCCACAGCCAATCACAGTAGTAAGCACGCCCCTAGGGACACACACAGCCCCTCCCTCCCAAATAAAGTTAACCCCTTCACTACCAGTGTATTTTTACAGTAACAGTGCATATATATAGCACTGATTACTGTAGAAAGGTCAGTGGTAACCCCCAAAAATGTCAGTCAAGGGTCCGATCTGTCCGCCGCAATGTCGCAGTACCGCAAAAAAAAAAAAAAAAAAAAATCGCAGATCGCCGCCATTACGCGTTAAAAAAAAAAAAACAACAACAAAAATGACAAAAATCTTTCCCTTTGTTAGTAAACGCGATAACTTTTGCGCAAACCAATAAAAATACGCTTTTTGCAATTTTTTTTACCAAACATAAGTAGGATAAAACAAATTGGCCGAAAAGGTTAAAAAATTTTGATTTTTACATTTTTTTTTTGCGGAATTTCATATAAAAAAATGTGAAAAATATTGCTATTTTTGCAAAATTTACGCTCTTTTTTTGTTTATTGCGCAAAAAGTAAAAATCGCACAGGTGATCAAATACCACCAAAAGAAAGCTCTGTTTGTGGGAAAAAAAGGACGTCAAATTCGTTTAGGTACAGCGTCGCACGACCGCGCAATTGTCCGTTAAATTCACGCAGTGCCGAATCGCAAAATACCCCCTGGTCTTTTAGCAGCCAAATCCTCCGGGGCTTAAGTGATTAAGGTCCTCCAATCCCCTAATTAGTTTAGTTGCCCTTCTCTGGACTCTCTCCACCTCCTGAGGACTGGCGACCAGAACTGGACAGAATACTCCAGATGCGGTCGGACTCGGACCAGAGTTTTATAAATTGGTAGGCATTCTGATATTTGCAAAACTCCTCCCATTGCTTAAATCAGGACTGAGGGCTCTTGAGAGGAGTACTGAGGCATCTGTGCTTCCTTATGCAATGCAGACAGATCCTGACTAGTGGGAGGGGTTGGAAGGATGCTGTACATAGCTTCCGGAAAACATCAAAGCACCCTGCTGGCACCTCCCACCAGAAATGTTCTGCCTGCATTGCATAGAGAAGAGTAGAGACCAAGTGATGACATCACCAGGACTCTGCCCTTCACTTTGGGGGGGGGGGGGGGGGGGAGGATTGGGAATCACATTCTTTAATCTCAGGGGCTCTTGTTGGGACTTGGGACCTGTTGTCCTCCACTAGTTGAGGTGAGCAATATCCTCAGCTCTGAGGGGTTCATGCTGGGACAGTGGGACCTGTAGCCCTTTACTAGTTAGGGGGGAGTGGTGTGATACATCCTAAGCGCTGAGGGGTTCATGTTGGGATCTGTAGTCCTTCACTTATGGAGGGGGGGTAACGTCCTTAAAAGTGAGGGACTACAAGTCTCTGAGATCCATCCTTGTGACCTCCTTCCATCCCTCTGCAGGTGTCATCTGCTGCCAGCTCATGCTCCCTAATGACACACATGTTTTATATAATCCGCCTCACCTCAGGCAGGTGCAGGACGACTCTTCCTCCCTTCCCTCTGAGAGGCGCATGCAGCTGCTCTGGAGAAGATGGAGGGAGGAGGTGGATGGAGCCAAAATCTCCTAGGCGGGGAGGAGGTAGTATTTAAATCCTCCTTCCCCCCCTGAATGCTGGGGCCTCAGCCTCCGAGGTGCTCTCCTCCTCGTGCTGTCACTGGTTGCTAGACCCCAGGCGAGCCTAGCAACCAGTGCGGGCAATAGAGGCCACCGGTGCAACAAGAGGGTCTCGGCCGTCAGGAACACATTCTGAAGCAATGTGCGAGTAAATCGGAGCCGCTGCTGCTGACGGGCTGGAGGGCATCCTGTGCACCCTCTGAGGATCGGCCCTGCTGCCAGGTATCCATAAGGCGAGATTGCTACTTCCTGAATAGCCAGTGGAAGGGGGATTTAAAAAAATAAATAAATACCACCCTGCAACTGCAAGCTAAGCATCTGGCTTGTGGTTGCAGCACAGCTCCATTCTCTTGCATGGGTCGCATCTGATTGTGATGCTGCCTGCCACATGCTGAATGATTTTTGCCACGGCGCAAAGCATTGTGGGAATATGTACTAGATCCCTTGCCAATATTGCACAATCTAGGTGGTCGGTCAGAGGGGTAAAAATGTGAATCAACTGTCTGTTTTTACTGCCACCTGTGTGAATAATGCTTCATTCTCTGTGTGGAAACCGTGGTCTCTCTGCAGAGGTCCGACATACTCCCTGTTGAGTAAGAGCCAGAGTTATAGGTCTGACCTAGCAGGGGGCATGTTGGATCTCTGCAAACAGGTCACTGCTTCTACACAAAGTCTAATTCTGCAGCTTGCTGGCAGAGCTATAAGGTTGGACCTAGCGGGAGCCATGTTGGATCTCTGCAAGGAGGCCACTGCTTCTACACAAAGTCCCACTCTGCAGCATGCCAAAAGGGAAAAGACTTTTTACTTGGGTCTCTCTGCAGAGGTCCGACATACTCCCTGTTTAAACAAAGCCAGAGCTTTCCAATCAGCAGGAAGCATGAACTATGCTGGTTGAAGAGCTATAGGTTTGACCTAGCAAGGCGCGTTGGATCTCTGCAAAGAAGCCACTGCTTCTACACATAGTCCCATTCTGCAGCATTCTGGCAGAGCTATAAGTCTGACCTAGCAGCGGATATGGTGGATCTCTGCAAAGAGGCCAATGCTTCTACACATAGTCCCACTCTGCAGCATGCCAACAGGGAACAGGCTTTTTACTTGGGTCTCTCTGCAGAGGTCTGACATACCCCCTGTTGAGTCAAAGCCAGAGCTCTCCAATCGGCAGGGAGCATGAACTTTTCTGGTTGCAAAGCTATAGGTTTGACCTAGCGGGGGCACATTGGATCTCTGCAAAGAGGCCACTAAGAGTCCCATTTTACAGCATGCTGGCAGAGCTATAAGTCTGACCTAGCAGAGGACATGTTGGATCTCTGCAAAGAGGCCAATGCTTCTACACATAGTCCCACTCTGCAGCATGCCGACAGGGAACAGGCTTTTTACTTGGGTCTCTCTGCAGAGGTCAGATACTGTTGAGTCAGAGCTAGAGCTCTTCAATGCGCAGGGAGCACAAACTTTGCTGGTTGCGGCACTATAGGTCTCACCTAGCAGGGGGCATGTTGGATTTCTGCAAAGAGGCCACTGCTTCTACACAAAGTCCAATTCTGCAGCATGCTGGCAGAGCTATAAGTTTGACCTGGTGGGGGCTATGTTGGATCTCTGTAAGGAGGCCACTGCTTCTACACCGAGTCGCTCTCTGTAGCATGCTGGCAGGGAACAGACTTTTTACTTAGGTTCAACATACTCCCTGTTGAGTCAGGGCAGAGCAATATGTCTGACCTAGCAGAGGGCATGTTGGATCTCTGCAAGGAGGCCACTGCTTCTACACAAAGTCCAATTCTGTAGCATGCTGACAGAGCTTTTAGTTTGAACCTAGCAGGGGCCATGTTGGATCTCTGCAAGGAGGCCACTGCTTCTACACCGAGTCCCACTCTGCAGCATGCTGGCAGGGAACAGACTTTTTTCTTAGGTTCAACATACTCCCTGTTGAGTCAGGAAAGAGCTATAAGTCTAACATAGCAGAGGGCATGTTGGATCTCTGCAAGGACGCCACTGCTTCTCCACAAAGTCCCACTCTGCAACATGCTGGCAGGTAACAGGCCTTTTACTTGGGTCTCTCTGCAGAGGTCCAACATACTCCCTGTTGAGTCAGAGCTCTCCAATCAGCAGGGAGCATGAACTTTGCTGGTTGCAGAGCTATAGGTCTGACCTAGCAGAGTGTATATTGGACCTCTGCAAAGAGGCCACTGCTTCTACACAAGGTCCAACCCTGCCACACACTTGCAGGAAAGAGGCTTTTTACCTGGGTTGTGGCTGTTTTATAAATAAAAACTTTAAGACTTTGCACACCTTTTTGTTTGATGCACTTGGAATGCATTTAGCTGATGTAAAGTGAAGGTTATATGAGGTTTTCATTTTTTTTTTTTAACTAAAACATTGCTTTTATTTGGCAACATAAAGCCCCAAATCTTCCCCTTACCCACCTGCAGGGCTCTGCTGCACCGCATTACATGGTGGAGCTGCAGACCAATAGCGAGTGAGGTCCACCTGTGGGGGTCTGGGCTCTTTGGATGGCGGCAGTCCAAGGGATTCGATAGAAGGTAAAGATTTTTCCCTCGGTGTCTTACTCCAATGCATATGCCACTTCGGTTTGCTTTTCACATCTACAAGAAAGTCAACAATTCAGTCTTACATCCTGACAATGAGCAAATATTAGACTTCCAGCTGAACTAGATATACATGTATAGCAATGTTGGGACAACTTTATTGCTGATCCCTACCAGGGATTTAAAGCGGAGTTCCGGCCTCGGAAACGTTTTTTCAATAAAAATCCCCCTGGGACAGTCAGGGCTAGTGCATTTCATAATGGATAGCCTCTGATCTGTCCCAGGTCGCACTTACCTTTTAGAAGTAATACTTTCCTTGAAAATTTCTTGTCCAGCGCTGCCATCTCAGGTGTGGGCAGCTGAAGCCAGGGCGTCCTCTTCGTCCCAGAATGCCCTGCACCGGCCCCGCTTGTCACTTCCAGGGCCGGTGCATCATCCCTGTACAGCTTCTGGGCATGCCCAGAAGCTGTTTAGCAAGGAATGATGTGCCTGCACCGGAACTGAAGAGCGGGCCCAGTGCAGGCGCATTGACTCCTGGGAGCAATGACGTTCAGTTCCCAGGAGTCAACGCAAGCAGGAAGTGACGGCGTGGGCCGTGGCCGCAGAGGGAGGAAGTAGAAGGAAGGTGAGTATACTTTCTTCAAAAACAAAGTAAGTAAAGAAAAAAAAAAGTCAGGACTATCCATTTCTTTTGCAGGTGAATGTCAGCAAGCTGATGGCCCAAAGTCGTTTTTGAGGCCGGAACTCCGCTTTAAGTCCTACCAGTACTATTAACACACTGACTGCTAAGGAGGAGGACCCGCCATCTTTAAAACCACACCACAATGCAATATATGGGCAGATATAAAATGCAGACATGAGGCCTCCCACCCATATAGGCCATATTAACAAGCAGAGCGGATATCATGATTACCACGCATTTATAGGTCTAAACTAGGGGTTTCCAAACTACGGCCTGCGGCAAGATTTAATCCAGCCACCTGATGTAAAGGGTGAGTCCAATGTAAGGAGGGAGTCTGTAGTAAGGGTAGCTTTAAGGCCCTGTATGAAGGCTCTGATAGGGACTCGGATGCAGGGGGGGGGGGGGGGGGGGAGTCACTGATGGGCTCAAGTTTATTTGGGACTTCTTTGCTCCGTTTTGCTGAAGCCTTTTTCTGTTCTGAATCAGGGGTCTCCAAACTGTTCACATTGTATATTTTACAAATATTCATGTGCTGAAAAAAGAAAAAGTTTACATCCAAGGGTCCCAGCAGAGCCCCACCTGTACATCCAGCTGTGCTAGCAGAGCCCCACCTGTACATCCATGGGTGCCAGCAGTGGCCCCCTCCCCTTGCACACCCCTGAGTGCAAGCAGAGCCCCCATGTACATTCATGGGTTCCAGCAGATTGCCCCCTAATATCCATGAGTTCCAACAGAGCCCCTTCAAACATACATGTTTGTCAGCAAAGCCCCCCTCCCCATACATCCATGAGAGGCCACCAGAGTCCCCCCATACATCCATATGCCAACAAGTCCCCCCGTACATCCATGGGGGCCGGCAGAGTCCCCCTGTACATCCATGGGGGCCGGCAGAGTCCCCTGTACACCCACGGGGGCCCGCAGAGACCCCCTGTACACCCACGGGGGCCGGCAGAGTCCCCCTGTACACCCATGGGGGCCGGCAGAGTCCCCCTGTACACCCATGGGGGCCGGCAGAGTCCCCCTGTACACCCATGGGGGCCGGCAGAGTCCCCTAGTCCATCCATGGGGGCCGGCAGAGTCCCCCTGCACATCCATGGGGGCCGGCAGAGTCCCCCTGCACATCCATGGGGGCCGGCAGAGTCCCCCTGTACATCCATGGGGGCCGGAAGAGTACCCCTGTACATCCACGGGGCCAGCAGAGTCCCCCTGTACATCCACGGGGCCAGCAGAGTCCCCCTGTACATCCATGGGGGACGGCAGAGTCCCCCTGTACATCCATGGGGGACGGCAGAGTCCCTCCGTACATCCATGGGGGCCGGCAGACTCCCCCTGTACATCCATGGGGGCCAGCAGAGCAGAACCCAGGGAGGTGAAGGCTGGCAATCCTAGCAACCAACTATAGTGAAAGGAAAAGAGGACGGGCACTAGGGAGTGTGGGAGGGATATGATTGGCTGACAGTGGATACGCCAATCACATCCACTGCCAGCCAGCCGGTGTATTTCAATGGACAGTTGCTGTGCCTGGGTAAAATCTTGTAGAGGGCCGGATGTGGCCCAGGGAGCCATAGTTTGGAGACCCCTACCATACACTATTAAAGAAAATCATTTTTTCTGTCTGTTGGAGATTTCCCCTCACTTCCTGTTTGGTAAAACACTGTCAGCAGGACAGGGAGTCAGAGGAAAGCTTTCCAATGAAGCCATGAATAGCAGATAAACCAGACAGAGGTTCTGATCCTTCGCCACTCCATCCAAAATCAGAAAGAACGTGTTTTAGCGGAAAGCCATTTCATTAAGGATGAGCAAAATTGTGAATTTGCATTACATTATTTTGGCTAGATTATCAATTTTTTCAAAAGCATTGGAGTTAATGGGGAGGTTCAATTGATACTCTTGGGATTTCATCATCCCTGCTGTGCTGAATGGTAGCATAGCATAAAGGCGAACACACCAGCTGCAATTCTGCTCTCTCTGTACCGATACCTCCCACCACCTCTTTGGAAAAATAGTGAGGAATACCTACCAGGTGGTTTGGGTGACTTGTCCACTTTGTTTGGACTTTGATCAGATGAAGAGATTTTTTGCTTGGGTTCCATGGATCTTGAGGGTTTAGGAATTGTGTTCGTGGATGGAGAGTTATTTTGAGGTTTTTGAGCATCATTGAAGGGTGATGGAGGTTCTAAGAGTATGTCAAGACTACTGTCGATAGCTTCATAAGTGTCTTGCTGAACAATCTCATACATCTCTGCACTATGGGGAGGCACTGGGTATGGAAAGGAGTCTTGAAGTTGAGGATTTCCACCGATGGGAGGCAGACGTTCTGCCTGGCTATGAAAATTGGAATCCACTACTTCATAGCACTCTTGGCCATCAGGCTGGCTCATCTCTGACCCAACAAAAGAAGACCTTGCAGAGAAAGAAGTTGGAGGCGTCTTCAGGGTGTCGTTAACAACTTCATAGCAATCTTGTGCATCCACCTGGTGGGTCTCCTTCACTGGAGGAGAAGAGGTTTTCTTTGAAAAGGGTAAAGCTTGAGATAAGTGAGCCAAGACTGGACGGGATTGTGTTGCTTTTGCCCTTATGGAGTCATCAACAACTTCGTAGCAATCTTGGGTGTCAGATTGATTGGTCTCCTTTGCTTGGGAAGACCTTAGGTTTGAAACATTTGAGATCTTGGGTTTTAGGGGAATTTGAGGTTTCCCGGAGGTTGAAGATGTAAAAGAGTCATCAATAACCTCATAGCATTCCTGGTTGTTAGATTGGTTGATGTCCGGACTTGGATGAAAGTTTGTATTCGATGAAGCCGACCAGGACTGTCTATAGGATTGTGGACTTCTTGAACACACCCCTTTCCCACTGGGCTGTGGGGGGTCTGTAATATGGAGGGTCTGTCTAAATCCCTTACTCAGCCTCATGTTTTGTTGCGAGTTGTTCTCAGAGGATTGTCTCTGAAGCACTGCCAGACTTGGCTTAGCTGCCACGTCAGGTTTTCTGGCGATCAGTGGTGGTACAGGCTTAGGTTTGTTCTCTAAAGCGGAGATGACCTCACAAAAGACTGGGTTAGAGCGCACATTGGATATGCTCCGTGGCCGAGAAGGGTTGGCTGGGGGGATGTTGGAGCAGCCGGGGTCTTTAAATTTGTCACGGATTGATTTGAAATCTGAAGGTTGTTCCTTAAGGGAAAACAGACATGTATGGGATTAGAACAGTTTCGATTATATGGTGAAATATTGTATCATTGTCATTGCAGAGCACTATTACACATCAACCTTTGTAAACCCGAAAACCGCTCATTACATTGAGCTCCACACCAATCCCCTCAAATAATTTTTTGTGCGTTCCCCAAATTCTTAATTTTTAATGCCCTTTTTCCTTCTTTTTTACTCGGCAGCTCATCCTATGAATAGCAGTTTTGCCGCTCACCCTGTGTACACCCCACACATGCTCAGTAGGGGGGGGTCACTGCCACTGTGTCTGCCTGGCACATGTGCACAGAGCTTCTGTAGAAAATGATGGGTCCTGGTGAAATATCAGGGGTCTAAACACCCAACGTCTCCTTTGAGAGAAAGAGATTGAGGACACAGATTCCTCAATCCTTTCTCTGCAGCCTCAGCTGCAGGGTTAATGAACAAGAAGTACTCTGTACAATTACAAAGGCTCCTTGTTTATCCACAAACTGAAACAATGTTAACACAGGGAGGGCCACAGGGGGATTGGTCTCACTCATGCTGGTCTGGGTCCCCCTGTTGAACCTATGGGGCCTGAGCCCCGTACAGCCTAGCTGACAGGAACAGTGAACCACGCCTAACAGGTGGCTCCAGCCACATGAACAAATCACTCATTCATGTAACTAAAATACCTGTGAGAATGGGCCTTAACCACTTCTGGACCGGAAGGATTTGCCCCCTTAATGACCAGGCCATATTTTGCGATTCGGCACTGCGCTACTTTAATGGACAATTGCGCGGTCATGCGATGCTGTACCCAAATAAAATTGATGTCCTTTTTTCCCCACAAATAGAGCTTTTTTTTGGTGGTATTTGATCACCTGTAGGATTTTTATTTTTTGCGCTATAAAACAAAAAAAAGACAATTCTGAAAAAAAAAAAATAAATAAATAAACAATATTTTTCACATTCTGCTATACAACATTTAAAAAAAAAAAAAAAATTAAAAAAATCAAAATTTAACATTTTAGGCCAATTTGTTTTCTGCTACATATTTTTGGTAAAAATAAATAAATGAATAAATCGCAATAAGCGTATATGATTGGTTTGCGCAAAAGGTATTGAGTCAACTAACTACGGGAAAGATGTAATTTTTTTTTTTTTTTTTTTTACTAGTAATGGCGGCGATCTGCGATTTTTTGCAGGACTGCGACATTGCGGCGGACAGATCAGACCCCTGACTGACATTTTTGACACTTTTAGGGGGACCAGTGACATTACTACAGTAATCAGTGCTAAAAATCTGCACTGTTACTGTAAAAATTGACACTGGCAGGGAAGGGGTTAACCCTGTGGGTGATCAAGGGGTTAAATGTTTACCTAGGGGCGTGTTTCTAACTGGGGGGGTGTGGCTTGTGAAATGATCACTGAGACCTGTGTTTCTACATAGAAGGATCACAGGAGCTCTGTGATCATTCCAGGGAGAAGAATGGTCAGCTATGTTTACAACAGTTGCCCGTCCTCTCTCAGCGGGGGAGCGATTGCGGGTGTCAGGCAGCAAACGGGGCGGCCTGCCCCGTTCATCTGAGTCCCCGGGGACGAGCGGGGGTGGGAGTGCGCCGACGCACGCTCGCCCCTAGCTGCAGGCGCGCAGGAGCGGCTGCCTGCCGCAGTATAAGTGCGGCGGGCGGTCGGCAACAAGTTAATTATGATTTTTTTAAATAGTTTTTTTACAATTTTAGTTTTTTAAAATGTTTACATTTTTTTTAAACCGCTGTGTGTGTGTCCCCTTGGTGAAATAGCAGGGGATCTAAATAGACACCCAACTCATTTTTGAGACAGAGAAGATTGAGGACACAGATGCCTCAGCTGCAGGGTGAATGAATAGAAAGCATGCTGTACAGAGGCTCACTGCATGTTCATTCACAAACCAAAGCACTGTAAACACAGGGAGGGCCACAGGGGGACTGGTTACAGTAATTGCACCCACTCCTGCTGGGCTGGCCCCACCCTGTTGAACTTATGGGGCCTGGGCCCTGTACAGCCTAGCTGACAGGACAGTGAACCAAGCCCAACAGGTGGCTTCAACCACATGAAAAAAATCAACTCATTCATGCACCCAGAATAGCGGTGAGAATAACCCCTGTACATCCATGAGGGCCGGCAGAGTCCCCCTGTACATCCATGGGGGCCGGCAGAGACCCCCTGTACATCCGTGGGTTTTACCCCCTTAATGACCAGGCCATTTTTTGCGATTTGGCACTGCGTTACTTTAACAATTGCGCAGTTTTGCGACGCTGTACCCAAAATACAATTGATGTCCTTTTTTCCCAAAAAAATAGAGCTTTCTTTTTGTGGTATTTGATCACCTTTGCGGTTTTTGGATTTTGCACTATAAAACAAAAAAAGAGCGACAATTCTGAAAAAAAAAAAAAAAAAAAAAAACACAATATTTTTTACTTTCTGCTATAAAACATTCCCAATAAAAATTAAAAAAAAAATAAGAACATTTTTTTATTAGTTTAGGCCAATTTGTGTTCCGCTACATATTTTTGGTAAAAAAAAAAAAAAAAAAGCGTATTTAACCGCTTGCCGACCGCCGCAAGTAAATTTACTGCGGCGGTCAGCCCCGGCCAGGCAGAGTGACGTTAATTAACGTCACTAGCCTGGGAGGGTCTGGGGAGCGAGCGCGCTCCCGCACGGTCACGGACCCCCCCGCGCGTGTGACTGGCGGACCCGATGTCCGCCGGTCACTCGGCGATCGTCGGGGGAGAGGGAGAAAGTCAGGCGGCTTGTGTAAACAAGCCAACGGTCATTCTCCTCGGTGTAAAAACACTGATCAGACGGATCTACTATGTAGAACCGTTGATCAGTGTCCTTACAGCTCAAGCCACGGCCAATCACAGTAGAAAGCAAGCCACAGCCAATCACAGTAGAAAGCACGCCCCTAGGGACACACACAGCCCCTCCCTCCCAAATAAAGTTAACCCCTTCACTACCAGTGTATTTTTACAGTAACAGTGCATATATATAGCACTGATTTCTGTAGAAATGTCACTGGTAACCCCAAAAGTGTCAAAAATGTCAGTCAAGGGTCCGATCCGTCCGCCACAATGTCGAAGTACCGCAAAAAAAAAAAATCGCAGATCGCCGCCATTACGCGTTAAAAAAAAAAAAAAAAACAACAAAAATGACAAAAATCTTTCCCTTTGTTAGTAAACGCGATAACTTTTGCGCAAACCAATAAAAATACGCTTTTTGCAATTTTTTTTACCATTTTTTTTTGGGGAATTTCATATAAAAAAAATGTGAAAAATATTGTTATTTTTGCAAAATTTACGCTCTTTTTTTGTTTATAGCGCAAAAAGTAAAAAGTGCACAGGTGATCAAATACCACCAAAAGAAAGCTCTGTTTGTGGGAAAAAAAGGACGTCAAATTCGTTTAGGTACATCGTCGCACGACCGCGCAATTGTCCGTTAAAGTCACATAGTGCCGAATCGCAAAATACCCCCTGGTCGTTTAGCAGCCAAATCCTCCGGGGCTTAAGTGGTAAAATTGGTTTGCGCAAAAGTTATAGCGTTTACAAACGCTATATGGGATAGATTTTTTGGACTTATTTATTTTTTATTAGTAATGGCGGCCACCTGCGATTTTTAGCAGGACTGCGACATTGCAGCGGACAGATCGGACCCCTAACTGACATTTTTGACACTTTTGGGGGGACCAGTGACATTACTACAGTAATCAGTGCTAAAAATATGCACTGTTACTGTATAGATAAAACTGGCAAGGAAGGGGTTCATTGTAAGCCTAAATGTGCTTACTAACTGTGAGGGGTGGGGGGGGCTTTGGGACACAAAGCAGGCGGCTCTCCTGTCAGTTTTATCAGAAGATTGCAGGAAGCCGGCGGCGATCAACCCTGCTCCTTCCGCGGTCTGTCTCCTGCTGTGTCTAATCACAGCAGGAGCGTGGGTTTAGCGATGCGCGCTCGCCGCTGAGACCGGGTGCACATAATCACGTAGATCTATGGGATTATGCGCAGCTGAGCTGCCCTGCTGCAGTAAATATGCGTGGGGCGGTTGGTAGGTGTGTATGTTTTTGGTGAAGTATCAAAAGGTCTAAACAGACACCCAATGTCTTGTTTTTAAGGCCGAGAAAGAGATTGAGGATACAGATTCCTCAATCCTTTCTCTGCAGTCTCAGCTGCAGGGTGAATGAACAGGAAGTGCTCTGTACAGAGGCTCCCCGTTTAATCACAAACTGAAGCATTGTAAACACAGGGAGGGCCACAGGGGGATTGGTTCCAGTAATTTTGCCCACTGATGCTGGTCTGTCAGTCAATGGGGTCAATAGGGTCAAAGAACGCCTGATCTTGCCTAAGAGAAAATCTCCAAAAATTGGGAATAACATTGTAGTAAAATTAATTTGTGAGTTTTTTCCTGAAAATATGGGTTTGATAAATCTCTGCGCAAATATTAAGCAACATAAAAAAATTCAACTACAACCAGGGGAGGACTGGGCCAGGGGGCAGGGAGGCAATTGCCCCCTGGGCCGCTCTGATGCCCTGTAAAAAGGCTGCACCACTTCTGCCACGGACATGCCTAAAGGATTCCTGGAGAAGAGAAGTAAAAAGTCCCCACCGCTGACCTACTGAGTGTGGGATAAAGACGAGGACAGAGCGCTGGCCCACGCCTTCCCCCCCCCCCCCCCCACCCCCAGCATGGATGGTATAAACTGTGTCTTAGCAAAGGCCGGTTCCATGACCCACTGGAGGTTCTCCTCCCCCAGCCAGCCCCAACCAAGCTGTCCCTGCTCCCCCCAATCACCCCCTGCTGGCCAGGTTGGGTACCCAGATTTGGCCAGTGAGTAGAGAGTACCTGGAGTAGAGGCTTTGCCTGGAATGGGTGTCAGGAGGGGGGCCGAGTCGCTGCACCATGAGCCTCTGGCTTGTAAAGTTACCAGTCAGCCCCTGACTACGACCAGGTTATTCTCCTGGGTCTCGGCTTTCAGAAGATACAGCCCCCCTTTGGCAGTTTTTGCCTCTATTTCTGGTTTTGTAACAGTGGTAAAATGTTGGATTTCCCCTCATCTTCTTTCCCAGTGACAATGGTAATTAGGACAAATAGAGGGGCCAATCTCCCCATCAAGGACACAAGACTGCATAATACACAGACGCTGGGCACAGGACTACATAATACACAGAGCGAATGGCACAGGACTACATAATACACAGAGCGAAGGGCACAGGACTACATAATACACAGAGCGCTGGGCACAGGACTACATAATACACAGAGCGAATGGCACAGGACTACATAATACACAGAGCGAAGGGCACAGGACTACATAATACACAGAGCGCTGGGCACAGGACTACATAATACACAGAGCGAATGGCACAGGACTACATAATACACAGAGCGAAGGGCACAGGACTACATAATACACAGAGCGCTGGGTATAGGACTACATACTACACAGAGCACTGGGCACAGGACTACATACTACACAGAGCACAGGACTGCATAATTCATAGGGCAGTGGGTACAGGGCTGCATAAATACACAGAGCGCTGGGTACAGGACTACATAATATACGGGAGGGTGTTAGACAGGGTTCAGAGGTTTGCTATGCATAGAGCACTCTTCTGCCCCCACTTCTTTCATAGCTCACCTCTGCACCCTTCTCTCACAGATTATATCTGCAGCCACCTGTTAGCCCTTCCCCCACAACAGCTAAACTCTCCATGCAGCTGCATCAGCTCTGACCCCTCCTCCCCCCCCCCCCCACTGCCCTCACCTGTGTACAAACAGACCCATCTGCTCCCTTCCCAGTTTCAGCCCTCCACACTGTCAATTTTTGACTCTGCCTCTCCTCCACTGAACAGCAGCAGGAGGGTCAGGGAGACCGTCCAGCAGGGGGCGTCGGCATCCTGAGCCACCAGGCTGTTTCTCAGCCAGCATGGGATGCCCAGTCTACATTAAACCGGCCCTTAAGCCACGGACAAAATTGGGGACAGACTTGGTCGGGGGGACGTCTGGTCATCCTACTGTATTCGTGTCACTACCGATGTCAGTTAGTGCCTCTCCCAGCCAGTGTCAGTTAGCACCATATTTTCCGCCACACTATCGCAGTCACACTAAGTCGTTTAGATGTCATTACTAGTATAGTGTCTGTACGGATCAGGATCTTACTATGCTATTGGGGACACTAGTATACCTGGATTTGAGATGGCAATGTATTAGCAAATGTATGTAGGCATAGGACACACCCCCTGTCACACCCCCTTAATGGAGAATTATATAAAAAATTACTTGTTAAACCCACAAGTGCTATGCCCAATAACACAGTGTTAGCAGAATCAGCCCCCAAACAATGCCAGCACTTGCAACATGCAGAAGAATAGATTTTGGCCTAAATTTATAAAGAAATTTAATTTTATTGGATAGGTTTTATAGCAGAAAGTAGAAAATATCCGGGGTCCCCCGCCCAAATTTCAGTCTTTTTTTGTTTATAAAATAAAAAAAACCGTAGTGGTGATCAAATATCACCAAAAGAAAGCTCTATTTGGGTGAAAAAAAATGATGGATGGTTTGGGTAAAGTGTTGCATGACTGCACAATTGCCAGTTAAAGTAGTGCAGTGCTGAATAGCAAAAAATGGTCATGAGGGGGGAGGTCGAGTGGTTTATCTTTTCATAATAAAATCCCAACAGAGGTCCTAGCCGGTTCACACTGAGGCGATCCGACTTCGGGGGGCGACCTGTGAAGTCGCGTGCACCGCGACTTCGGCGCGACTTGCACGGACTTAACATAATGGAAGTCTATGCAAGTCGCCTCCAGGTCGCCCCAAAGTAGTACAGGACCCTTTTTCTAAGTCGGAGCGACTTGTGTCGCTCCTATTAGAACGGGTCCTGTACTACTCAAATGGACCGCGACTTCGGCGCGACTTGTCAGGCTGACAAGTCGCGCTACTCTGAATGGGCTCTTAGACTTTCCTGCTCTAACAAAACAAGAACATTATAAGTCTAAAGTTACAGAATACATAAAAGATACAAAAGATAAAAGCTTGATGGGAGACATCCAAACCTGTTCGATTTTCTCCACCTCGGGGGATACCGCAGTGAATCGCCTCCTCGCTGGCGGCTGGTTGGGCACCAGCAGCCTTGCCATCTCCTCTATATAGAGGCACCTCGGTGGCCGCAACGTTGTTGGCTAAACACAATGGCTTTGTTGACTTTGTTATGAAAAAACAAGCCTGAGGTTTGTAGAACAGAGCGGATTATTGTCTGCCGTTATTATGGGATACAAGGGTTTTAGAGTCATTTGTGGGAGGTGAAGATGTCCCAAACCGACCAACAGCATATAATGATTAACTAATCATTTAAAGGGCTGGTCCATGCAGAATGGATAATGTATATATGGGTTTTGGTTGGATCTCCCAGTTTGGTACCCAGACCCTGGTGGATTCCAGGGGGGGAATTTTCCTCAACTTCTTCCTGCCCAGGCCAACTCTGACTTTACGCTCCTACATGTAAAAAATGTTTATGGATTAAAAAAACTATCATCTTTAACCACTTCTGGACCGGAAGATAGTCCCCCCTTAATGACCAGGCCATATTTTGCGATTTGGCACAGAGTTAGTTTAATGGACAATTGCGCGGTCATGCAACACTGTACCCAAGTAAAATTGATGTTCTTTTTTCCCCACAAACAGAGCTTTCTTTTGGTGGTATTTGATCACCTCTGCGATTTTTATTTTTTGCGCTATAAACAAAAAAGGAGCAACAATTCTAAAAAAGAATTTTTGCTATATAACATTACCAAAATGCTACATATTTAAAAAAAAAAAAAAAAATTATATATATATATATATATATATATATATATATATATATATATATATATATATATATATATATATATATATATATATATATATATATATATATATATATATATATATATATATATATATGAAAAAAATAAAAAATAAAAAAATCACAATAAGCGTATTTTGATTGGTTTGCGCAAAAGTTATCACGTCTACTAACTACAGGAAAGATTTGTGTCATTTTTATTTTTTTGTTTACAAGTAATGGCGGCAATCTGCGATTTTTAGAGGGACTGCGACATTGCGGCAGACAGATCGGACCCCTAACTGACATTTTTGACACTTTTGGGGGGACCAGTGACATTACTACAGTAATCAGTGCTAAAAATATGCACTGTTACTGTAATAATGACACTGGCAGGGAAGGGGTTAATACTGTGGGTGATCAAGGGGTTAAATGTGAGTCTAGGGAAGGGATTCTAACTCTGTAACTGTGGGGGGGGGGGGGATGTGGCTTGTGAAATGATCACAGAGCCCCTGTGATCCTGTATAGAAGGATCACAGAAGCTCTGATCATTCCAGGGAGAAGAACGGTCAGCTGTCTTTACTGTAGCTCCCCAGTGCCGGCAGCACTCGTGCAGCCCCAGACCATGACACTCCCACCACCATGCTTGACTGTAGGCGAGACACACTTGTCTTTGTACTCCTCACCTGGTTGCCGCCACACACGCTTGACACAATCTGAACCAAATAAGTTTATCTTGGTCTCATCAGAGCACAGGACATGGTTCCAGTAATCCATGTCCTTAGTCTGCTTGTATTCAGCAAACTGTTTGTGGGCTTTCTTGTGCATCATCTTTAGAAGAGGCTTCCTTCTGGGACGACAGCCATGCAGACCAATTTGATGCAGTGTGCGGCGTATGGTCTGAGCACTGACAGGCTGACCCCCCACCCCTTCAACCTCTGCAGCAATGCTGGCAGCACTCATACGTCTATTTCCCAAAGACAACCTCTGGATATGACACTGATCACATGCACTCAACTTCTTTGGTCGACCATGGCGAGGCCTGTTCTTAGTGGAACCTGTCTTGTTAAACCGCTGTATGGTCTTGGCCACCGTGCTGCAGCTTAGTTTCAGGGTCTTGGCCATCTTTATGTAGAGCAACAATTCTTTTTTTTTTCCGATCCTCAGAGAGTTATTTGCCATGAGGTGCCATGTTGAACTTCCAGTGACCAATATGAGAGAGTGAGAGCGATCAAATTTAACACACCTGCTCCCCATTCACACCTGAGATCTTGTAACACTAACGAGTCACATGACACCGGGGAGGGAAAATGGCTAATTAGGCCCAATTCTTACATTTTCACTTAGGGGTGTACTCACTTTTGTTGCCAGTGGTTTAGACATTAATGGGGGTGTGTCGAGTTATTTTGAGGCGACAGCAAATTTACACTGTTATACAAGCTGTACACTCTACTTTACATTGTATCAAAGTGTCATTTCTTCAGTGTTGTCACATGAAAAGATAGATTAAAATATTTACCAAGATGTGAGGGGTGTATTCAATTTTGTGAGATACTGTATACACACACACTCTTGCTCTCTCTCTCTCTCTCTCTCTCTCTTAGATATATATATATATATATATCTATATATATCTATATCTATATATACATATATACACACACACACATACATACACTTTTAAGCAGGGGCACTAGATAATAAAATGGTGAGGGTTGCAGTTTTTGGCATGAGAGGTTATTTACTTTTTAACATATTATTTACTTTACTAAAACTGGAGAGTGCAAAATCTGGTGCAGCGTTGCATAGAAAAGCAATCAGCTTCCAGGTTTTATTGCCAATGCTTAATTAAACAAGCTGAGGTTATAAGCTGATTGGTTACCACGCACAGCTGCACCAGATTCTAAGTGTTCCAGTTTTAGCAAATCTTCCCTACGGTATTTACGTAGCAATTTTTCAAACACATTCTTTTTAGAAACAATACAACTGAATTTTTATGCAAAAAAAAAAAAACACCCATTATATATTATTATAACCCATTTTTTGGTAAAATATAAAAGAAGATATCATGCCGAGTATATAGATACCCAATATGTAAGTTTTATAATTACTCACGCTCGCGGAATTTACGATACTTAAACATCTCCATATGCGACGCTTTAAATTTTTTTTTACAGGTTACTAGTTTAGAGTCCTGGAGGAGGTCTAGGGCTAGAATTATTGCTCTAACTATATTGTTCCTGGCGATACCTCACATGTGTGGTGTACACACCGTTTACATATGTGGGCGTGACCTATGTATGTGTGCAAGCACAAGGGGACAAGGGAACTTTAACCGCTTTCGGACTGCCCGCCGCAGTTATACTGCAGCAAGGCAGCCCTCCTGCGCGAACCGACGTAGGCACCGCTAGGTACACATTTAACCCCTTGATCACTTACTGCGTTATTCCCTTCCCTGCCAGTGTCATTATTACAGTAACAGTGCATATTTTTAGCACCGATTACTGTAGTAATGTCACTGGTACCCCCAAAAGTGTCAGCCAGGGGTCCAATCTGTCCGCCGCGAGGAGGAAAGGAGGAGGAGAAGGAGGAGGAGGAAAGGAGGAGGAGAAGGAGGAGGAGGAAAGGAGGAGGAGGAAAGGAGGAGGAGGAGGAAAGGAGGAGGAGGAGGAGGAGGAGGAGAGAGAGGAGGAGGAGAAGGAGGAGGAGGAAAGGAGGAGGAGAAGGAGGAGGAGGAAAGGAGGAGGAGAAGGAGAAGGAGGAGGAGGAAAGGAGGAGGAGAAGGAGGAAGGAGGAGAAGGAGAAGGAGGAGGAGGAGAAGGAGAAGGAGGAGAAAGGAGGAGGAGGAGAAGGAGAAGGAGGGAAGAAGGAGGAGGAGAAGAGTGAGGAGGTAGAAGGAGGAG